>NW_006256686.1:4040114-4230273 GCF_000478725.1 Eutrema salsugineum | reverse complement strand
CCGGGATCACCAGGCAACACCGTGGATCAACAGAGCAACACGGGGAAAACGCCGGGAAGTGGCAGAAATCTCACGGAATCACCTCAACGACCCAACGGCCGCGGTCAGGAGACGCGCAGATCGCGGTGGCTGAGGGCTCGGCCACGGTCACATGTCCGGCACCACGGTCGATGCACCCTTGGTCGCGGGTCGAACGGTCGCGACCGCGGCTCTTCCTCCTGCAGCCTATTGTCCAATCTTCTCGTCTTTGCCGGGCCGAGCAGCTAAAAACCTACCTTTTCTCCTTGGTTTTTCTAATTTTCTGATTTTTTTTTTTTTGTTTTATAACATACCTAAAACTTCAAAAGAAAAAGAAAGCATAAATTGTAAAAAGGAAAAGAAAACTAAAAGAAAGAGTACCTAAATGGGATGCCTCCCATTAACCGCTTGTTTTAAGGCGTTTAGCCAGACGTAAGCATGAGGAATGCCAAGAAGCAGCCGACCACGGCCAGATACTCTCCACTTGTAGCCAACCTAAAAACGTCTCTAGAAGCCCATTTGCAAACCCTTTTAATTCTCGTTTGATCTGTCTTCTAGGAACTCCTAAGGCCGACTAAAGAGAGCACAAGACCTATATATATGGGTGTTTTTGGGAACATTAAATCGTGGGTGCTCTAAGTGTGTTCTTTTGTGCCACCAAAATTTTAAGCTAAAAGAGGTTTATAGAGAAGTTTTCTCCTGAATTTGTTCTTAAAATCGAGAAGCTTTTCTTCATCTTATCTCTTACTTATTTTATCATGTTATTTGTTTTTTTTAAATATGTCAGACTAGTTTAGTAATTGGGCTTAAGAGAATCATCAAAGGGGATCGATATGTTCGATAAGGATTGCACGAGATAACGACTTAGTTGAATCCTAGAACTCTTTCTCATAGGTTTGTTATTACTGTATGGATCTAGACTCATGAACTAGAAACTGATCCTAGGTGTACTAAAACCACTAAAGTGCTGAACTTAGATGCCGAACTAATCTTTAGGGAGCGTATTTTGTTATAAATACAAAACATACTTGTAGAGTGCCTTGAACGTTAATGAACTTGATATTATTGCTTATTTTTCTCCGTAGCAAGCATCAAAAAAGAACTTGTTAAGTTATTAAATTATAGGTAGTTAATCTGTGAAAGTATATTAATTATAATTCCTTACCCTTAGTTTGAGGAGTTTGCTAGAATCGATATATACATAAAGAGCTTAGAATCATGCTTAGAATCGAACATACACCAGATATGTCCCTGTGGGCACAACATTCGTTTATTATTGCTTACACCAATATTTACTTATCCGCTTTAGTTATTTTTCAATGTAGGACACCAAAAAAACCTACAAAAACCCTTTTTCGTTTTAAGAATCCATTTACTAAGTTCTTGTCCAAAGTTTTTCCAGAAAAGTGTGGTCTCCCTGTGGATCAACACCCAAGTAATACATCGCACATTTGTGCACTTGTAGATGCCTAGAGTTTAAAATTTTAAAACCTGAAGCTGAGCGAAACCCCAGCATCATTGTTGAGCGAAACCCCAAGGCATCATTGTTGAGCGAAACCCCAAGGCATCATTGTCCAGGTTTAAAAAACTGATAATTGGTTACCGTTTGTAGGAAGTTAAAAGATGACTTAAGACTGAATGATGGTCATGGTTTTATTATGGCCTCAGATCGACAAAAAGTAAGTGATTAACGGATCTGACCTTGGTGATATTTCAAAGATATGTGTACGAGGTGACGCTCAATACATGGTCCTCGGACTTGACTATGTCAAAGGTGGCCAACTTACACGTTGTGGTACAAAATCTGGAAGTGTAACTCGAATGGTATACTAAGTTAAACTCCCCGTTTTTTTGTGTGTGTGCAAATACTAGTTAAACTCCCTCTATCTAGTTCTAATGTGGATACTATTGACTTTTTAGTCTAAATTTTGTTTTCCCAAATTTTGCAGTTTGAGATTAACCATGAAAAATATGAACAACTTGTATCTATTGATGGTTACTGCAAGGATAATGCTATGTTTGCAATTCAATTCAAAACCAACCTGAGGATTTCTGAACTGATAGGATTTGCAAAAGCTTGCTATAAGTTTTCAGTAGAGGTGGAAGGAAAGAAGATCATTGGATTTCATGGATCTTCTGCCGGAGCACAACTCATGACTCTTGGAGCATACTTCACGTGGATTTCTCCTACTAGATTAGATGCTAAAGGGGGATATGGCGGCAAGGAGTGGGATGATGGAGCAGACCATGAAGCTATTAAAAAAATCTATTTACGAGGTGGTCCTCAAGGTATACGATACATTAGGTTTGATTATGTCAAAGATGGACAGCAAATATATGGGCAACCCCATGGTGGCACAGGTGCAGGTTTCACGCAGACGGTATGTATAATTTGGAAAATGTTAACCTTTAGATCTGATTCTGTATGCATATCATTGTTAATATAGTCTATCATTTTCTTTGGGTGCAGTTTGAGTTGAACCATCTTGAAAATGAATATCTGGTATCTGTTGAGGGTTACTACGACAATGGCAACTCTGGGGTCATTCAAGTAATTCAATTCAAAACTAACATCCAGACTTCAGATTTGATGGGATATGACACGGGTAAGAAGTTTAGACTAGCATCCAATGGGATGAAGATCATTGGGTTTCATGGATATGCTGAGAAGAATCTAAACTCTCTTGGAGCATATTTTACAACAGTCCCTATTATTAAATTGGAATGCAAAGGTTATACTACCAAAGGTACAGTTTGGGATGAAGGTACAATTGAGGGCGTAAGAAAACTGCACGTTAATTATAGTATCTTAGATAGGGGTTTTGGTTCGTTTGGTTCTTTTTCTCGTCTCATGTTAAACTACAAGAGAACAAGCAAAGTGACAAATGTTGGATATGGAGAAGAAAGGGAGGTCATAATTCTTACAACTTTAATATTCGTGGACAACAAATATGTTAGCATTCTTAACTAGCTTAATTATATGATTATTTTTTTTTTATCTAATTACAGTTTGAGGTCGACTATCCAAATGAACATATGACATCTGTGGAGGGGACTTTGTACACCTCAGATGAGGAGGTTTCATCTTTGATTTTCAAAACATCAAAGGGGAGAACCACTCCAACATTTGGAATCGAGACTAAGAGTAAATTCGTGCTTGAGAGCAAAGGTTGTGCTCTTATTGGTTTACATGGACGGTTTAATGGTTCGCTTTGGGCTCTTGGAGCATATTTTTGACAACTGCCTCCTGCTCCTGATACAGAGAAACTAGAAGCAAGAGGTGGTGATGGAGGATATTCTTGGGACGATGGCGTTTATGATGGTATTAGATTTATATACATTGGAGAAAACGAGTTGGGTATCGCATTCGTAAAATTTTTGTACGACAGGGACGATCGTCTGGTGATGGGAGATCACCATGGGGGCAACTAGGCAAGACATTACTTAAAGTTGAAGAGGTGATTAATTCAGTTATCTTATAAATTAATTTTCTTGATCAACCTATTAACTGGAGATTTTCTTGTTTTTGCAGTTTGAGTTAAAGGACTTTCCAGATGAATATCTGATATCAGTTGAGGGAAATTATGATGTCGTAGATGATGGTTATTATAAAAGTGAATCCGAAGTTATACTCATGCTTAGGTTTAAGACCAATAAACGAACCTCTCCAACCTTTGGAACCGAAGTAGGCACAAGTTTCATACTCGAAAAGGAAAATCACAAAATTGTCGGATTCCACGGAAAAGCAAGTAACACACTTCATCAAATTGGGGTCCATCTCCTGCCCATTACATAGTGATCTCATCATATAATAGATATGAGCTCGATGGAAACATTTTCAAGCAAGTTTGATCATCTTCTTTAATTTCTCATCACCTATCTTCATCTCAACTACGTATTATTATTATTTCTTATGTTTTCTGGTGTGTAAAATTCATCTCAAACTAAAATCAGAGAAAAATATACAGAAACCAAAGCAGAGCTTAGAAACCTTAGGCCTTATATTGGACTAATAATTACATTTTTCTGCAATTTCTTTTTTCTCTTGCGTATTAGTTTAACTCTTGTACGTATAAATATTGCCTTTGGGCTATGAAATAAACAACATTTGCGCAATTTTGACATCTTAAAATGGCTGTAGTTTTCAGTCATGTCACATGTGTGAATCTTTTTAATTAGAATATTATGGGATTACCCGCACCATGTACACAGTAAATATTAACCATAATTTTTTATTTAAATATACAAATATAATGTATATAAATACAACTATAGAAATATTAGCTAATTTATAATTGCAAATCTATAGGTTGATTATACAATTGAAAATAATTATTATAATTATATTTATTTTCTAATACAATTGCATATGGTAGATAACTATTGGTTTCATAATTAAATTTTTTTAAAATTATATGAATATAATTGCACATTGAATATACTAAATTGGATTAATATGTTCTATTTAACCGATCCAACATCAAATTAAGAAACTTTGCTTTTAATATGAAAAAATGAATTATAATATGTATGATAAAATTTAGATTTTCTTATTATTAAATTGATAATTTGATTATTTTTTAACAAAATTAAGATCAAAGAAAGATGAGATAAAAAATATAATGTTTAGTAAGATAAATAATATTACATATTAAATTTTTATAAATATATTGATAAGAAATAGATAGAGAAAGAATATCTATACAAATTAAATATTGAGTAATAAATATAAAATTGATAAAAACTAATCTCTAATAAAATTAATGTTAATGGCATATCATATAGTTATTTTAGTAAAACAAGCATTTTATATATGTGTTTTTGAGAAACACCCCAGCATGACACTCATGTAAATAATAAATGAGAGAAATGATTTTTTTTATTCAGATTTGATGGGATATGACACAGGTAAGAAGTTTAGACTAGCATCCAATGGGATGAAGATCATTGGGTTTCATGGATATGCTGAGAAGAATCTAAACTCTCTTAGAGCATATTTCACAACAGTCCCTATTATTAAATTGGAATGCAAAGGTTATACTACCAAAGGTACACTTTGGGATGAAGGTACAATTGAGGGCGTAAGAAAATTGCACGATAATTATAGTATCTTAGATAGAGGTTTAGGTTCTTTTGGTTCTTTTTCTCGTCTCATGTTAAACTACGAGAGAACAAGCAAAGTGACAAATGTTGGATATGGAGAAGAAAGGGAGGTCATGATTCCTACAACTCTAATATTCGTGAACCACAAATATGTTAGCGTTCTTAACTAGCTTAATTATATGATTATTTTTTTTTTTATCTAATTACAGTTTGAGGTCGACTATCCAAATGAACATATGACATCTGTGGAGGGGACTTTGTACACCTCAGATGAGGAGGTTTCATCTTTGATTTTCAAAACATCAAAGGGGAGAACCACTCCAACATTTGGAATCGAGACTAAGAGTAAATTCGTGCTTGAGAGCAAAGGTTGTGCTCTTGTTGGTTTACATGGACGGTTTAATGGTTTGCTTTGGGCTCTTGGAGCATATTTTCGTCAACTGCCTCCTGCTCCTGATACAGAGAAAATAAAAGCAAGAGGTGGTGATGGAGGAGATTTTTGGGACGATGATGTTTCTGATGGTATCAGATTTATATACATTGGAGAAAACGAGTTGGGTATCACATTCGTCAAATTTCTTTACTACAGGGACGATCGATTGGTTCTTGGTGATCATCATGGGGGCAAGACTTTACTTGCAGTTTATGAGGTAATTAATTCAGTAATCTTATAAGTTATTATGTTCTTGATCAACCTATAAACTAGGGATCAAAGCAGTTTATGAGGTGATTAATTCAGTAATCTTATAAGTTATTATGTTCTTGATCAACCTATAAACTAGGGATTTTCTTGATTTTGCAGTTTGAGTTGAAGGACTCTCCGAATGAAGAATATCTGATATCAGTTGAGGGTAATTACGATGTCATAGATGAAGGTTCTTATAAAAGTGATCCCACAGTCATACTCACGCTTAGGTTTAAGACCAATAAGCGACCCTCTCCAACCTTTGGAACCGAAGCCGCCACCAGTTTCAATACTCGAAAAGGAAAATCACAAGATTTCGGATCCCATGGAAAAGCCAAGTACCACGCTTAATCAAATCGGGGTCCATGCCGGGCCCATTGCATAGTGTTATTGATATCTACATAGTTTTTATGTTTTCTGGAGTGTAACACAATTTACAATAAAATCAGAGAAAATCTTATTATGTAAAGCAATTACGTGTAAAAAGCAATTATGGTCTCTATTATTCTTCAAAATTTTGGATGCAATATGAGAAAACAATACCAAGAGTTTTGATGCAATAAGAAAAATCAAAGATAAACTCCAAAAGTATATAAAGTTTTGCAAAAAAAAACTTCATAAATATTTTCATTTTTCAAAAAAAAAATCACTAGATTCATATTTTAATAAATTATCTTATGTATATCTTTGAATAAGTTTTTATGAAATAATTATGAATTTATGATATTTTATCTTTGAATCATATATTTAAATTGAAAATTTGTGAAAAATATTATCTTGTTATTTTATCTAATTGTATCATATTTGGAACTGATCTAACTAGATAGAAAAAAATTATTAATTTATGTTATTTATTAATTTATGGTTGTAAAAACAATAATAGCAATATATATTCATGGATAATTGCATAATTAGATTTCGTCCACTGTTCATATGTAAAATCCCATTTAATCCTTTTCTTTTTTAACTAATTACATATCTTTCTTTTTCGTTCTTCAATTATTTGTGATGAAAAAAGAAAAAAAGAAAGGAAAGAAGAAAAAAGGCGATGTCAAAAAAAAAAAAGAAGAAAGGCGATGGAGGATGGGGAAGGTTGAAGTGTAAATTGGTGATATTCACTATGAAAACAATAGTCCACGGTGAAAGTGGTAACGGCTATAACGACGGCGACTGTAGTGAAACAACGACGAAAATGACTCCACCATCATGTTGGTTATGCTGGTAGACGATAATGATGGTGCAGTGCCGGTGACATTGGTGATGACGTAATGGTCACCGTATTGATATAAAAAATTAGTTTTTGTTATTAGCAAATATTATTTTTTATTATCACATTAACATGTATTAGTTTCATTGTTAGCATGTTACCAAATATCATATATTATTTGTTAGCATGTTAACAAATAACAAATAATATTGTTAACATGTTAACAAGCATCATATTTTATTGTTATCACGTTAACATATCTTATATATTAGGGAAAAAAGCTTGAAAAACACTATCAACTATTTAATATTTGTCGGTTTCATACCTGAATTTTTTGCATTGCCAGAAAACTACACGAATTAATCTTTTGAATCAAAAAACTACCTAAAATATTTTATGATTCTAGTTTTTATCCCACGATTTCACGGTCGTTAACAATCAAACGGAATTAGTAAACTCCGTTATTTTCCAAAACAAGAAAAAGCTAAAAAAACCCTCAACTATTTAATTTTTGCCAAAAAATACATGAACTTTTTACGTTATCAGAAATCCACATTAGCTATTTTTTTAACGTTAAATGACACTTTATTTAAAAAACCAAAATATCAAAGAGTTTACAACAATTAAAAAAAAAGTTGTCACATATTCAAAATAAATTACAATATATATTTTTTTTAATTACGATATATTTATGACTAAAGATTCTGCAGATGATTTGTACTTTTGGACTAATTTAATCTCCACTGAGATGATCTTCGTAAATGATCAAAAATATCTATCACACTTTATCTCAGTTAATCACCTGCTAATACATATTTATTAAACTATTATGAGCTACTGAGATCACCGTTCCAAAGAGTCGATTAGTTAAGAGCTTATATTTATATCGCCTTTCAGAATAGATGTGGTCTACGATGGAAAACTAACCAATATACCAAATGAATAACCATCAGCGAATGAAACTAAAAGAGCCATTATTGTTAACACATTATAAGTATCAGATATTAGTATTAACATGTTAACAAACAGTTATTTATTAAAAGCTAACATCTTATCTAAATGTAAGTTCATTGTCGTATTATTCTGAATCCAATGTATATATAATTATTATCATATTAATCATATAAATTTATCGTGATATAATAGTTATCATGTTAAATAAATAGTTAACTACCATAATTTCAAAGTGTATATAATTTTTTGATGATGAACAGTATCCGTCGATAAAAAATAGGAGATGAATAATATCATCAGAAGCTAGTGATGAACAGTGTTACCGACATATTTTGTCGGATGACAAAAATTTTAGACAAATAACATTTGTGTAAATATTTAATAAAAAATGATATTTTTGGTTGTTTTTTGTTTTCTCTTTCTTATATATTTAATTTTTAGTTATCTATTTGTATTTAGCTAATTTTTAGTTATCTTTTTGATATTAAATCAATTAAGATTTTTTTTTTGAAGGTCTTAAAATACCTAATGTTCGAACATAATATGCTCTTCTAATTAAAAGAACATCAAGATTTTTTTTTTTTGTGCTAAAAAGAAACTAGAAGTTCTATGTTCGAACATTAGGGATTTTAAGACCTTGCAAATAAGAAGAGGTCTTTAGCGATCAAAGAGTAAAGACAGTCATCTTGCTGCCTAAATCCATGTTGATCTGGTACGTCTACAAATCTGAAATCTCCTAATCTTTCATCCTTCTCTTCCTCTCTCGCTAACGGATTTAATCATCAACTTCTCTGGTGCACCTCTCTCGATTCGAATGCAAGTTTCTGATTCGAATGCAAGTTTCTGATTCGAATGCAAGTTTCTCTGGTGCACCTATCTCGATTTTCCTTTTAATCCTTGTAGCGCAAATTGTTGAATCTATCGTATGTGTCATGTCGAGGAAAAAACTGCACGCAAAGTGTTCGTCGAAATGCCGTAGCGAAATTTATTTACATTCCAGATATGGAAATTAGTGGTTCTTTGGAGTGAAAATGTCACTCAGTTCATTGTCATGTGAAATTCCAAGTATAGCACAGTGAGTAGGTCGCAATTGGATCTGCACAACGAGATTAGTTTTAGTATGATCATGAAAGTTAATATCTGCTTGATGTTTGTGTTGGAATCGTGCTTATAGTTCCATTATTTCATTGATTCCAATTTGGCTAAGCTGTGTTTTTTGTTTATCTTTTGCAAAGAAAGAAGAGATCGTTGTTGCTGGTTAACGATGTCTCGGCAGAATCAGTTATTGACATTGCTTAAGAGAAGGTTTCATTCACCGTCTAGTGATGCTCCAACGGAGACCATAAGGAAGAAGATAACTGAGTTGCAGAAGAGTAAGAAGCGAAGGAACCCGATAAAGAACCAGTTTCTTGTCGAGGTTCCAGAATCAAGATCGTATTTGGACACAGCAACGACGCCAATGTTCCTCGCTGTGGTCGGTATTGCATTGTTTGCAAAAGTGTTAATGATGGTAAAGCCTTCTTGACAATGATCTGTGATGCTGCTTTTTATGCTTCATGCTGATTCTCTGATTCTTCGTTGTTGCTTTGTTGCTAAAAAGATCGATGATTCGAAATCACAAGAAATGATTGAACGGAAGATAAAGAATGCACCACCGGGACAAGGCACGGTGAGAATGATCGAACGTGAGGAGTGGGATGAGTTTAGAGAAGTAAGGCCAAGAACCCCTTTTGAGTCCAAGCTTGCTCGACCAAACGCACAAATAAGAACTGGAGAGCCTGTGCGCAAGGTAATTGAATCATCAGACTCTTTTAACCATATTGGCTAAATCAAAAACCGGCATTTGGTGTTAACACTTTGCTTCGTTTTCGTTTTTTTTTTTCATCAGGATGACTTGAAGAACTGGACGATAGACGTGCTAACTAATGCGTTTGCACGAACCGAAGAAAGTGTTCGTCGCGGTTCCAGTTGATTTTCCATAAACTCTCTTCAATTCAATAGAGATAATAGAGAGATATATATATCCTGAGAATCTGGTAGTCCAAGAACAGTTGTTATGTGTGTATCATCTGTTTGGTTCTGAATATTAGTGACACTGGTAATAAAGTGGCAAAACTAATCTGGATTCTGCAAGATTGTGTGCCATGGATCGAAACAACAGGTCAATTCTTATTGTCTTTGTGAAGCTGCGAAACTTGAGATGAATCACAACTACTTGCAGAATTAAGCCTCAAGTACCAGGTAATTACATGGTTGAAAGATTCTCATGATTTTTTTCCCGAGTTATCAGTTTTCCTGCGAAACCCGAACTATTGCATTTTCCTGAGTTCTTTTGTGTGTATCATCTGTGTTTGGTCCTGAACATATGTGACACTGGCTGGTAATAAAGTGGCAAAACTATCTGGATTTTGCTATGTTTGATCAAAAGGAATCATAATTAGAGTCTTTGTTCATCAAAATCATTAAACCTTTGGGGTGGCCTAACTCGTTGTATTACTTAACTAACCCATCAAAGAGTAGATCTAGAGCTGATATTCCGGTATTTGGTTTGGTTTTTCCGGTTTTGGATAGTTTGGGTTAAGGGTTTAGAAACCATATTGGAACCGAAAGAAAATCGGTTCGGGGTAATATCGAGTTTTGGATATACTGTAACTGTGGGAAACATATGTACATATGGCCTAGTACAACCGAGAAGGCTATTTTAAAGTTAGACCCCAAAATCAGAATTAATGTATATCAAATTCAAAATCACTTTAAACTTGATTTATATGTTTAAGACGAGCTTAGCATCTACTAATTCAATCGGAAGAGCATCCCCGTGTATCTCCATTTACCGACTTCCACGTGTCCCTCCATCTGCCGACAGCCACGTGGCGATTGCCGTACCGAAACGACGGCTTCCCGAGAAACGACAGAGTCCACAAAGCTTTGAAAATTCTTCAAAGTTCAAAAAATCGGAAGATTATACTTTCCCTTTTTCCTGGAACCCGATTCGAAGAAATTCTGCAAGAAAAAACTTCCGATCCATTCGAGTTTCACGAAGGTTTACCAATATTCCTCGACGTGTTTTCGATTCCTCAAGCTTCTTCTTCTTCATTTGAATTCTGTTTTTGCTTTTGCGATCTGCCGATTCTGAATTTTGTCGATCGATCAATCATCGGATCTAGTTTGATTATCGCTGTGCACTATGATAGTGTAATTGTTTGTCTTTCGTGTAGCTTTTCTTATGGAAGATCCTGGAGGGAATTCAATGGCTTCATCATCGTTTCTGGAGAAATTTAAAAGCAGTGAATATGGAGTTTACGGGATCATCGGTGGCGGAATCGTGGCTTTACTAGTACCGGTTTTACTCTCCGTGGTGTTGACCGGGAACAAAAAGGGGAAGAAGAGAGGCGTTCCGGTGAAAGTAGGCGGCGAGGAAGGTTACGCCATGCGCCATGCTCGTGGTCCTGATTTGGTTGAGGTTCCATGGCCAGGAGCTACAACTATTGCTGCTTTGTTTGAGCAGGCTTGTAAAAAGTACACGAACAATCGGTTGCTTGGGACGAGAGAGTTTATAGAGAAAGAGATCGTTACGGCTAGTGATGGCAGAAAGTTCGAGAAGCTTCATCTCGGTGAGTATCGGTGGCAGAGTTATGGAGATGTCTTTGAACGTGTTTGCAATTTCGCTTCAGGGCTTGTCAATGTTGGTCATAGTGTTGATACTCGTGTCGCTATCTTTTCGGATACTCGAGCAGAGTGGTTCATCGCGTTTCAGGTTTCATCAAGTTTTGTTTTGAAATTTTTTGTTTGAGGCTTTGCTCAGTTGATGAAAATGGTGTTTGTTTTTGCAAATTCCAGGGATGTTTCAGGCAGAGCATAACAGTTGTTACTATTTATGCTTCTTTAGGAGAGGAGGCTTTGATTTACTCACTCAATGAGGTTTGTATAGAAGTTCTGTTCAGCATCAATCTTTTCTTTTGTTGCTTTACCTCTGAATCTTGGTACTGTATTGTTGACAGACTCGAGTATCAACCTTGATATGCGACTCGAAACAACTTAAGAAATTGTCTGCGATACAATCGAGCTTGAAAACTGTAAAGAACATTATTTACATTGAAGAAGATGGAGTAGATGTTGATTCTGATGACTACAAGAGTCTTGGTGACATAACTGTTTCGTCCATCTCTGAAGTTGAGAAACTAGGGCAGAGTAGCCCTGTTCAGCCGAGCTTACCTTCGAAGAATGGAGTTGCTGTTATAATGTTTACCAGTGGTAGTACCGGTCTGCCAAAGGTGTGTGTTTGGACTGTGTCTTCTCTCTTCTTTATGTGTTTTGTATCTTATGTGTTTTGTATCAAGTGCCCTTTGGTTTCTGAATTATTATTTTAACCTTACATTTGTGCGGATTAACTCAGGGAGTTATGATTACCCATGGAAATCTTGTCGCAACTGCTGCAGGAGTTATGAAGGTCATTCCAAAGCTGGACAAGAATGACACATATGTTGCATACTTACCTTTGGCTCATGTGTTTGAGCTGGAAGCTGAGGTATGTTGCTGTGCTCTCTACCTCTCTGTGTCTCTCTCTTTTGATCTGGTACCTTATTGTCTTACTCTTTCTTACCAAATCGTGGTTTGTCAGATTGTGGTCTTTACCTCAGGTTGTGCCATCGGATATGGTTCAGCAATGACTTTAACTGACACTTCAAATAAAATCAAGAGAGGAACCAAAGGAGATGTTTCAGTTCTAAATCCAACCATCATGACTGCAGTTCCAGCTATCCTGGATCGTGTCCGAGAAGGAGTTCTAAAAAAGGTACCATCTTTATCTTTAGGATAACGATGTTGTGCGTATTTTTGTAGTTACTTACTAGATCAGTTGTACCTAATAATCTAGGTTGAGGAAAAGGGAGGGATGGCGAAGACCCTCTTCAATATTGCATACAAGCGCCGGTTAGCAGCTGTGGATGGAAGTTGGTTTGGTGCTTGGGGTTTGGAGAAACTGTTTTGGGAAACTCTAGTCTTCAAAAAAATACGCGCTGTGCTTGGAGGACACATCCGGTTTATGCTCTGCGGTGGGGCTCCTCTGTCTCCTGATTCGCAACGCTTCATCAATATCTGCATGGGGTAAGAGAATCATCCTTTGTCGTCTCTTATTTTACCTTCGAATACGAGTCTTGTGCCAAGTTGGCTAATGCAAACGCCATTGAAATCGTTTGTATTTTTCTTCTTTAAGTGATTGGTGACGTTGGTATGTTTGAACTTGAATCCGATGTCTTTTGCTTGTTGAAACGCATGTAGTTTGTGCTTGTCTGTATATTCTTCTTAGCAACTTCACAATGATTGCGCATTGTTTTGCGTTAGGGCTCCTATTGGTCAAGGATATGGATTGACTGAAACGTGTGCTGGAGCTACGTTTTCTGAGTGGGACGACCCTGCTGTTGGGCGCGTGGGACCTCCAGTGCCATGCGGCTACATTAAGGTTTTGCAGTCAACTATCTTCGTTCACTTTGTTGTAATCACGAGTAATAAGCTTCATCAAGATTTTTCTTGCAGCTCGTTTCTTGGGAAGAAGGTGGATACAGAGTTTCAGACAAACCAATGCCTAGAGGGGAGATTGTGGTAGGTGGTAACAGTGTAACAGCAGGTTACTTCAACAACCAAGAGAAAACCGATGAGGTTTACAAGGTAAAAACACATACCGGTAGCTTAGTTATCCAGCTTGCTGTATAGATTTCTGAGGATCAAGTGATCAACATGACAAATTTTCAGGTTGATGAGAAGGGCATGAGGTGGTTTTACACTGGAGATATTGGGAGATTCCACCCTGATGGATGTCTTGAAGTTATTGACAGGAAGAAAGATATCGTTAAACTTCAACACGGGGAATACGTATCCCTTGGAAAGGTTTGTCCATTAAAACTTTAAAACGCATCTAAAATGGAGGATATGGTAATGATAAAATTTAAGTGGATCACAATTCACAGGTAGAGGCAGCTTTAGGTTCGAGCAATTACATCGATAACATAATGGTACATGCGGACCCAATGAACAGCTACTGTGTAGCTCTTGTTGTTCCGTCACAAGGAGCATTACAGAAATGGGCAGAGGAAGCTGGAGTCAAACACAGCGACATCTCTGAGCTTTGCGAGAACGGTGAAGCAGTTAAGGAGGTTCAACAATCGCTTATCAAGGTTTGTTATTTCAGTTGAAATCTCTGTTTTTTGCCCACAGTTACGAAACCTGCTAAAATGTGTTCCGAAATGTTATCGTTCTCAGGCTGCAAAGGCGGCAAAGCTCGAAAAGTTTGAAATTCCAGCGAAGATCAAGTTGCTGCCGGAGCCATGGACACCAGAGTCAGGATTAGTCACAGCTGCTCTCAAGATAAAGAGGGAGCAGATAAAGTCCAAGTTCAAAGATGAACTACACAAGTTGTATGCCTAAAAAATATTTCTATATTACTTGTGACAAAACTTCAGTTTGACTTTCCTTTCATTAAATATCTATAGTAAACTTTGATCACGAGGAGTTTATTTCTCCCTTTTTAATACAATAATGGAGCTACAGAATAAAGTGAATCATTACTCCATGCAGATATTAACCTCACGGTCCTCACCAGAAATTTGATGGTGTCTGAGTCGGAGACTCTGATAAACCTTTCTTCTTCAGACTTTTGGACAATCCAATTTGATGTTGCTATTGACTTGTGTCGGATGACGCAGAATCTGCGGAAGCTGTTGTCTCTGACAATGCTGGTCGTAGGAGAAGATACAAAGAAGGTCCCAAGAATGGCACCACGGAGACTGGTAAAAGCCAACGGCCTTTATCAAACCTGAAAAATAAAGCAACGCGTTTAGGGAAAAGGGAAACACCGTAAATAAGTTTCATATAGGACTCACCATTTTCGGGTTGTCATGTCATTGTAAACCCAGAAAGGAGCAAACGCAGAGAGTAAACAGAAATCAAGACTCGTGACATGAATCTGCATTTTACAAACATGAGCAAAAAGATGATTTCATTTCCGGGAATCAACGAGCATATATATATATATAGAGAGAGAGAGATAAATCGAGGGGCTTACGAATTTGCTCTCTCGAAAGTACTGACAAAACTCTTTCCAGTCACCGGCATTACCAACTAGTGCATATAGGATTATACCAAGTCCTGCAACAAGAGTGACCTGATGCATAAAACTGTGTTATACTTATATCAAACAATGAAAAACCAAAAGGCAAAGACATATAAGCGAGTAAACCTTGTTTTCTTTTCCTTCTGAATTCAGAGATCTAGCTACTGTTTATGCTCAATGGTGGTTCCAATACATGCTTGAAGCAAATAGATTTGAACTTCCAGCAATGAGAACCGAAAGGTAAGAAATATAAGTAAACCAATGAATAGTCACATTTTGTTTTCGTTTCCTTCCGAATTCAGCGATCTAGCTAGGTTCATACACTGTGTATATGCTCAAGTGGTGGTTCCAATTTACATCCTTGAAGCACATAGATTGGAACTTCCACAAATGAGAACCAAAAGGCAAGAGATATAATCCAACCAATGAATAGGAAACTTTTCAACATTTTGTTTTCTTTGTCTAAATTCAGCGATCTAGCTAAGTTCATGTGCTGAGTATATGCTCAATGGTGGTTCCAATTTACATGCTTGGAGAAAATAGTAATTGCTCTGATTTCCAGGTGAAATGTGGATATGACCATTTTGAGAATAGCTGTGATAAGAGAGAGAGAGAGAGAGAATTACCCCAGCAGTTAATTTTGATTCAAGAACATTCAAAGGCCATTTACTAAGTTCAGCCTCTGAAACAGGAGGAGAAGGAGGATTCCACAGTGCAAAATAAGGTAGCAAAGCGTAGACACCACCAAAGAACGAAAGCACGACGAAAGGCCAAGCCGTGGTCTTACTGTCCAAACAAACCAAAGGGATCATAAAATCATAGCCACATAACTCTCTAAACTCAGCAACAACGAAGCCATTGAAAACTGATGATTTACCTTCGACCTGTGGGAAGCAAGAGCATGCCATATACTAAAGGCCATAAACCCATTATGTACCATAACCCAACAAGTATCTGGTTCATTCGAAAACCATCATCACCTTTCAAATTCAGCAGCTTTTTCAGAAAGTACAAGTCTTGTGTCTGCAAAATAACATGACAATTCACCAATCTATAAACTCGACTAGTAAAATTTTGAAGGGATTGAAAAAGAGAAGATTGTTGCGTACTGGTGTTTGATCAGGAGCAAGATTGAAGCAATAGTACAAAAGCGCACCCCAGAGCGCGAAAAGCAATACAGAGCTCGTCCAATCTCTTCCTCCATCTTGTGTTTCGATTTTCTCTGGATCTGGGTTGTTTAGTGAGCTTTTGCAGACATGGAAGAAACGCTTCTTCTCGTGTTTCGGGAAACGCCTATTGTTGATGCCAAAGATGGTTTTGTCAGATTTCAGACAAAGTGAAGAAGAAGCTCTTGATTGTACAACAATGATGTTTCGGGATTCTCTTAGGGGTTGGGCTCGTCTCGAGGGTTTTAGAGGAGGAAGACGAGAGAAGTTGCAGGAGATGAGGCCAATGCTTTCCAACATTTTCTGATTTCTCGTCCTCCAATTTCTCGAAGAGGTTTGTTTTAGACAAAGAAACAAAAGAAAAACAAAACTAGTTTGAGAATTTTTTATTTTTTATTTTTTATTTTTTGGCACAGCGAAAAGGAGGAGTAGACTCGGCTTTAAACCACAAAGACAAAACCAACATTGTATTAAAGGTCAAATCATCCGAAACCAACATTGTTCCTTTCATCTCTAATCAACTAAAGGTTTGTCCTTTAACGGCACTAACGCTCTGATAACTGGCTGGAGGAACACTATCCGCAAGAGCCCCAAGTTCCGACACAAAAAGGGCCTTCCCCTTCACGAAACTCTGCAACTTCATCGATTCAAACTCCATTTCCTTTTCATCTTTCTCTAGGATTGTATCCACAACATGAAACGGAACCGCAACAAAAAGATTTGACTCTTGGGAGAAGCATCTAAGTGGGTTCACTAGAGTCATGAGATCCACATGTCGAGCAGCCTTGTTGAACCAAAGGTTTCGTTTGGAAACTAGTATCATTCATCATAGAATCGAAAGGAGGAGGAACAACAACACTAGTCTTTGTTGTTCGAGCTCTCTTCCTTATCGATGTTAAAGCCTCTCGATTTGCATTGCTCTCCTTGTCATTCTCCATAATCTGACTTAGAGCTAGTAGGCAATGATCACCTTGAATTTTTTCCAATAGTTGAGCAAACTTCTTTGGCTCAAACTCCATCTCCAGTCCACAGATTCCGCCGAAACAATCAGAACTCAGAAGGGTATATTGTATGATCTATACAACCATCATAACAAAAACGATATGTAAAATGTAATACAATGCAATAAAATTCACATTCTGACAGAAAGTTTGTTTGTGACAATCAAACGCTGAACCACAAGGCCAGTTTTTCACCAACCAACGCAGAAACTCGCCGTCTTAACGTTGGTGTTGTTTATAATATTAACCCACGTGTTTGGGCTAATCACCCAACTACCAAAAATATTTGTTCTTTCTCGAAATTTGCTTCTATAAATCTTTAGTTTGACCATTCGTAAATTCCCCAAAGCATTTCAAAATTTCATCCTTCCCTTAAATTTCAAACCTTTTTTGTTTTCCGGCAATGGAGGCACTAGTTCCGTTGCAAACTGCCGGACAAAGACTTTCAGTTAGAGTGGTTTCACCCGGTTCTGTCTCGATCAGACGTTCGGTTTCAGGTTTTGCCATGGACAAAAGGATCAATTTCAGGGCTCCTTCCCTTCTCCCGATCCGGGCTCAACAGGTGCGTCCGACATTTTTTCCCCTTTTCTCTTTGATTCTATGAAAACCCCATAAACAAAATTTTATAATTGGTGAATTAATCCTGTGATTGTTTCGATTCTAAACCCTAGCTGGGTGCCTGAAAGTATTTGCCTTTTTAATTGTAGATGGGAAGCTTAGGTGTTGTTGCTTCTTCTTCTTCATCATCAGTAGAAAATGATCTTAGAATCAAGGAATGGGAAGTAGACATGTATCAGAATGAAATAGCTATTAGCCAAGGTATCAGGATCAGGAGAAAACCACCAGTCAAGGCTCCATTAGAATATTCTGGACCATTTGAGCTGAGATTCCATAATAATGCTGATTCATCTCCAAGTAACATCTTGGAGGAGATTACTTGGTACAAAGACGAAGAAGTTTCTCGGATGAAGGAACTAAACCCACTTGAGCTGCTGAAGAAAGCTGTAGAGGATGCTCCTCCAACCAGGGATTTCGTCGGTGCGCTTAGGTCGGCTCATCAAAGAACTGGCTTCCCTGGTTTGATCGCTGAGGTTAAGAAGGCTTCTCCAAGTAGAGGAATCTTGAAAGAGAATTTTGACCCGGTATGTGACAAAGAACGTCTTCTTGAATTGAGTTATTGGATTCTGGTTGAGCTGAATAAAGGTTGATTCTTTAATGGATAAAAGATTTAGAACATTGAGGAAGTTGTAGTCTTTGTCATTTTCAGTTTTGGATCAGCGTTTTTTTTTTCTTTTGAATGGTTCTTGATATGACAAGCTATTGTTCTTATGTCTTGACCTGCAATGTCTTTTCATGATCCACCTTGCTGTGTTGCTAATGCTTATCATCTTACAGGTTGAGATTGCGCAATCTTATGAAAGAGGAGGTGCCGCATGTCTCAGTGTTTTGACAGACCAGAAGTATTTCAAGGTTCACTTATGTGTATTCAGTTGCAGATATCTTACACACATTTGCGACAAGTTCTTGACATTTATACTTGTTATATTGATTTTGGTTCGACAGGGAGGCTTTGAAAACTTGGAAGCAATAAGGAGGGCTGGTGTGAAGGTATTCTCTTAGCAAAGTCTTGTGTTTTGCTCTTTTGTGCTTTTATGATGAAGACGATTTTAAGCTGTGCTTTTCGATTGTTGCAGTGTCCTCTATTATGCAAAGAGTTTGTTGTAGATCCATGGCAGATCTACTATGCTCGAACTAAAGGCGCTGACGCAGTTTTGCTTATTGCTGCTGTATTGACTGACCTAGAAATCACCTACTTGCTTGGGATCTGCAAGAAGCTTGGTTTGGCTGCACTTGTTGAGGTTAGTGTTCACCAACGATGGAAAGTTAGTGTTCCTTTTACGTTTTGCTCTGAAAATGTTTGGCTTTCTATTAGGTACATGATGAGAGTGAGATGGGTCGTGCTCTTGGAATAGAAGGAATCGAGCTAGTTGGCATCAATAACCGCAGTCTTGGTAATGTTGATATCTCTTGTCATAGAACGAGTTCACAGGGATGTGAGTCTTGTTCTGGAAAGTTTGGTTGTTGAGTTAGAGTCTCACAAGTAGAAGTTTTTGGTGTTTCAGAAACATTTGAAGTGGACATTAGTAACACAAAGAAGCTTCTTGAAGGAAAGCATGGTAGAATAATCCGCGAGAAAGACATGATAGTAAGTATCTTTAATTGGTGTCTTTTCAATTGCTGGAACATCATCCTGAGTCCTGACCATGATGATTCTGTTGTGTGGGTTAAGGTGGTTGGTGAATCCGGTCTGTTTACACCTGACGACATTGCCTATGTACAAGCAGCTGGAGTTAAAGCAGTAAGCTTTCACAACTATCCATCAAAATGTCTTCTGGCTGCACAGCTTAGAAACATTTGCAAGCATTTAATCAGTCTTCCTCTAATCTCTTACAGGTTTTGGTTGGTGAGTCCATTGTGAAGCAAAGCGACCCTGAGAAAGGAATAGCTGGACTTTTTGGCAAGAACATTTCTCATACTTAGAAACCGCATCGTCTAATTTCACATCTCCGAAAATGTTTTCTAGTTACATTTGTTGTATGTTGTTTGTTTTAGACATTTTCAGAATAAATTGAATTGAAATCGCTTCAAGGAAACCAAATCAAAACAGAGAGATAGCATAGCAAATACATTATGTCGTCATGACTCACAAGTGAAAGAACATAAACATAACCCATCACATCACACCAATACATAGAAACGACATTGTTTGTTATCTTAATACATTCATCGTTGCACCCAAGAGAAGTCACTAAACACACCACTCGAAAACATCTCCGACCAGAATCCGAAAGTGACTGTCATGGCTTGTCAAGACAAGCTCCAGTCTTCTTGAAGCAGTATGACTTTTAGATAATAGATAAACGAACCTTCCAAGGAGGGAAGCCCTCAACACTCTCATTCTGCGCGAGTGGATTGTATACAGCAAAACCATTTCTTCTGCAATATTATGCAAGAAACAGCATCAATAACAAGACACTGATCAATCAATGAGCCAATAATTTAGCTAATCATTAAACTATTTACTTTTCTTGAATTCACATCAAGCAAATAATATTATGATATGACTCAGAGAAAAAGAAGAAGAAGAAGAAGAAGAGATGCAGCGGCTTACGGTGGGCTTCCCAAGAACTTGGCCATTTTTATTATATCCAGGTTCATCTTTCCCTGGTGAGTCGGATTTTCCACCTCCCTTTTTCTCGTTTCTAGCTTTGTTGAATATAACAGTGAATCCCTCAGCTGATGAAGGGTCATTCACATCCCATTCACCAAACTTTGGCAATGGACGGCCCTTGTCCTGCATACAATCCAAGATCCAAACATTTAAGTCACCACTAGCACCGAAATCTATTTTAAAAACTTTCCATACTAGTTATATTGATATTTTCCAAGCCAAAATACTCAACAGTTGTCTTGTATGATTGGTTTGTTTTTTAATGGAAAAGTAAACAGTGTAAAAGCCTCGACGACAACACAACTCGTAACCAACAAATATAGACAAGAGGTTTAGCCAAAGCACGCCATATATGCCAAGTATTGAAATCCAGAAGATGATATTGCATAACCAAGAGAATTTCTATGCACAGACAACAACAACTATGTACTGTTCAAGATTTGAATAACTTTCAGTGTTGAGCCATTTGGCTCTTAGACAATCTTGCAAAGATGCTACTAAGACTTTTTTCTCTTGTCTATTATCTAGAATAGCCTATTATGAGAGCAGAGGCTTAATGAGACACATAAAAGAAAGAAAGAAAACTCTAAATTGTCAGGCTAGTAACAGCAGTTCTACGGTTTTGTAAGATTAAAGATCAGGAAGCTCAACATAATAGCCAAAAAGGAAGCAAACCCATTAGAGGATCCAAGAGTCAAAAACTCAATTTTCACCAAAAGACCACAAAAAGCTTCGAAATTTTCCATGACTAAGCCAAAACGAGAGAGAAAAATAACAAAGGAAAATGGTAAATCTCAAAGCAAATCCGGCTAAAACATGTTTGAAATGAGATGTCAATCTATTTCAACAGAGATTTAATAAAATTACTGAATAGCTCCAAAAAAAAAAAAAAAGATACCACATGAACGAACATCAACAGAAATCAAAAGATGTGAGCTCAGAATCAGGAGAAACAAGAATTCCCAAGGAAAAGAAAAAAAAAAATTCAATTAAAAAATTAAGAATATTGAAAAGAGCGAGAAAGAGATCGCACTGCCATGGGTTTTTCCGGAGAGATTCAAGAGGAGCTTGAGGTTCGTGGTGGTGGTCGTCTCCTTCCTCTGGTTTTTCCTTCACCTTCTTTTATCTTTTTTTTTTTCTGTTCTCCCTGTGGAGATGAGGCGAAAAAGGAGGAATCGGAGACACGGAATCTGGGCCTTTAGTGGGCCTTTTATGTCTTTTTACTAATTGATTTGAACGTCTTCAACAGTGAAGTGAACCATTCTCTTTAAAACCAAATCAATTCGAGATAAACCAGATTAGACAGAACTATGTCCGGTTTTTGGATCATGCTACGACCTGACTGGTTCGCCGCTTATTGTACAGAAGTGTACAACCAATGGCACAACAAACACTGACTTCTAAATCTTTCTTATCATATAAAGTCTGAAACTTTTTTATAAAAAATTGGTAAAGCCTGAAACTTTAAAGTCGAATGCAACTTTTATTTAGAGATTCTTCAAAAAGTCCACTCTTTGCCTTTGTCCTATTGGCTGCTAATTACATCTTCTGTTTACAAAAACCTGGAATTGGACTCCTCAAATTCTTCCTATCGATAACTCAGTTTTCTCCAAGGTATGTGTCTTGCTTAATCACCTCTTCATACACGCATTGGATTTTGGGATCACAACTCGATTGGGATTCAAGTTCTAGAACATGGGTCGTTGACTTTCTTGGTGGACTTGTCACAGGTAAGATCCCTTTACTTTGGATACTGCAGCATGGACAGTGGAGCTCAAAAGATCTTTAATGGAAAAGAAGATAGCTATGGAGGTGTTGTGGTGAACTTGATGGAAATGGAACCCATGGATGCTCAGGATTTTGAGGCAAAGCTGGACAATTCACTTAAGGCATGGAAAGATCAGGTATTAAAACCAGACACACTTCAGATTTAAGCCTTCCAATGTTTTCTTTGATTAATATAACTTCTGAATTTAGACAGAACATTTCAAGTTTGGTGTCCACTGAGTATTGGCTTTTGTTTTGCTCCATTGAACATGAATTTTAATGGCATTGACTTTGGGACATGTATTTGCAGGGGAAGAAAGGAATTTGGATCAAGCTGTCTAGTAAGCTATCTAGTCTTGTTGACACTGCAATAAAGGTGAGAAGATGTTATGTTTTGGCGAATGTTTTGGATTGACTCTTGATCAGCTTTGGTGATCACATTCTGTTTTTGGTGATTTGTTGTCAGAGAGGGTTTACATACCACAATGCCGAGAAAGATTACGTGATGCTTACATATTGGGATCAGTGCTTTTGTCCTAAACAAGAGCAAAGAGGTAACAAGATTATTAGTTAATATGTCTCTATGCCCATCACATTGAATATTAATGGTTGAAAAATATTCAAATTGAGAAAACATTTTTGGATCTTGCCACATTTGTGTGTGTGTAATCTTATCTTAGTACCAGTGATAAAAATCAGTGAACCAAATTTTCTATAGAACCAAGACTTACCTAAAAGCAGAGAACCAATGTGTTAATTATAAACCAACTTTCCCAAATCCAAGCCAAATTTGCTTTCTCCATACACTCCTAACTCATTGGTTTATCAACTGATATTTATTAGCAGTTAAAACAAAAGCCCTTAATTTGCATATGTCTCTGCATCTCCCTATGATATCATATTTAATCTAACTGAAAATATCCAAATCCACAGGGTGAGGGTATTTGGGCTGGAGCAGTTAGGGAAATGGAAGAAGAAACTGGTGTATGTATCACATTTATAGTTTTAGAGTTTTGTATTGATTATGTAATCTAATATTCATGTTTTGTTCTGGTCTTTTGTTTCAGATTGAGACAAAATTTGTAGAAGTCCTGGCTTTCAGGTAAACCAAAAGACATCTTATTGTTTAATCCCTTCTTTATTAGGTACATTTCTGACCGGTTTAATCTTGATATCTTATTGTTGGTGTCTCGCAGGGAAAGCCACCAATCATTCTTGGAAGAAAAAACAGATATATTTTTCCTCTGCGAGTTGAAGCCAAGCAATATTGAAATCAAGAAACAAGATTCTGAGATCTTGTATGCTAAGGTAATCAAACATGTTATATATCTCGACAATCTTGTTATTGGTTTTAGTTACTTTAGATATTTTTAACGGCTCAACACTCTTGTTGTTGTGGGTTTTCTCAGTGGATGCCAATTGACGAATACGTAAACCAACCCTTTAACCAGGAGAAAGAGTTGTTCAGGTACATGGCTAACATATGCCTAAAGAGGTCTAAGGAGAAGGAGAAGTACGCAGGTTTCTCCACTGTCCTCACTACGACTGCTTCTGGTAAGGAAAGCTATCTTTACTGCAGAACCGACCACGACAACCTCCTCAACGGAGAGTGTGACGAAGACTCCACCTCTCTCTTCCAAAAATGTTTCTGTTTCACTTAGTCCACTGTCTCCTGCCTTCCAAAAGTGAAACGCTACCAAATATTTGATTGTATTGTTTAACTATAATATCTCTTACCAACACAAACATTTGATCCTTTGTAACTGAATCTTGCATGTCTTGCTACAACATCAGCTTCAACATCTACTGCTCTTCAAATGGCTTTGAACTGGAAGTGATAAGTATGGGTGCTTATGCGTTTGATGTCATCCATATTGTGTGCATCCAATGCCAGCATTGTGTTTGTCTGAAACTCAGGAGTCAGGATCCATCCAGAGTTTTAAGATATAGAAGTGCTCTTGTTAATGCATTTTTCTGATTTTTTTCGACTAAATTTTGACCAAATCTAAATCCGAGGCTAGTATTCCATCTAGTCAATAGCATTCATAATATATAAATTGTAAGAAAAAAATTATGTCAACACTAACACTTTTTAAAAATTCTATATTTGCTTAATAAAGCATGAATTATATGCGGACAAACAAATAGTATGAATTATATATTTTTGTTTTTGTTTTAAAAAATCATTATCCGTTCGAAAAAAAAAAACTGTGAAAGCGAAAGTCAAAGTCTTATCACACAGGAAATACCACTTGATTTATGGAAACTTCGAGAGGTTACTAATTATTTTGATTGAAATCTTCTGTGTATCGTAGCATGGTCCATCACGCAATAGCTAAAGTATTGACTTGTTAATCGTAAATTAATCAATCTTAATTACTCCGTTAGGACAATAAAAAATGGAGTTGTGATAACAGGTAATTAGTAAGATGATAATACTGTAAACTTAACTGAGATTTACGCAGTAGAGTAGATAATTATAACAAAAGGCATTAAGTAATTCATAAACCAAATTAATTAACAGCATAACACAAAACAGAGAGCACAGTGAAGTGCAAAAAGAACTATACACTCCGAATTTTAACAATTATACGAAATCCCCACATGAGGGGAAAAAAAAGGGTATAGAAAGCATTAAATGTAAATTCATCAAGCTTTGATCTCAAACCTTGAATACTTGATGCATCCGATGGAGATGTCAATTTCGATAAGATTATCCTCTTCAATGAAATCGTTGAATAGATCAAAGAGTTTGAAATCTTGGACTTTTTTGTGGATATAGAGATTGTTCTTGTTACTAGTGTGGTGATGACCTACGTAGTGACCACTCGGTAAAGACAGCTCAAAGAGGCTCTCCTCATCAGGGATTGTGCCGTCTTCATCCTCTTTATTAGTCAGTCCGAGGTAGTCCTCCGACTTGCCGGTGATATCTTCGGCGGCAACATAGTCTTGATCTTGATATTGTTCTTCTTCTTGTTTTGTTGACTGGATTGAAGAATGAGGAAGTAAGATTGGGAAGAACAAAGAGGAGATGAACAAAGCAGTAGAAGTGATGAGGAGATGTAAGAAGCGAAGGCCAAAGATGTGAAGTAGTGGAGGAGCGAGGAGAGAGAGCCATAAAACAGGTCTCTTCAACAAAATTGAAGCCAAAGCCATTAAACAATACTCTTTTTCTCTTTTCTTGTCAAAACTCTTAAATAATATTAGATAGATGAAACCCTAGAATAAAGAAGGAAAAAAAAACACTAAGTATGTTGATGTAAGAATCCAAGTACTACTAGGGTTTGGATTTCTTAATTGGAAAGGGCTTTGTTGTGTAACTCTATTTTTAGGAATAGTATCAAAATCTTAAGGCTATAAATAGAAATACCGCCTTAGATAAATGCAAAATTGGTTTAATTATTAATGAAAACTGAACACCGGAAACCAGTCCATTGTTTGTTTTGCTTCAACCTGCTCACTAATCCCTATTCTCCAAAATTTCGAAACCACCCAAATAATACTAATTAAATCACTAATATATAGATTAGCCTAACAAATTATAAATATGTGGTTTCGCTCTCATGTGGTTTGCTGCAATATTAAGCATCAGTCAAATATATTTCAATGAGTAGAGATTTTTGTGTATGTGTGTGGAAATAATAAATGATCAAAAATATGCCGTGAAACTACACTAGCTCGTAAACAACATACCAAATTACTATTACGATCAGTTTATGATTTGGATGAATTTTAATAGCTTTTAAAATATCTTAAAGTCCTTTTAGTATCCATCATAAAGTTGTAGAAAGATCCACAATATAGAAACTTAGATGCTAAACATTTTTCTGGTAAATAATGAATCTTCTAAGTCACATTATTGATAATTATTCTTCCTGAATAATATCGAACTCATAGCAAAACAAATAATAATAATCATATCGAACTTAAATTTACGAGGTTATATTACAAGGTTAACAAAACAATATTTTTAGTGAAAATAATCAAATTTGGTCAGAAACTCTAAAAAAATTATATGTTGTTATATATTTTTGAATAGTTTACTCTAATGTATTAAAATATTCATCTTTTAAGATAAAATTCATCTAATCTTGGAACATTATTTAATGATATCTTTTTGGGATAATTAACCAATCTACACCCTTTAGTTTAATGTATTTATTTACTAAGACAAGTACATCTTTCTATCTATCCAACAAATAAAGAACGATTTTTGAGCATCTGAAATTGATTCTCTTTGGAGACTTCAAAAGCCAAAACCCTTGAGCTTTGAACTTGTACACTATCCAAGGCATAGTAAGTTGGTAAGCCATGTGCCACCACCATCTGGCGTCATCTTACTTATTTGGGTAAAAAACATGTATCGTATATAGTTGACATTTTCTTAACACATATGTGCGTAGGAACAACGGTTTGTCAAGTAAATATTAACAAATTTTTGTTACGGAATATTTCAAATTAGATTAGGCCCCGAAGATAATATTTCAGCTAAAACAGTGCTCTCGTTAGCTCCTAAGGACTTCTCGTATGCGTTTAACAAAAACTGCGTTAGTAATCTTTATTAATATTTTCTTTAATTACTAAATGCATAAATATCTAAAATTAGAAAAGGTCTACAAAGAGAAAAAGTGCCACTTGTCGGGTAGACGCAAACCTAAAGCTAGACTGCTTATTGTTTGCAATATAGGATACAAAAAGCCTTGAAACTATGAATCTGTTGCTATACTTGTCCAACTAATGCTTTGATTAACCAAAGCTTAGCTAATGGTCTCGAAAGGAGTATTGTTTAATTACCTACGAAACACAATATAGAAGATGGGGACCATCTCAAACTGACGAGGGGACCCAATTAGTATGGAAATCTATAATTATTGTGAATACACTCAAATTTTTATACTAGTTTATTATCTTTAAAATGTGAATATGCATTTGGCAGTACTACTGGCAATAACTTTTAAAATATATATATATATATATATATATATATATATATATATTTAAAAGGGTTTAAGATACATTCCATCAAAAAATTATTGAATATACTTTGAAATTTAACCGATCATACAAATGAATTGACCAAAAATCAATATTAATTATTATTTTTGGATAAAATGTACGTTATTATTGATTGTTAAACAGAGTCCTTATTAGCTCTGTTTTTCGATTTTATGTAATAAAATCTTTGTACAAAATTTCGAACTCTAGATGCATTTGTTGTAAAACAGTTTTAAAAAAAAAATCAATTAAAAAGACAAAATTAGTTTTACACAGAAATATGTATGTGTTTATTGATGGATAAATAATTCAGATAAATTTTGACCAAAAAAAAATAATAATAATAATAATTCAGATAAATTATTTGGATACATGCGAAAAACGAAACTAAAGATTATTCACTTTTGATAATATTATGTATGCCCATACTATCATACTAAATATGATAAAATAAAATAAACACTAATGATACTGACAGTAAAAAGAAAACTCTTAATTTCTCAACGATTAGGAAAATGTATCTAGGAAACAAATCAACAAAAGTAATGATATTGATACATAACTTATATAGTGTGGGACTTGAGTCGAATAGCTCTTGTATGCCAAAGATTTATTATGAGATATCTCTACAAAACCGCAAAATTCCGACGGTTGGAACTCAAAATATTTTCTTGTAGTTAATGTCAATACCCTTTAAACATCTGCTTCGTTGTTGCAATTGTTTTTGAAAGAGTTCGAAAGAATTTCCGATTAAAAAAAAAAGAGATCCACGAGAACAAACTATGTTGTATATATGTCGTAAATCAGTAAATGATTTGCGTGATGTGTTTAGCAATGCAAAGCTCTAATTATATTTTTAGTTGAAGGTAGCTTTATTTGCGTTTACATTAGACTTGGCAAAGTATGCTTGTCAACTCTCACAAATTCACAATGATACGATGCAAAAGTGATTTATCAATTAAGTCCGTGATTTAAATCACCGAGTTGTGAGCATGTTAATGCAGCCTCTTGTTCTTTTCACTTTTGGTATGATATATTATCGTTTATAAAAACAGTCGAGCAAGATTAAATATGTGCAATCGAAACTATGTATAGCTAGGTACTCATTCTAACCCGTATTTGATAATCTTTTTAGTGTTTTTGGAGTCTTTGTCAGGTCATTTCAGGTAACTAGGAGGCTCTAGTCGAGGATTAGAGCAGCTGAAACTTTTGGAGCAAAAAAGAGTTGAAGCTGAGCAAAAGAGCTCAATTCATATGCAGATGGACCATCCTTAGTAGGTGCTCCCGACTAACTCCTTTCATGGAGCACTTGCTCCAACCTCTGAGAAAAATAAGGAAACTAGTTTTACCTAGTTCTACAAAGCGAAGGAATGAGAATAAAAGACATGAGCCGCCTAATTTGATCATCAGGCGTTTTTTTACATTTTCTAGACTTTTTGGAGTATTAGCTTTGTAAGATTTGGGAGAAGAATTCCTGCTGCACATGAGAAGAATTTTGAACCCTTTTGTCATTTATAAAGTTTCATTCATGAATTTCTTTTCAATTGTTCTTTTTGCCATGTCTGAGTAGTTTTATTTGCTAGATTAAGGTTTTCAATGGATTTTATGAGTTAGTAAATTGAATGCAAATATCGATAGTCTTCACCATTGTTAGTCTTAATGTTTAGGTTGAATTATCACTCAATCTACGATTTTAGGTTAATCTGTTCATCAAAAGTGTAATAGGTGGCTAGAAAAAACTTTGGTGAGCGATTCGTGCTTAACCAAAGTCAGTTGATGTTAAGGCCGATCGTGAACAAATCAAATGCTTGTTAATGTTTGTCTGTGATATTCTATATTCAAACGATAGTTTAGAATTTAGGTCGCTAGATAAAGTTATCAGTGCCACGACAGTGGATCGATATGCATTTATATTTGAGTTCGAGACTTACATTTAATATGTGCCCTGAATAGCCATTTGATTTCTATCTCTGAAACTCCTGCAAATTGCCTTAGTCTAGTGTTTGTTTTAATCAAGTTTAAATCGTTGTTTACTTTCTTTTGCGTGTTACCAGGTTTTGATCAAATCATATCTTGTCTTAACTTTGTTTCACTCCTCGTAGAATCGTAGTGTGACCTTGGTCCTCTGAATTTCGAATATTTTATATTACAATCTCAAATTGTTTTATTGCAGTAGAAACTAAGAGATAATATCCAGTGAATTAGTAGGAAAGACTGTCGGACCAATCTAGTGTCCGATTACTTTTTAGCATATTCCCACTTAGAACAAACATATTTGTGGGCTTTAACACCTAGAAATTTGGTCTAAGAAACCCAAGTATTCGTTGTTACATGACTTGCCTAAAAAAATATTTCACAAAGGCTGAAAGTTTCGTCCAAAATATAGTAAATACTAGGTTCTATGATTCGCCTAAACGCGAGTATGTATGGTTTTGATCCAAATTAAACAAGAGGTAATACGTCTACTTAAAGATACTACATATGGTTCTCTTCTATTACTTGGATGGTGGCTAGAAAACCTTTTTATAAAGAATCATATCTGTAGCTGGGATCTTACGGAAGCTAACTTGTTATAGGGAACGATGAAATCCAAGACTATCATATCACTCTTTTCTTTGTCAATACACTTTCACAAATAAAGAAGCATAAACCTCTCTGAACCGTAATGTGTCTGGAGAATAAACAAAAAGATGTTGCCGTCAAACATACTAGACATATTTTGAATAGCGATTTGAAAACCCTAGCTAGACACACGGCCGGGTTTAACTACCCTAATAAAAAGAAAATATGTTGGAAAAAAGTCTAATCATAACACTTTGTTCGAAAATATGTTGGATGTGCCCGTGAAATCCATTTCCAAAGTAAGAAGTGAAGATGAGAACATACCTAGACAACATCATTAGCTCTTTTGTATTTGTTTACCAAAACTAAAGACATTCTAAAAGCCAAATTATTTATCTCTCATAAACTACAAGTTTGTGATATTTCTGCATATTTTCTTTTGAAGTTTGTTGATATGTAGACGTGAAATATATTCTTAAATCCTACACGCAGCATGTAACATGCTCCATTTTTATCTATATGCATGCCTTCTTCTCAGCTCTAAAAGTTGGAATATCAACTTTCTCTGAGCCGTGGTCGGACCTTAAGCCTTTGGAAGCCGTAATTAACACATTGACTCATTTACATATTTTCATGGGCCATAGATAACTTTTGAGGCCCAATCTATTGAATTTTCTTTTTTTTTTGTTTATTTATCAATATATATATTTTTTTTTTCTTTAAAAAAAAAAAAAGAAATGGTCGTAACAAAGAGGGAATAACAACATCGACATTCATAGTCAATGGCCTTTAGTTTATCAAGTCAATGGTCTTTTAGTTTTGGCGTATTTAGTGACCTTTCCAAACAAAACAAAAGAAGCCCAATCAAGAATTTACGTCGAAGGTGATAAGTTGACTTGACTTCATTCTGTTTCGTATGATTAGACGTAGTTCCATATTGGAGCCGGTCACAACTTACACCGTGTAAATAAAGTTTGGCATTTGCACTAGATTGTACTCAAACTCGGTTCAATAATAATACTAAAAAAATATTAGAGATCATATTCAAGTTTTAAATATTAAAATCATAATATAGTCAAACCAATACTTGTAATCTGATAATTTATGCTAATGTTGTAGTTGTATCATCAGTTCATCATCCAAATTTAAAATCGTATAATATATGTTATTAGCAAAAGAATCATAAAATATGGATAAACTGTATTATTTTGGTTTCGATCGTATACAACTTTAACATATATACTCTAAAAATCAGCTCGGTTGTAACTACATATTAGGAAGAATAAAATGAGATTTACATAAAATTATCACAATTACAACTATAAGAAATAAATTACCAAATTTTTAAATTTTTAATTTATCATTTAGATGGGTTTATATAATTTTAAATGTAAAAGGTAATTCTGATAAATATAAATGAGTCTAAGAAAATTATATAAATTGATTTGTCAAAAATGCTATATAATTTTGATAATCATTTGTTTATAAAATTGACAATCAGGATGCTTTAGTGCGAGAACAAAAAATGAATTTTAAGATATTTTTCAAAAAGATAAAATGTTATAACTTATAAGTAGAATTAAGCTACGCATCTAGAAGTAGAAACTTGAAAGCTATACGACCACTTCCACAAATAATTGACCGTATAATTAGATCAGATACAGCAGAATATGTAAAGAACTTCTTTTTTCTCTTTTTTTTTTTGTCAACACGTAAAGAGATTCTTTGAGATGGAACATTCGAATAAATAATCTTTATATATACTTCAACGCTTTTTTTTATATATATAAGGATTCAGAAAAGAAAACTCACAATTTGTAGTATAATCATTTATATTAATGTCGGTCATGCAGTATCCGAGTCCAAATCTAACATAATTAGTGTTAATGAAAAAATTCAATGACAACTGATTCCTATATTATTAATAAACAGGAGCTAACTAAAGATTAACTCCTAGATTTAATCAGAAAAATTAAACGAATAAAAGAAAAAGACAAAAATTAGTTTGGTTTGAATAACTCAAAAGAGAAGATATATATTGTATACTAAAAGCAAAAGAATTAAAATTATGAAACCAAGCACAACCCACCCACTAATCTATAAAAATAAATGGTTTCCTCAAACTTGGTCCTCATTCACCATTCTTTAACTCACTTTAAAGGGGAGAGAGAGAGAGGATGGAATTTCAAAAACAAGAAAGAGAGGTGAAGAAGATGAAGAGATTCACTAGGATCATAGCCTTGGCATCCATTTTCTCTTTCATACTATCTTACTCTTCCTTAATCTCCTCTCTTCAACAAAGACTCCATTTGCTTTCCATGTATAGCAACCTTGTGGACAAGAAATACATGTTCTTGTTATGCAATGGTATTGTGGGCTTCATTTTGGGGAATTTCCGGGGGAGTTCCGAAACCCTTTTGCACAGTAAAGCCATTAACATCGTCGACGAAACGAAAGAAGTAGTTATCAAAGACATGAGAGAATCAAAAGTGAATAAAGTAGTGGCAGTATTTGGAGAAAAGAGTGCTTCCAAAGAAGAAGAAGAAGAAAGGGTTGATTTACTAAGAGGAGAAGAAGTTACATTGCTTGTTGAGGATGATGAGGGTATAATAGTACAAGACCTTGCAATCATGAGAATCGATGATAATGATCATGATGGTGCCGATAATGATGATGATGATGCGGATGCAGAGATAGATGGTAGTTTGTTAAGTTCGGAAGATTTGAACAAAAAATGTGAGGAATTCATCAGGAAAGTGAAGGCGGAGATTAGATTCGAGTCCCGGAAGTTGATTACTTTTTAGATAATCTTGTTCTTCTGAGAGTTTAATAGAAACATCTTTCGTATATTCGTATTCTGCAAGAGAAGTATATAATTTTCTCTTTTCAGTCGAATAGATTCTGTATTTTGGTTCCCACTTTAGTCTAACTTAACCTTCCATTGTGCTAGTATGTATCATCTATGGGATCAAATCGTTTTTCTCCCTTTTTTAATTCCCAATTCCCAATCACTAAGTCCTCCATGAATCAATGCAACAGATTGCTCCTATGTGAAGCTTTTTGACAGAGGAAAAGAAATCAAGAACAGCAACCCACAGACGAATTATGCAACAAGAACACAGAGGCAAAGAAGAAGAGATATTGGAGAACAAAATACATAATAGTTGTAAAATATCTTGCAACAGTAATGTTCTCAAACTGAAAATACAAGCCGGAAAAGGTAAAACAAAAAACCAAACAAGGTGCTTAGATCCTATCGATATCTTCGTCCTCAAACTCAACATAGTCATCAGCCGCATTATCATCATCTTCATCAAGATCACCAACGATACCTTCGTTGAGACGAGTGTTCTCTGGAAGCTCACCATACGCCTTGAGAAGCCTGGCCTCATCAGACATGTACTTGAGGATCACATCGGCTTTGTCGTCTTGGTAATCCCTCAGACCAACGAGTATGATGTCTCCTGCTGCGATCCAAACCTTCTTGTGCATCTTGCCACGAATATGGCAGAGACGTTTAGTGCCATCAATGCACATAGATTCACATCTTCCATTGCCAAGCATACGAAGGACTTGTGCGTATTCTTGTCCATCTTCCTTGAATATAAGCTCTCGCTTCTCGTCGTCTGCTTCGTTCTTTCCTCTCTTCCTGTTCTTTCCTCCCTTTCCCTTGTTCTTCGGCATTGTAACTGCGATAACAAAACAGATTGTTCAGTTCAAGATACACTATTCACTACAAAAGACTCTGAAACTAAAACAAAAGCAGAGACCTAAAACAGTCATGGCTTCTAATCAATTTCAAGCAACGACTAAACAAAACTCAAAGATTCAATACATAGTCTAGATTTTAATAATGGAAAACCCATAAAGGTCAAGCTTTTCCTGAAGAAATCGAAGATACCCATCTAGGGTTTTCCAAACAAATAGAAAAAACGTAAATTGAATTCGGATTAAGCGATATTTCAAACAAAGTCAACAACTTTCACGAATCAAGCCAGAGGACAATCATTTTCTGATCAATAATTGATCGGAGATACAGATGAAGTTTCGCCGCCGACGAAATTTACTGATTCCTAACGAATAGAAAACCCTACAAATCTAGAGCTAAGAGATGAATTAGATAGCATAGAACACGAGGGCTCACCACTAAGAAGCGATCAAAGTCTGAAATTAAGAGATACGACTCGCAAATTATTCTTTCTCCCTTTCGATTTGGATCAACGTTTTCGTAAGCTGCGGCTGAGAAATATTTTCGATCTCTCTAGGCGTGTGTTTTTATTATATAGAAGACGTATTTTAATTCCCCTTTGCTTTAGGTTTTATTATAAAACCATACCACTCATTATCTAATCTCGATAACACACGGTCAAGGTCTGCTCATCGTCAATTCAAGTCGGTTCGGTTTGGGTAATTCGGATCTACAATGGTTCGGTTCTAGAAAAAAGGACCAAATTTAAAATAATTGTTTCTTGGTTTGATTCGGTTCAATTTTGAATAAATTTGGTAATTTTGTAATTTAATTTAACAAAATGAAAAATTTGATTTAACCAAAATTTTAGATTATTATTATATTTACTAGTACATTTTCTGGTCGAATATTACATAATACATATGACTTAGCTAAAATTACATAATACATTTAACTTTTTTTTTAATAAAATGTTAAATTATATTCAAAGAAAAAAAATAACGTTTTCTACAACTTCTCCATGAAAACTTAAAAAGAAAGAATTCTAATCCTCTACACTTTCAGATCTTAGTCGACTCTCGTTGAGAACCAAGTCCTTAGGCCGTCTTCGTAACGCATATCCCCACTCCTCCTTAGTTGGTTCCTGATGTTTTGGTCCAAATTTTTCACCAGGCTGTTTGCTGTTAACGGGTTTCCTCTATGCTTCCGACTATTTCTTTCTCTCCAGATGGAGTGAACTGCTATTTGGAAAGCATATCTAACAAGGAAGCTAGTCGTCCTAGTGTCCCCAGGTTTCACGATTAAGTGGAGAACCTGATTCCATTGCCATTAATATCCCTTGTGTTAACTTCCTCCACACTTCCTTCGAGTAAGGGCACATGAAAAACAAATGATCCCTCGTTTCAATTGGTTCGCTGCAGAAGACACAACTGGTGGTTGCATTCTGGTTCCAGTTTTTGATTATGTCCCCTGTGGCTAATCTGTTCTTGATCGCTAGCCAGAGCATACATGTTGAGTAAGCATCGACATTAAAGCCAAAGCCCATATTGCTTAACAAGTCGGTTAAGTTAATTAGATAGGGTTTTGGAATATTTTCTTATTAGATTAGGAGTTATCTAGTTCTAATAGAAAAAGGAAAAGGTGTTTAGGGAAGTTGTCCTAACACTATATATATGTAAGTCATTGATGAAGTTGCATCAATGAGAGATACATACTTTGGTGTTTAGTTTTGAGAGATTTTCTAAACATAATAAAGAGAGTTATTCTTTATAAACAGAGTTTTTTCTTGACTTAATCACTTGAATTGGTATCAGAGCTTAAGGCGAAGCTTGAGACCTGCGATATATCCAAGCATGGGAGATATCGTTGCAAACCCTAACCCTAACGCGAAGGAAGGCGTTCCTTCTGCAATCCAGTGCCCTATGTTAACCGCGACAAATTACACGGTGTGGGCTATGAGGATGAGAGTTCTACTGCGAATCCATAAGGTGTGGGAGACGATCGAACCTGGTTCAACAGATTCCAACAAGAACGATATCGCAACAGGACTTCTCTTTCAATCAATCCCGGAAGTTCTTATTCTGCAAGTCGGCGAACAAGGATCTCCTAAAGGGATATGGGATGCGATCAAATCACACAACCTAGGAGCCGATCGTGTCAAGGAAGCAAGGCTTCAAACCCTAATGTCTGATTTCGAGAGGATCAAGATGAACGAGTCGGACAAGATAGATGACTTCGCAGGGAAGTTATCTGAGCTAGCCTCAAAATCGGCTTCTCTAGGGCAAACCATCGATGAATCGAAGCTTGTGACGAAGTTTCTCAACAGTTTGCCAAGGAGCAAGTTCATTCACATCATCGCCTCTCTCGAGCAAGTGTTGGATCTAAAGACGACGAGTTACGAAGATATAGTAGGAAGGCTTAAGGCGTATGAGGAAAGGATTTGCGATGAGGAGAATCAAGGAGATACGCAAAGGAAGCTGCTATACGCAAGGGAAGCTGCTATACGCAAACTCGGAGCAAAGTAGTTCCAGTTCGAGAGGGAGAGGATGTGGCAGAGGAGGCAGAGGAAACAGAGGACAAGGCAGAGGAGGGTCTAGCTCACAAGATCGATCAACAAATCAGAACCAACCAAAAGACAAGAAGGATCGGTCCAAGGTGATTTGTTATCGATGTGATAAAGCTGGACACTTTGCATCTTCCTGTCCTGATCGACCACAAAAGACACATGAAGCAAATAAAGTGGAGGCAGAAGAAGCTGATGAAGCACTTTATATGCATGAGCTGGTGTTTTTGAATGAGGAGAATCTAATACCAAAGAACTATGAAAACAAAGGAGGTGAAGAAGGACTTTGGTATCTAGATAATGGAGCAAGTAATCACATGACGGGCAACAAGGCATTCTTCTCTGAGCTCAACAAAAACATAAGGGGCAAAGTGAAGTTTGGAGATGGCTCGTGCGTGGGAATAGCTGGAAAAGGATCGATTCTGTTTCAAAGCAAAACAGATGAGCAGAAACTCGTATCAGATATCTACTATATACCCGAACTGAAGAGCAATATTCTGAGTCTGGGGCAAGCTACTGAAGCCGGATGTGATGTCAGAATGAGGCAGGATTACTTGACTCTTCATGACCCAAGTGGAAGACTCTTGGTGAAGGTCATACGGTCGCCCAACAGACTTTACAAAGTCAACCTGAAGATTGGAAAGCCGATATGTCTAAACACAAGGATAGAGGATGAGACTTGGAGATGGCATGCAAGGTTGGGACATATAAGCTTTAAGACCATGAAAGCTATGTCACAACAGGCGATGGCCTATGATCTACCAGAGATTCGAGATGAAAAGGGATTGTGTGAGTCATGTTTAGTCGGAAAACAGACTCGACAAGGTTTCCCTAAGACAACAATGTTCAGAGCTTCAAGATCATTGGAACTTCTACACGCAGATCTGTGTGGTCCGATTTCGCCACTAACCATCGCAGGTAACAAATACATATTTGTTATCATAGATGACTTTACAAGATACATGTGGTCGATCTTGTTAAAGGAGAAGAGTGAGGCGTTTGGGAAGTTCAAGGTGTTCAAGGAGCTAGTTGAAAAGGAGCTTGGAAGAGCAGTATTGACTCTTAGAACAGACAGAGGAGGAGAGTTTACCTCAAGGGAGTTCTATGAGTTCTGCGAATCAAAGGGGATCAAGAGGCATCTCACAGCTCCTTACACACCACAGCAAAACGGTGTTGTAGAGAGGAGAAACCGAACCCTAATGGAGATGACTAGGAGCACTCTTAAGGCTATGAAGGTACCTAACTACTTGTGGGGAGAAGCAGTTCGACACGCCACATATGTAATCAACAGAGTACCTACAAGAGCTCTTAAGAACATGACTCCTTATGAATGCTTGCGAGAGAAAAAACCAAGTTTAGGGCATCTACGAGTATTTGGGTGTCTTGCATACTCAAAGGTGGAAGCTGCAAATCTTAAGAAGTTGGATGATAGGTCACATATGCTCGTACACCTTGGGATTGAGCCAGGATCTAAGGCGTACAGACTCTATAATCCAGAGACAAGGAGAATTGTAGTGAGCCGAGATGTGGTTTTCGATGAAAAGGCAAGCTGGAACTGGAACAAGCCAAGAGATGGATCAGGAGGGGATCCAGGGATGTTTCAGATGAGATGGGGTGAAATTATTGATGCAGGAGAAGGACCTGCAGTAATCGGTTATGATGCTGAAGGTGAAGGAATTGAAGAGCGTCAAGCGACACCAACAGCAGTGTCGAGCGACACTAATGAACAAGAGTGTCGAGCGACACCATCAGCGGTGTCGAGCGACACCAACGAACCTGAAGCAGATCATAATGCAGAAGAAGATCCACCTAACGAAGCTGATACAGAGCAGCCGCTTTGAAGATCATCTCGTCCGATACGCAAGCTAGGGTATCTGGATGACTTTGTCTTACAAGCAGCGATTGAGTGTGAGAGACTGCTACTCTCAATAGATGATGAGCCAAAGAACTTTAAGGACGCGAAAGGTTCATTAAAGTGGAGGCAAGCATGTAGAGAGGCGATAGAGTCTATCAACAAAAACAAGACATGGTTTTTAATCGACAAACCAAGGGAGGCAAAGATCATTGGTCTCAAGTGGGTTTTTAAGATCAAGAAGAATGCAGATGGTACTATCAACAAGTATAAGGCGAGACTTGTGGCTAAAGGATATGTACAAGAATCAGGCATCGATTTTGATGAGGTATTTGCACCAGTTGCAAGATTAGAAACCATAAGACTGTTGATAGCATTGGCAGCATCACATGGATGGGAGATTCATCACTTAGACGTGAAGACAGCATTCTTACATGGAGAATTAAAAGAAGACGTCTATGTTGAACAGCCTGAAGGATTTGAGATAAAAGGGCAAGAACAGAAGGTATACAAGCTTTCAAAAGCTTTATACGGTCTAAGGCAAGCTCCTCGAGCTTGGAACACGAAGTTAGATCAAATCCTGAAAGGAATGAAGTTCATAAGATGCTCCAAGGAAAGTTCAGTGTATCGCAGAGAAGAAGGAGGATCATTATTGATTGTTGCTATATATGTGGATGATTTGTTTGTCACAAGCAACACTCTGAAGGTTATAAGTGAATTCAAGACAAGAGTGGCAACTAAGTTCGAGATGTCAGACCTTGGAATGCTGACTTATTACCTTGCCATCGAGGTTCATCAAGGGAAGGATGGAATCGAAATCAAGCAAGAAGGCTATGCACGAAGGATCTTAGCAGAGGCGGGCTTAGAGACCTGCAATCCGACTTTAATACCCATGGAATTCGATTAAAGGTTTCAAAGGCTCAAGAAGAAGAAGAGATCGATCCTACGTGTTATAGAAGGAATGTAGGGTGCTTAAGGTATCTGTTACACACACGACCAGACTTGGCTTTTTCTGTTGGAGTTGCTAGCAGGTATATGCAGAGTCCTCGCAAGTCGCATGGCAACATCATGAGGCACATTCTACGGTATCTTAAAGGGAGAGTCACGTTTGGCTTGAAATTCTATCATGGAGGAACAAAGAAGATCGTTGGTTTTAGTGACAGCAGTCACAATGTGGATCCGGATGATGGAAGAAGCACCACCGGACATATTTTCTACTTTGGTTCCTCACCAATCACTTGGTGTTCGCAGAAGCAGGACACAGTGGCTCTGTCTTCGTGCGAAGCTGAGTTCATGGCAGCAACAGAGGCGGCTAAACAAGTTATTTGGCTTCAAGAACTTTTGAGCGAGATCACAGGGTGGAAGACTGAGCATATTGTCATCAAGGTCGACAACAAGTCAGCAATGGCACTCACCAAGAACCCAATATTTCATGGTAAGAGCAAGCATATTCATAAACGCTACCATTTTATACGAGAGTGCATTGAGAAGGAGTTAGTCGATGTGGAGCATGTGCCAGGAGTTGAGCAGAAGGCCGACATTCTTACTAAGGCTCTGGCGAAGATCAAGTTTAACGAAATGAGAAGCTTAATAGGAGTTCAAGACATGTCCAAGATCAAGTCGAAGCTTAAGAGGGAGAATGTTGAGTAAGCATCGACATTAAGGCCAAAGCCCATATTGCTTAACAAGTCGGTTAAGTTAATTAGATAGGGTTTTGGAATATTTCCTTATTAGATTAGGAGTTATCTAGTTCTAATAGAAAAAGGAAAAGGTGTTTAGGGAAGTTGTCCTAACACTATATATATGTAAGTCATTGATGAAGTTGCATCAATGAGAGATACATACTTTGGTGTTTAGTTTTGAGAGATTTTCTAAACATAATAAAGAGAGTTATTCTTTATAAACAGAGTTTGTTCTTGACTTAATCACTTGAATATAAATGAGTACTTCGGAGTAGCGTGGGGAAACCAAACTCCTCTGCACCAAGGCACGATCTGTCTCGGGTTTCTGATCTGATTCCCTGTTTCTTTGGATTCAACCTCGGTTTATACTGTCCATTTTTACCTTTCCACTGTGCCTCGTCTCGATCCTGGTTGTTCTTTCTCAATCTCAACTGCTCTATCTCTGTTTTGATCTCGTTAAGTAGGCCCTGGCGGTGTCTCCGCCTTCTTGGTCTGTCAAAAACCTCAGCCATCGTCGTATGTTTTGAAAATCCCAGGTCAATGGTGCCTCGTTCACCAACTAGCTCCAGCAGACATCCTTTACTACTCCATGAGTCATACCAGAAAGACGTATGTGCTCCTTTTTTAACCTCCACTCGGTAGAAGGTTTTTGCGAGGGTTCTGTACTTAAGAAACTTCTTCCACATCCAGGAGCCCATTGATGTTGTATATTTTATAGCTCAGAAAGACCCTTCCCGTATAAGCTGCGCCTGAATCCACTGTACCCATAAAGAGCTCGGGGACGACATAATCCTCCAAATAAGCTTTAGACAGCAAACTTTATTTGCAACCTCAATCGATCTCAGCCTCAGACCACTCTCCTCTTTTGGCTGACAGACTTCATTCCAGGCCACTTTAGCTTTTCTTTGGCTCCGCACTGTTCCGGACCACAGAAAAGCTGAACAGAGCTTGTCAATCTCCTGAATATAAGCCTTTAGTAAATATTTAACTATACTAACAATATATAATATTAATTTAGTATAAATTGGTCACGATTTAAAGATATTTTGAATATTTAAATATTAACTTTGAATAAATACCACTTAAGTCGGTCCAGGTGCATAAAATTTGGGTTTGATTTGCGTAATTCAAACTACAAATTTTGTATCGGTTCAAAAAATTAGTTTGGATTTGGATTGATCAATTCCGGTTCGGTTCGAATTTTCCCATTCCCAAACACACAAAAAAAAAACTTGTTTTTGTTATAAACAAATGGACTTCTAGTAACCGGCCCATTAACCATCAGGTTAATGTCTCATGGCCCATTAGGGTTTCTGATACATTAGTTATGTAATGTATATATACACTGCTTGTGGAAATAATAAGATCAGAGTTTTTCCCTTAATACGTTATCAGCACGAAGCTCAACTTCAAACGATCATATCTCTCAAAATACAAGAAGTTAGAAGGCGATCTACATACCATTTTGAAGCCCTGGAAGAGAAGAATCTAGTGGTGAAAACCGCTCCTCAATCCGACACCAGACGCGCCCTCAAGATTCAAAACAATCGGCGCTGTCCCACCTTAGCGGGTGATTCTTTCCAAGCGGTGGTTCCTCCATTGTAGCAGCTGTTCGTCCTCCCTTCTCACTACAAGAAAGAGGGGCTTTTTCGTCGAATTATTTACGACGAATCGTAGTCGTCGTAAATTTACGACGACATTACGTCGTATTTACGACGATAGAAAATTTCGTCGTAAATTCGACGTAAAAAATAACCCTCGTAAAATCGTCGTAATGTTACGACGATATTACGACGAATAAAGAACGAATTTTATTTCGTCGTAATCTTGTCGTAATATTTACATCGATAATACGACGAATTGTCCTCTATCTTGTAGTTGACGTAAAATTGATGTAAATGTGATGTAAATTTTATTTCGACGTAAATTTGATGTAAATATGCAATGGTAATATGTTGGTAACCAAACAAAAAATTCTATATATACCCTTTCTTCTCTCATTATTCCATCAACCAAAAAAACATATAAAGACACAAATTTTTTGAGTCTTTGAATGTTTAAGTAAAATTTTTAGTAGTTGAAATTTCTATCAAATTTCAGAAACAAAAAGTCAAATATTTGTTTTTGAAATGTCTATATACGATCTACGAAAGTGGATGTATACGCCCAAAAATGGTGATGGGTCGTTGACTGAAGACTTCAAAAACGGATTGGAAATATTCATGTACCAAGCCGGCCTTCTGGAAACTGTAATTGAAAGCGGCAAAATGTATTGTCCTTGTGTGAAATGCAAAAATAGGAAACATATTCTTATTGACACTGTCTGGCAGCATTTATTGAATAGAGGGTTCATGCCCCAATACTTTATTTGGTATCAGCATGGAGAGGGATATGGTCAAAGTAGTGGTCAGATGGCTGCACGGAGTAGTAGTAATCATCAAGAACATGTGGATTTTGAAGCGTCCAATGATTATCAAAGTAGTCAAGTTCAGGGTGAAGATCATGATAGGATGCATGAAATGATTACTGATGCATTTCATGAAACACATGCTGATACTGTTGAGGAGCCCAATGCAGATGCGAAACGCTTTTATGATATGTTAAACGCAGCAAAACAGCCTCTGTACGAGGGATGTAGGGAAGGTTTATCAAAATTATCATTGGCAGCTCGGATGATGACAATAAAAACTGATCACAATCTATCTGAAGTTTGCATGAACGATTGGGCAGATCTTATTAAAGAGTATTTGCCAGATGATAATTTGGCTGCTGAAACGTATTATGAAATTCAGAAGCTGGTTTTTAGTCTTGGATTGCCTTCTGAGATGATTGATGTTTGTGTTGATAATTGTATGCTTTTTTGGAGAGATGATGAGAAGCTTGAAGAATGTCGTTTCTGCCAAAAGCCAAGATATAGACCGCAAATTGCTGGGCGTAAGAAGATTCCTTACCAACGAATGTGGTATCTTCCTATCACTGATAGGTTAAAAAGACTATATCAATCCGAACGGACAGCTGCGTCGATGAGATGGCATGCGGAACATTCACAAACAGATGGCAAAATGACTCACCCGTCTGACGGGAAATCTTGGAAACATTTCAACACCGTACATCCAGACTTTGCTAGGTCTAAGCGAAATGTTTATCTTGGTCTTTGCACTGACGGGTTTAGTCCATTTGGTATGTCTGGTAGGCAATATTCATTATGGCCTGTGATTCTTACGCCATATAACCTTCCTCCAGATATGTGCATGCAAAGAGAGTTTTTGTTTCTAAGTATATTAGTCCCTGGTCCAAATCACCCGAAGCGGGCCCTTGATGTGTTTTTGCAACCACTCATACATGAGTTAAACCAGTTGTGGCATGTTGGAGTACGAACATATGACTGTTCGAGTGGTAAAAATTTTACGATGCGAGCGGTGCTTATGTGGACAATAAGCGATTTCCCGGCATACGGAATGTTATCAGGTTGGACAACGCATGGGAGGTTATCATGTCCTTATTGTCTTCATAGGACTGATGCATTTCAGCTTAAACATGGTAGGAAAACCTGTTGGTTTGATTGCCACCGTCGGTTTTTACCACCAAACCATCAATATAGAAGAAATAGGCGTTTGTTTATAAAGAACAAATTGGTTCGTCTCCCTCCACCAGTGTACCTAACTGGAGTAGAGCTTGAAGCGCAAATAGATCATTGGGGTGGACTTGAAACGGTCCCCCTTGGAGGAAATTGGCACACTCCTGCGAATATGCCTGACGGATATGGAGTTCATCACAATTGGCACAAGAAAATTATATTTTGGGATCTGCCTTACTGGAAAGATCATTTGCTTAGACACAATCTTGATGTTATGCACATTGAGAAGAATTTTTTTGATAACATCATGCATACTGTTTTGAACGTCCAAGGAAGAACCAAAGACAGCGTTAAATCACGGATGGACTTACCTGATATATGTAACAGAATTGAGTTGCATATGGTGAGTAATGGGAAAGCACCTGTTCCTGTATTTCGGTTGGGTGCTGAACAAAAAACAGCATTGTTTAATTGGGTATCATCAGCCGTGAAATTTCCTGATGGATATGTATCTAATCTGGCTAAATCTGTGGATAAAGGACAAAAGTTTTCAGGGATGAAAAGTCATGATTGTCATGTGTTTATGCAACGGTTACTTCCTTTTGCGTTTGCTGAACTCCTACCGGGACATGTCCATGAGGCACTAGGAGGCATTGGAGCTTTCTTCCGTGATCTAAGTACAAGGACATTATCAGAAGATGTAGTTGCACAACTGTCTACAAATATTCCAATATTGTTGTGCAATTTAGAGAAAATATTCCCACCTGCTTTCTTCGATGTTATGGAACATTTACCTATACACCTCCCTCATGAAGCAGATTTAGGAGGACCTGTTCAGTTTAGGTGGATGTATCCGTTTGAACGATTTATGAAGCATTTGAAGGGTAAGGCCAAAAACTTAGCAAAAGTTGAAGGGTCTATCGTGGCGGGAAGTCTGACAGAAGAGACTTCTCATTTCACGTCTTATTACTTTGCTCCAAAGGTTCGTACACGCAAACGGGCTCCAAGACGTTACGACGATGGGGGTGTAGGACAAAGTTACGCAGTAGAAGGTGTGCCTGATATATTCTCACCAATTGGACGTCTAAGTGGGAAACTAAAAGAAACTTGTTGGTCAAACGAACAAGACTACCACAGCGCACATACATATATACTTCTGAATTGCGAGGAATTGGCACCTTACGAGAGGTACATAATTATAACCATGTATTATTAAAATTTGATTGAACAGACGAAATGTCCTTAACAATGTTTTAAAATTTCAGCACTTTCGTCAGTCAAGTCCGAGAATGCATTGACGGTGTTTCAGAAGATGAAATTAACAAGCGAAAAGACCAACATTATGCATTGTGGTTAAAAGGTCAAGTCGAGCATGATGACATGACATATGCAGTATGGTTTCATGAGTTGCTCTTAGGTCCTATTTCGAAGATAACTACTGCAGCTATGTATTTCACACGTGGCTATGTTTTTCATACTTATAGTCATGGCACTCAACGGGCAACTACAAACTATGGAGTTTGTGTACGAGGTGAAGTAGACTTTTATGGGATCATCAAAGAGATAATTGAAGTGGAATACCCCGGATTAGTCAGAATGAAAACTGTTCTATTCAAATGTGATTGGTTTGATCCTACGGTAGGTCGTAGAGTGCGAATTAACAAATTCGGAGTGGTAGATGTAAACGCATCTCGGCGATACAATAAGTTCGAGCCTTTTATACTTGCATCTCAAGCAGAACAAGTCACCTTTGTTCCATATCCTCGAGTTCGGAATACGGGAATTTCATGGCTGGCGGTTGTAAAAGTTGCTCCAAGGGGTATAATTGATGGTGTAGATCTCCCGCCAATGCAACAAGATGATTGTGTCGACATTACAGCACCGGATGTTGAAAAAAATGTTCTTTTAATTGATCCACGTAATCGACAAGTTGAAGATCTACATGGGGACGAAACTGAAGAAGGTGCTGACGAATTTCAAACAAGCAGTGATGATGATGACAATGATGACGAGGACACCAAGGAAAATGTTGATGAAGACTAATTAAATATGTTGACATTTAATTGCATGCTTTGAACGTTTCAATGTAACATTAATTAAAGCCAATTAATGAAAACTAATTATATGTTGATGAAAATTTGTTAAAGTGTTGACTTGGACATATGTTGACTTTTACGACGAATTTACGACGATTTTTTTGGAATTCATCGTAAATTCGTCGTAAAATGCAAACCCTAAACCCTATAGGGTTTAGCTTTCCCAACTTACAGAATGGTTTTTGGGTTTATTTTTCTAAGTAAACTGATGTATTATATAAGGGTCTGTAGTATAAGGTTCAGGATCTTGTAGAAATGTGGTTTTATTACGACGAATTTACGACGAATGGGTGTTAACGTCGTAAATCTGTCGTAATTTACCATCGAGATTACGACGAATGGGTGTTAACGTCGTAAATCCGTCGTAATATACCATCGAGATTACGACGAAATGTAACCCCTAAATCTTATAATCTATCTTTTCTGGGGTTTAGGGGGGATTTTGATGAAGAGAATGAAATGTCTTACCATCTCATAAGGTAAAACAACTTTCTAAACAAAAAAAAAAATTTCAAAATTTGACATATATGTGTTTATCAAATAATCTTAAGGTGTTATATACATTTACACAAGATGTATGGATTTATCTTACATCTTACTAAATTCTTCATTAAGTTATGTAAACATGCTAGAAAGTTATACACACCACATTTATCATGAATAGACCTGCTTGTATGTCCTTATGGATGTTTCAATTTTTGAATTTCATCAGTTTTGGTATAATTCGTCGTAAATTCGTCGTAATATTACGACGAATTTACGACGATTTGTGGATACACAGCCGTCTTAAATTTTTATGATTTATACGATTCGTCGTAAAATCGTCGTAACATTACGACGATTTTACGACGAATAACACGGATCATCGTAAAATCGTCGCAAAGCCCAGATACAGCCACGTGTGTTTGTCTTATTCGCTTTGTTATACGGTGGGACCTTTGCGACGAATTTACGACGGATTCGTCGTAAATTCGACGTAACTATTACGTCGAATTTACGACGAATATAAATTCTATATATAGGACCTCACCCCTTCCTCATTTCGTCGCTTATCTCTCCTTCCTCTCTCTCTGCTTCGTCCTCTCTTGCATTCCTCCTCTTTTTGACGCAAAAAAAAGGTAATTATTTTTTTAAATTACTTTAAATTATTTTATTATTAAATAGTTTAGAAATTCAAACGGTTTAGGTCGGGAATTAGTTTAGGCTCGGAATTTGTTAGATTTAGGATAGGAATTTCTTAGATTTAGGATCGTAATTAAAAATTAATTGTAATTAACTTGAAAAATAAAATTTTATCGGTTTTGCAGACGATGACTCGACGGAAGACGCATTACATCAATTTCATGGCGGACGGACACTCTTCCCGGGCGTCTGCCTCGGGAAACACCGGGACCGATGTCCCTTCATCTTCCGGAGCCTCCCAGGTTCCGAATACCGCGGAGCCGTCTCCACCACCGCTTCCACCATTGCCTCCACCACCACCTCCACCGCCGGCTGCCGAACCGGTACCCGCTCCTCCTCATCCGTATGCCCAGTTTTTGGTTGAGGATTTACTAGCCCTACCGGGACGGGGGGCTTTACGACGTCTGGTTCCCGGAAAAGCGGAACCGGGCTCTTATTGGTAAGTAAACTTTTTAGTTTTTATATTTTTTTAAATTAATGTTTTAATTTACTTAAATATTAATGTAATAAGTTTTTTTTTGTTTCATAGGTTTAATTTGGATAATTGTGTCGGTCGGAGCGTTTCCGACACAATTAAGAGTCATTTCGTGGAGCCACACTACAATTAGAGCAAGGTGTCGCAAGAGACGTTCGACACCTGGTACAAGTGCTTTGCGGTACGTAATATTTTTTAAATATTATTTATATCATTTTAAATTGTAGTAAAATTCAATTAATCTTACTTTTATATTATTTATCTAATTTTTTGTTTTCTTTTGCAGCAACGGTGGAACTGGGACATCGGGATCAACGAGACGGTCCGCGAAGCTTTCCGGCTGAAGGCGCAGAAATGCCTAGTCAACACCGTTTCCGATTGGAAGCGGAAATGGGAGACCGACGGCGACGGCGCAAAGCCGAGCTCCATGTCCACTACCTGTTGGAAAGGGTTGAAGGCGTACTGGCTGGACCCGCATGCCCAAACCACCGCTGCTAAGTGTTCGGCCGTCCGAAACCGGGTCGATCCGGTGACTGGTGAGAAGTTAGTGACCCCGCACACTTCTGGCCAAATATCTTTTGCAGGAAGACGTCTCATGATGGTAAGTAATTATTATTTTAATTTAATTTTATTTATTGCTATAATTTATTAAATATTTTTCACTAATGTTTACTAATTCGTAGGCCGAGGAGAACGGAGGAGAACTACCTCCAATGACGAAGCTCTTTGAGACCACTCACCGGAAGAGGGACGGGACCTTTGTCGACGCTCGGTCCGAGGAGATCTACAATGCCGCTATGCAGCGGATCGCAGAGCGGGAGACCCAGGCCACACCTGACGGTACTATCCAAGTACCGTTGACCGTCACTGAGCAAGACCAGATTTTCGAGGAGGTATGATCTATTTCAATTTTTTTAAAAATTTATTATATTTATTACTTAATAAATAATTAACGTTTTTATTTTCTATTTGTAGGTTGCTCCGAAGAAGAAGGGCCGAACCTTAGGGATGGGCTCTATTAGAGACTGTCCTGCCGCCTCGGCTTCCGGATTCCGCACGCAGGAGGATCCGAGTCAGCTTCGCCAGGAGCTTGCTACGGCCAATGCTGAGATCACCACTCTCAGGCATGAGCAAGTGGCCCAGAAGCAGGAGCTCACCGAGATGCACGGTCTCTTCGACATCATTGCGGAAGCGGTTCCGCAGTTGGCCACCGCAATCCGAGCGAGGCAACAGCGAGCACGAGGGGTCTTTGAGACCGGTGGTACTTCCGGTACTGGACCATCGGACCAGCAGACGCAGGGTCAGTCTTCGGCTCCGGTATTGCAGACGGGAAACGACGGTCCAGCAGCGACGGGCGGCCAAGACGGAGAGCCTCCTCGTGACGTCGATCTGAACCTCGACGATTACGAAATCACATTGTAGATTAGGTTTTTTTGTAAAAAATAATTTGTATTAATTTTTTTTTTAATTTATAAATTATTTTTGAATTTAAATTGTTTTTTTTCTATTTTTAATTTTTTATTATTTTCAAAATTCATTAATTAAATTAAAATCGAATTAAATATTTAATTTATAAATCGACGTAAATTCGTCGTAAATTTACGTCGATCTAACGTCGAATATTTAACGACAAATTTACGTCGAATTAATTTACGTCGAATTTACGTCGAAAATTTACGACGATTTAACATCGACAATTAAAAAATTAGTTTCCCTTAATTAAAATTGTGCGTCTCCTAATCGTTGTTAAATCGATGTAATTTTACATCGATTTTACGTCGTTTTTATGTTGGAGTTCTTTCGTTGTACTTCTGTTGGAAATTTTACGTCGCATTTACGACGAATAGTTTCCGACGATTTTACGACGATTTTCCGGAGTTGGTAATTTTACGACGATTTTACGACGATTTTGGTTTTACGACGATCGTTTTACGACGAATTTTTTTTCGTCGTTAATTCGACGTAAATGCTGTTTTACGTCGATTTTACGTCGATATATGCCGACGTAAAACCCAATCTTTCTTGTAGTGTCTGGCCATCATTCTCAAGAGTTTCCAGTAGATATCTGTGGTCTTTAGCTCCCAGATCATAAGCCGGTCAGAAATCCATTTGGCGAAAAGGTATTATCTAAAACTATAGATCCTAATCAAAGTTTTGGTTTTTTTTTTTGAAAACCCTAATATGGATCGGTTCTTTTCATGATTCTTCATCGTCTTTTTCGTTTTTAAAACCATAACCAAACCGATCCTCTTTCTTCTTGTCAAAACCCTAATTGGTTTTATTTTTCCTAATCGGCTTTATCATATAAAACCTAAACCCTAATGCTTTGTTCAAATCCTAAACCGATCGGTGCACCTCCGATAAAACCCTATACCGAACGATCCACGTAAACCGTTTATAAACCGATAAATTCTAATCCTAAATCGATAGGGTTTAAGTTTAAACCGATCAGTTTTTCCTAATAAAAATTAAACCCTACCAAATCTGTTTAGTTTAATCCCTTAACCGATTAATAACCCTAATAACCGGTTTCCAAAATTAAATCTAATTTAACCGGTTTTGTTGTTTAATCGATCAATCCGATCGGTTTAAGCTTAATCGGTTAATTTCAAATTAGTTTCCAAAATCAATCTAAAAAAAAAAAAAAACCCTAAATTTATCTATTAGAGCTAAATTTGGAAACCCTAGTAAACCGGCTAGGTTATAAACCCTAAGGTTCGATTTTAGAGTTCCGTTATATAGCAAGTTTCCTAAAATAGCAAGTTTCCTGAAATGGAAAGTTTTCCCAAGAATACCTTAAATCCCTTATTCCAATGACCATAGTCTCGTACTATTGATTATTTAACATAAATTATTATATGTTTCAGATGTCAAACATTCAGAAGGTCGAATATGAGGCACTCACTGTCTCCGGAGATAACTACCTCAAATGGGCCCTTGACACCAAGATCTACCTCAACTCAAAAAGTCTGGGTGAATGCATCAAAGATCCCAACACCGCGACTCAAACAGAACGGTACTCGGCGATATTTATTATCCGCCATCACCTCGCTGAGTCTCTCAAGCAACAATACCTCACTCTTGAGGATCTACTCGAACTTTGGGTGGCACTGAAAAAGCGATATGACCATCAGAAAACGGTCATACTGCCCCAAGCCAAGTTCGACTGGAAGAACCTACGGTTCGAAGATTTCAAATCCATCGAAGAATTCAATTCCGAACTCTTCCGGATAGTTGCACTCATAAAACTATGTGGCGAGGAGGTCACTGATAAGGATATGCTAGAGAAAACATTCTCTACTTTTGGCACTCCCAATGTTGTTCTCCAACAACAATACCGTGCCATGAATCATAGCACCTATGAGGATTTGATATCTTGCTTACTGCTTGCTGAGAAGAACAATCAGCTTCTGTTGAGGAACAGTGCCATGCGGCCTCCAGGATCAGCCCCATTGCCAGAAGGAACCAGAAAAGAGTCCAACTTCGTCCAACGTAACAGATCCTCAGATCGTGGACGTGGACGTGGAAATGGACATGGACTGCGCGGCAGAGGACGCGGTAGACCGAACCAAGTTAACCGACCTAACCTCAGTTTTGGTCGGGGTAAGGGTCGTGGTATCAACAAACCGACCCAAAGAGGCAGTTCATCTAGACCAACTCCTTGCTCAAGATGCGGAATGACTAATCATTGGGTCAAGATCTGCCGTACTCCCAAATATCTTGCTGAGCTCTACCAGAAGTATGGGAAAGATAATCATGAGGCTAACCTGGTTCATCAAGTCAATGAAGATGACTCAAAGGATGATAAGATTGATGGCATGGATTATGAGCTCTCCGACCTCCTTGATTGATCTCAAAAATCTGAATTTGTTTTTCATTACTCCTTAAACTTTTATCTTTTGTTTTTGGGATTTATTGTCTTTACTTTGGATTTTTAAGACCTTTTGCTTTTACATTTTAATTTATGGAGTAATGTTTTATTTACATCTCATTTTTGCATGTTATTGAATTATAATTCTTGTTTAATGAAGATATGCAAGACAATATGGATATCATTGTGGATAGTGGATCGAGCCACACCATTCTAAAAGACAAGAATTACTTCATAAATTTAGTAATCAAAACCGCAAACATTAGCACTATAGCGGGTAGTTCGAGCCTAATAGAGGGCCATGGCCAAGCTAATGTGTTGTTATCAAATGACACATATCTAGACATCTCTGATGCCTTATACTCACCCAGTTCTAAGAGAAACCTATTGAGTTTCAAAGACATAAGATTGAATGGTTTCCATATCGAAACTCAGGATGAAGGGAACAAAGAGTTTTTAATTATCACTAAAATGATAAATGGCCATAAACAAGTTTTTGAAACTATACCCGCCGTATCTACTGGCATTTACCATGCTAAAGTCAGTATGATTGAGGCTAATGCTGCTATCAAAGCACGGTTTTTAGATTACACTATTTGGCATGATCGCCTGGGTCATCCCGGTGCGAACATGATGCGTAAATTAGTCCAGAATTCTAAAGGGCACAGCCTTAAACCAAATGGTATTTTCCCTCAGCACCTCAAGTGCACAGCTTGCTCACAAGGGAAACTGATTACCCGACCTTCACCAGTCAAAGTGTCTAAAGAGACCTTGAACTTTCTGGAAAGAATCCAAGGAGACATATGTGGACCAATTCACCCACCTTGTGGGACATTCGGATATTTCATGGTCCTCATTGACGCATCGACCCGCTGGTCGCATGTCTGTCTGCTCTCTTCTAGGAACCAGGCTTTTGCTAGGTTATTGGCCCAAATCATCAGATTACGAGCCCATTTTCCAGACTTCCCATTAAAGACTATACGTCTTGATAATGCTGGTGAATTCACTTCCCAAGCGTTTAATGAATATTGTATGTCCATGGGGGTAAGTGTTGAACATCCCGTTCCACATGTCCATACACAAAATGGATTAGCTGAATCCTTCATTAAACGAATTCAATGGGTTGCTAGACCATTACTCATGAGGTCACAACTCCCGGTCTCAGCTTGGGGACACGCAGTCTTACATGCCGCTGAACTAATACGCATACGACCATCTAGTGAGCACAAATATTCACCATCCCAATTGCTAACGGGTCATGAGCCAGACGTCTCCCATATTAAAACATTTGGGTGTTCAGTCTATGTACCCATTGCACCACCACAGAGGACTAAAATGGGACCTCAAAGGAGGATGGGAATATATGTTGGTTTTGATTCTCCCACCATCATAAATATCTCGAGCCAACTACAGGAGATCTGTTTAAAGCCAGATATGCAGATTGCCGATTTGATGAATCGGTATATCCTAGATTAGGTGGTGAGACAGACAAGCTGGTAATAGAACTTTCATGGAATCAAACATCCACACAATGGCAAGATCCTCGGACTCTAGAATGTGATTCAGAGGTCCAAAGAATTATACATTTACAAAAGCTAGCTAATCAATTGCCAGATTCCTTTGCTGACCCGAACAAAGTTACCAAATCGTACATACCAGCTTGTAATGCACCAGTACGAATAGATGTCCCCTCAAGGAAAAGTCAAGTTGCTACAGAGTCTGACGCACGTAAGAAACGTGGCAGACCACCAGGTTCCAAAGATAAGAATCCCCGGAAATCAAAGAAAGGTGCAATGATTGAAACCGGAATTCAAGAGAACACGGATACAGCCTCAGCTGATACTTACCCTATCGAACCATCTCAAGAGGTTTGGGACGCCAAAACTCAAGGTTCTGAAGGGATTGATAATAATGAGATCTCAATCAATTATATCATATTCGGTTCTCTATGGAACAGAAAAGATGTCGACATCAATGAAACTTTTGCATACAAGGTAGCACTTGAGATTGCGCACACGCAAGAGGATCTAGAACCCACATCTATAATTGAGTGCACTCGTAGATCAGATTGGCTGAAATGGAAAAAAGCCATAAACGTGGAGTTGAATAGTTTAAAGAAACGGAATGTGTTTGGTCCGATCTTAAGGACACCATTCGATGTTAAACCAGTGGGAAACAAATGGGTCTTTGTGCGTAAAAGAAACGAACTCGGCGAAGTCGTTAGATACAAGGCACGCCTTGTAGCACAAGGATTCTCACAGAGACCCGGAATCGATTATGAGGAGACTTATTCTCCAGTGGTGGATGCAACTACATTTCGATTCCTCATAAGTCTGGCCATAAGAGAAAACTTAGATTTGCGGTTAATGGATGTTGTAACCGCATATCTTTATGGACCACTGGACAGTGAAATCTATATGAGATTACCAGATGGTATTGAGCTCAAAGATAAGCATGCATCTCGTGATAAACACTGCATTAGGCTGAACAAATCCTTATATGGATTGAAACAAAGCGGACGTATGTGGTATAACCGGTTAAGCGAATATCTCATCAGAGAAGGCTACGAAAACGATCCGATCAGTCCATGCATCTTCATCAGAAAATATCAAAACAAAGGATTTGTAATCATAGCAGTATACGTGGATGACTTGAACATCCTCGGAACATCTGGTGAAATCGCCCAAACAGTTGAATGCTTAAAAGCAGAGTTTGAAATGAAAGACCTAGGCAAAACTAAATTCTGTTTGGGATTACAACTTGAGTACGTCAATGACGGAATCCTTGTGCATCAATTGGCATACACTGAAAAGGTACTCAAGAGATTCAATATGGACCAGGCCCACCCATTGACCAGCCCAATGGTTGTGAGGAGCCTTGGATTGGATAGTGATCCATTCGGTCCAAAGAAGGACGATGAAGAAATCCTCGGTCCTGAAATGCCATACCTCAGTGCCATAGGAGCATTAATGTACTTGGCTAGTCACACTAGACCAGACATCTGTTTTGCCGTGAGCCTCTTAGCTCGCTTTAGTTCGTGTCCAACTCAAAGGCACTGGAACGGTATTAAGCACATCCTTAGATACCTTCAAGGTACTAAGGACTTGGGATTATTTTATTCTAACCATAACAAGGATGGTCTAGTTGGTTTTGCTGATGCAGGATATTTGTCAGATCCGCACTGTGCCCGGTCTCAAACCGGTTATGTTTTCACGCATGGAGGAACAGCCATATCTTGGAGATCCATGAAGCAGACTATTGCCGCTACCTCATCCAACCATGCGGAAATCTTGGCCATCCACGAAGCTAGTAGAGAGTGTGTTTGGTTGCGGTCCATGACTCAGCATATCCGATCAGATTGCGGTATGGACGAAGATAAGGAGCCTACAGTGATGTATGAAGACAATGCAGCTTGTATCGCTCAACTCAAGGACGGCTACATCAAAGGTGATCGGACGAAGCATATTCTGCCCAAATTCTTCTTCACTCATGAGCTACAGAAGGATGGTCAGGTCAAGGTTCAGCAAGTCCGATCAAGCGAAAATTCAGCCGATCTATTCACTAAATCATTACCGACTTCTACACTCCGGAAGCTCATTCATCAGATAGGAATGCGTAGACTTAGAGATCTACAGTGATGCCTAAACCAGGGAGAGTAATGCGTGTTGTACTCTTTTTCCTTCACCATAGTTTTTTTCATTGGGTTTTCCTGATAAGGTTTTAATGAGGCAATGTTCCCTAGTGCATTATAGAGATCCCGGTTTTGTGACAGGCACGGTTACCTTGTCCAAGGGGGAGTGTTATAAACAAATGGACTTTTAGTAACCGGCTCATTAACCATCAGGTTAATGTCTCATGGTCCATTAGAGTTTCTAATACATTAGTTATGTAATGTATATATACACTGCTTGTGGAAATAATAAGATCAGAGTTTTTCCCTGGTTTTGGTTTTTTAATCTTTTCATTTTTTCCCTATCGTTCATGTCTCACAGTAGCGTAGCTGAGTAAAGAGAAACCCAAAAACCTCTGCAAAACCCTTTTTATCCGATTCAAACAACAAAAAAAATGCAACTTTCGGTTCCAATTTCGCCTTCCAAAGTCTCTCCGATCTTCCCTTTCGCCAATCGCCATGGCCCTCCAACGATTCACCACCTCGCCGCGCAGATAAAGAACCACCGTTGCAGTTTCGTGAGCCCCGTCAGAGTCTCGGGCTATTTCTCGTCGATTAGTCGAGCAATCGAAGAGGAAGAAGAGTACCGGAAGGCACGCGCCGCCGTGAATCGTAAAGGCGTCGAATTGGAGAGTTACGCCATCGAGGGCATTTCCGTCGGCGGCCACGAGACGTGCGTCATCGTCCCGGAGCTCAAATGCGTCTTTGATATCGGGAGGTGCCCTTCACGCGCTATCCAGCAGAAGTTCCTTTTCATCACTCACGCTCATCTTGATCATATCGTGAGCTCACTCTATATCTCTCTCCCTTTCGATTCTCTTTTGTTCAAAATTAGCATTGTTCAATGACTTGAATGGATAAGGATTGGAATTTCTCTGGAACCCTTTTCCGATTTCATTTGAAACTTCTGCTTTTCTGAGTTGCTTCAGTGAATTATGGGTTTCCTTTGATTCAGATGTTTTTTCTGGTTACTTTCTGCCATTAGAAGTTGAGGTTAATCTTACTGTTGAATCGAATTTGAGTTCGATTTTGTTTGGTGTTTCTGTTTTCGGAGTCAAATATGGGTTTTTGGATGAATCTTGGGCTCCTTGATTCAGATGCGTTTGTCTGTTTACTTTACTTACCTTTGAATCGAATGTTGATTCTCTTTGTGAGCTTATGAATCTTGTTTCCTCAGGGAGGGCTACCGATGTATGTAGCTAGCCGTGGTTTATACAATCTTGAGCCACCGAAGATATTCGTGCCACCATCTATTAAAGAAGATGTGGAGAAACTCCTTGAAATTCACAGGACTATGGGTCAAGTAGAGCTGAACGTTGAACTGATTCCACTCGATGTAGGTATGAGATAGTGAAAGCCTTTGACCAGTTTTTTTCTTTCTGTCTAGTGTTACATCCAATCCAACCCTGTTAGATAGCGGAATATGAGCTCTATGTTTGCGACAGGTGAAACATATGAGTTGCGGAATGACATTGTTGTTAGACCATTTGCCACAAACCACGTTATACCGAGCCAGGTACTACACACATGTCCCAGGATATGGAGAGATTTAGCACAAGAGTCTCTGTTTTTAATGATCTAGTGTTCTGAGATTATGGCTTCTCTCAGGGTTATGTCATCTACTCGGTAAGGAACAAGTTGAAGAAGCAGTATGGTCACCTCAAAGGCAAACAAATAGAAAAGATTAAAAAGTCTGGCGTTGAGGTTTGTTGCTATTTAGTCCATGTTGCTTAGTGATGTGATGAAAGGAAAAGTCTTTGATCTTGAACTTAATTTCAGATTACAGACATGATATTATCCCCTGAGATAGCCTTTACTGGAGATACAACTGCAGAGTATATGCTTGACCCTCGTAACGCTGACGCGTTGAGGGCAAAAGTTCTTATAACCGAGGTGCGCATCTGATTCTCAAAAGTTTTTCAAAACTTCACTGGATTCTCATTCTAGCTTCTGAGCTTAATTGTTCTGGCAGGCAACGTTCTTGGATGAAAGTTTCAGCACTGAGCATGCGCAGGCACTCGGTCACACTCATATATCTCAGGTATGATCCTATTTATGTTCAAAAAACTCGTGGAATTACACTTTAAAAGGGATTTTCCACTGCAGATCATTGAGAATGCAAAGTGGATCCGGAGCAAAACTATATTATTGACGCATTTCTCATCACGTTACCACATAGAGGTGGTTGTTTCATTTGATTTCGTCTCTTTAGTAAATTGTTGATATCCCTTATCATGTATTGTTACCATATGCTTCTGGTTGCAATGGGCAGGAAATTCGAGAAGCTGTGCTTAAGTTGCAATCAAAAGTGTCTGCAAAAGTTATTCCTCTTACAGAAGGTTTCAGGTCAAAATATTCTTAAAAGAGCTCAAGGATATTGCAAGCAGAACATCTTTATCTGTAATTTTGTAGAGATTTGCTAATGTAAGTTGACAAAGAGTGAAATGAAAAAGAATTTTTTTCTATGCTCGGTTCAAAACTTTTGACCTACTACAACTTTACATAGAGGTAAAGAGCAAAGATGCATTTGTTCCACCAAAGCCAAAAGAATTCGACATTGCGATTTTAACTAGCATCTTTTTCGAAGTGGTTAACGGCATGAAACTTTGGTCGAAGATGGGATCTGGATTCTTGACATTCAGCGTCAGAGGAGCAACCCCCTACAAAGTTTTTTGCAGGTTCTGGTTAAGTTACAAACCCTCAATCATCAAACAAAGAACACCAGACTAAATGAGAAGAATGCTTACGTGATGTATAGCAAGGATGGTGAAAATAGCTTCCACAGCTCCAGCTGCCCCAAGAAGATGACCAGTAGCTCCCTTCAGTCAAACAGGGAAAGAGTTTATTAAGTGACCTCTCTCTGATATGTTTGCAGACACGTAGTTACTATAAGTCAAGCTGTTCGGTAATATCATCAGGCATTATTACCTTGGTGGAGGAGAATGCCAAGGTGCCTGAAGTTGCATGTTCAGAGAAAACAGTCTTGATAGCCTTTGCTTCCACGGCATCGCCTACGGATTAGATTTTGTTAACAGAATTATCAATTGAGTTTTTGTAAATACCAAAGAGAACCAACAAGAAGTGTCAATCTTTTTCTTTTACCTATTGGGGTTGATGTTGCATGTGCGTTTACATAATCAACTTGGTTTGGAGACAGACAAGACTGCAAAGTCATGAGCATTCAAACCAAATCACTAGAATTCATCAAACTACTTAAAAGCAAAATCATAAATGATAATCAACAGAAACCATTCTACGAGTACCATAACAACAACTATGCATTTAACCATGGCCGATGTTAAAACAATATGGAGCGTACCTGATGTAAGGCACGTGTCATGGCCAAAACAGCTCCCTTTCCATCTTCAGGAGGTTGAGTAATATGGTGTGCATCGCCTAAGTATGAAGAACATTGTTAGGGAATTCAAAATGTGTCTTATTTGATGCCAAAGTGTACTTTTACTATTATATATGAGTTTTAACCTGACATCCCATATCCACAAAGCTCAGCATAAATTTTGGCACCGCGTCTTTTTGCATGCTCAAGTTCCTATTATTATAACCAAATATCATAGAAGGTTTTAGATTAAAACCAATGACTATCAAACGCTCCAGAGTCTCACCTCCAATACTATAACCCCTGAGCCTTCCCCTATCCTGCAACCAAATCAAAATGGATGGAATCAAAATCTCCAAAACAGGTTCTTTCGCATAAACAACGAAGGATGTGATGTAACTCACACAAAACCATCCCGGTCACAATCAAAAGGCCGTGAAGCTTCTTGCGGAGAAGAATTGAACTTAGTTGACAACGCTCTTGATCTGGACACAATGAGAAATTATTGATATATGATATGTCTTTTCTTCCAGAATTTATAGTTTTACATATAAGCACACAAAGTGTGTGATACCAAGAATTAGTTACCTAGCGAATCCAGCAACAGACAGAGCATCAATGCTTGACTCAGTTCCACCTGCCACCATAACATCTGCATCTCCAAATTGAATCATCCTAGTGGCATCGCCTATAGAGTGTGCACCAGTTGCGCAAGCTGTCACAGCAGCATGGTTTGGCCCCTATATTCAAAAGCATGACAATGCTATGCAAGCGGCTTTCTACTTACGAAAAACTGGAGAACTATAACAAGTAATGGAGCAGAAATGACAAACTCAACACACCTGGAATCCATACTTCATGCTAACGTGACCAGACGCCATGTTTACCAATATTTTTGGGATGAAAAACGGACTAAGCCGCCTCAGCCTCTGCATCACCATAATTGTTAAGTCTTACAAGCGAAAGGGATGCACAAAAAGTCTGTAATTCCTGAGAAAATGATACATAGACAATTGAAATGACTGACCTTTTCACAAATCATCTGCGCTGCCTCCACAATGTCACTTATACTTCCGATTCCACCACCAATAGAGACTCCCTGATGTTCCGAAATTTTCAAAATTATAGAAAAAACAGAGTAAAAAAGCAGATATAACGATGTACATGTGATGAACGCTTAACTGTTCTTTCTTTATCTTCCTCTTCAGTTGGTAACCACTCTGCATCTCTCAAAGCTTCATCAGCAGCACATAAAGCATATCCGATAAAATTCGCAATTGCCTCCAGGGTCCAAAATGCATGATAATAGAACCTTTAAATTTATGCAATATCTGACAAACAATATCAAGCTTCCAAAAGACACAAATTGAGCAGCTACAAAACCATATCACCCTTCAGAGCAATAAGCAATGCTCCTAACAAAATTTACAAAAGATAAATCCAAAAACTTGTTGATGTGACATGACATTTGACGGTGTTCCTAGTCATTAGGTTCTAACCTTCAAAGCCAGTTTAATAGAGAAGCATAAATGAGAAATTTACGCACGGACAATATCAAGCTTCCAAAAGACAGAAACTGAGCAACAACAAAAACCACATAGATGCTCCTAACAAAATTTACAACAAGATAATCTAAAACCTTTATGTTATGACATGACATTTGATTGTGTTCCTAGTCATTATGTCCTAATAACCTTCAAAGCCAGTTAGTTAGAGAATAAAAAAGAAAGAGCTAAAATACCTTGGAGTTTAGCCAAAGGCACTCATCAAATTCACCTGGGTTTGATCCATATGGCACAAAAGCGGCAACTTTGGAGGAAAGCTGATCAAAAGTATACAACTTTGTCTCTTCATCAAAAGATTTCATCTTGAGATCATCAGGAATCAATCCTCTAATCCCACATTCTCCATCAATTAAACGCCTCCATGTTGTCTCAACGCCTCGACCAAGCGGAGTAACCATGCCTAGACCTGAAGGTCACAAAGTTTAATCAGAGGAATTAAAAGCATGTGTGAAGACAGTGGAAATTTTGAAGGAAAAGGAGACCAGTGACAACAACACGGCGATGTGAAGGAGAAGAAGAGAAGAAGCGGCTCGAGAAGAGTCGACTTGGGTTCAAGTTTCTCCGAAGTAAAGAGGTCGCCATTTCAGAGCACGAACCCACTTACCGGCCGCGATAGAGAGGAGCTTTTCTGAAACGACGAGGAGGAGAATCGGGAATTTTCCAGTTGAGGAAGACAGAGAAAACCGGTTCGATTGTTTACTTTACCGATGGTTTAGCCAATCAAATAAATAACCAGACATTTGATTGTTAATTCGTGCAAATTTTCGTAAACCAGACTGATTCATGCAAGAGGACACACCAAAGAGGATACTCGTAGAATGAGGACACACCAAAGATGATATTTGTAGACCTGTCCAAAGCCACTTACAGAAAAATGAACGGTTACCTCCACGCAAGAGAAGAATGGAAGATAGAAACCACTGCGACGATTTGAACCCATCTCCACAATCTGAGAAGACTTTAGAGAAGAACTAGTAGATACCTCCGCAACAAGATATCATCCAAGTGACGAGCCCTAAAAAGACTTGGCCATCCTCTAAACACAACCAGACGAGAGGACGAAACGGCAATGAAAAAACAAGATCTAAAAGCAACATCCACAAAGAGGAGAACAAACAACAACATAACTAAATACGGTGTTCACGATTCAGGCCATTTAAAGCATGAACTATTACATAAACATTTGGAATTATTAGTTTCATTAACTTTAAATTAAAATCTTGAATTTTGGTTGATCGAACTAAATAAACAGAACAGATTCCGTTAAAACCCATAATCAACAACTTATATGATATCGTCGTTTTCTCTAATTCGTTAACTAAACTGCTTCATGACAATATTATGGTGGCAGCTGTTGGAGACAAATGAGTTCACAAGTTGTTGTGTGTTTTTGATGACTTGTAAAAGGCCTTTATACCTGTCCAAAAGTGAACCGGGTTGGTACTTCAATTCCGTTGGTCTGTAAAAATCGATATTTTTATGAGAAGAGAAAAAGACATGTGCAAACTACATATTATCCATACCGACTAAACCGACCAGAGGATATGTTTCTTTAATTTTCACTTTCAGCCGAGATCGAATACAGATATAATCACGTCAAACAAAATGTTACAGGTTAGGGTTGGATTTCATATGTGAAATCTAGCACAAACAATAACTTAGTCATTCTATCACATTATTATCATTTTGGTAATTATGTTTCTTTCTTAGTTCTTTTGGGTTAATTGACTATAAAATTTTTGTTTACAGGAAAAAAGAAAAATATTGTTGAGCAAAAGGAAAAGGAAAAAAAAAGTTTGTAAGATCTTGTAAATAAAAAAAAAAAAAGTAAAAATCTGCAAAAGAAATGTATATTTTACAAATAATTGACTTCAGTTAGATCTCGCAGTATCTTAGGACTACACAAGTGTTACGGATTGACACAAATCTAACTCCACGTGGCATGTTTCTATCCGAATTATATTTAGGCTTAAAAAATCTTTCAGAGACATAGGAGATTGAAGAAGAAGAAAGAAGAAGACAAGTCGCAATATTTTATTCTCTTTTCTCACAGAAACCCAAAGAAACTTCCCAAGTCTCCCTCTTTCCTCCTTCCCGATTCCTTCCGTTCAAAAAATTTCCAATCTTTCCTCTTCTTCAACCCTCAAAACCCTAAATTCACCCCCTCGATAATCTAATCTGATTTGGGTTTTGATCAGTAATCGGATCTAGGTCTGAATTCCGAATCAGAATCTGCAAAAAAAATTGATTATGAGGAAGAGAGAGAGAGAAAACCCTTGTTCAATTTGTGGGCATTACCATAAGTACGAGGAAGGAGAAGTCTGTGGAATCTGCGGCCACCGTATGCCGGATACCTCCGTCGTGCCGGCTCCGCAAGTCCACGTCAGCGCTTTTCCGACGGAGATCTTGCCGGAGTTTCTTTATCTCGGGAGCTACGACAACGCCTCTCGCTCTGAGCTTCTCAAGACTCAGGGAATTTCTCGCGTTCTTAATGTGAGTTCTTAATGATTTTTTTTATTCTGTTCAATTCTCAAAAGGCTTGAGTTTACTTAGGTTAAAGATTGTGAATTTAGTTGCGTATGATTGGTTTTAGATTCATTAGGTTTAAAATTGTGAATTAGTTGTGTATGATTGGTTTTTATCTTAATCCAATCATTGAATTGATTTAGTCTTAATCAAGTTATTGAATTGGTATGTTGAAACATTGGACCCATCAGAGATTGTAGGATTTTGCGTATTATTGGTTTTGGCTTAATTAAGTTAGAGATTGTGAATTAGTTGCGTCTGATTAGCTTTTATCTTAATCTAATCATTGAATTAGTTTAGTCTTTAATCGATTATTGAATTGGTTAATTGAAAGATTGCCCATATGAGATTGGAGATGACCCATTAGAGATTGTATACTGAACATTAGCATCAAATTCAAATCTTTTAAAGCATATATGGTTTTGCTTTCTTTCACTTATGGTTGCTGTTTATGGTAAGTGCAAAGGAATATGTTGTCTTATCGGGGGTGTTGACTTTTGCTTTTTGTTTTGGTTCTTTCTTCTGTTTGGAACAGACCGTTCCTATGTGCCAGAATCTCTACAGGAACTCATTCACTTATCATTGCCTTTCAGATGAAAAAGTATTACAATTTGATGATGCTATCCAGTTCTTAGGTTTGATTCCTATTTCTAGCTCATAAGCATTGATCTTTTAATTTTGTTGTTATTATTTTGTGTTTAATCCATCTCTTGTGTTTTCTGTGTAGACCAATGTGAGAAGGAGAAGGCACGTGTTCTTGTGCACTGCATGTCGGGGAAAAGCAGGTGAGTATCATTTATCATTCTCGTACTTATTATCTAACTCCAACTATATAGTCATATACTCGGAAAAATTTGTGGCTTGCTTTTCGTTTCGTAACTTACTCTGTCTCGTAGACCAATCAAGACGTTTTTGAGTCTTTTCCTCTATTACTAGAGATTTAGGAGCTTTTTGAAGTTAATTTAGTGTTGATCCCTCATGTATTTCGATTACGTTTCAGATCACCAGCGGTTGTTATAGCGTATTTGATGAAACGTAAAGGGTGGAGACTCGCCGAGAGTCATCAGTGGGTTAAACAACGGAGACCTACAACTGACATAGTTCCAGGCAAGTAACTTGCACTTTTAAATAGGATTAAGCAATTGAGAAAACTTGATCATTTCTTGAAAGTTCTCTGCTTATTTGCTTTTTTTCTTCTTCTTCTTCTCCACGCAGAGTTCTACCAACAACTGGAGGAGTATGAGCAGACGATATTCGGATCAAGAGATGGGATGATGTCAGCGATGAACATCAACGATGCTCCAACATTTGGGTTTGGTTTCCCTAAGGTTAATAATATTCAAGCCCCGCAAGTCCCTGTGTTCAACAATGCTCCTACTTCGTCTATATTTTCATCTCCTGCTTCAAGTATCCCTCCTCAAGAGTTCACATTTGGAGCAGCTCCGGCTAAGCCAACAACAAGCGGTGATATTACCATGGATGGCTCTTAAAACCCAAATCTTCATACTCTGCAAGAATATCCACCAAAAAAACAAAAATATACTGCTCTGAGGATATTTCTTTTTTTTTTTTTTTTGTAAATGGATATTAGTGCATGCTTGAGAGAGTTGGGTTTGAGAAACATTACATGAGATGAATCTTTGTTGTTTTTGGTGTTTTGCCTCTATCTCTCTTTGCTAATGGAAGCATCTTTGTCTGGTTTAGATCCTCTTTCTCCAATGGTTATGTATCTATCTTGACGGCGAAATACCATTACACCATTTCTAATGTTGCAACACAAACTTTATTCATGTGTAAACAACACAAACTATCATGTACTAACTAGCCGTGATTGTGTTTATATGCTCTAACTAAATAAAAAAGAAACAGTTTCTTGTGGACGTTCCAAAGAGCTTTTTTTTTTCAACAGTTCAAGTTTAGATTAATATTTAGAGGGTAGATGCAAGCACTTTGTACTAACTTGTCTTGCCGTTGTGTTGTTTATGCGTAGGATGAGTGAGACACTTTTTGTGTTGTTTATGCGTAGGATGAGTGAGACACTTAAAAAAGTGAATCTCTCCTTTTCACAAATTCTTTCAAATGTAATATAGAAGTTGGTCTCTCGTGGGGGTAGACACCTTCTCACAAACTTAGAATAATTTGTTATCGCTGTCTTCTTGTTTGGAATCATGGTCTGTTAAGTTTCCTGAGTTTCCAACTTAAAACTAATTGGCGATAAGTGCAGAAGCCCAAGTCCTTTATATATTAGTGTTAGTCCCTTTAATTTCCCGATGTGGGATTCTAACACGTCCCCTCGAAATGATAGCTCTTATCAGCCCATCTCGAACCGAATCCCACTTTAGGACCGATAATAAACTCTTTTTGGGCCACCCTTATTGGGTCAACAAACGAGGCTCTGATACCATGTTAAGTTTCCTGGGTTTCCAACTTAAAACCAATTGGCGATAAGTGGAGAGGCCCAAGTCCCTTATATATTAGTGTTAGTCCGTTTAATTTCCCGATGTGGGATTCTAACATGGTTCATATGAGTGCTTCTAATTTTGCATATAGAGAAGGAGAAATTTTGTCGTAATTTTTTTTCTTCCATTATAGTGTTTTGTAATCTTTTTGACACATTTCTTAAAATAGTACCATCGTACTCCCAAAAAAGTATCTGTCTTTTTCCAAAAACTATCAATATAACACCACTATCCTTCGCAATTTAAAATCACTAAAGTACATTAGTATGGGGTATCATAACTTGATCACTACTTTGTGCCGCTTCCCAAATTGCTGCCTTAGTTTCCAAAATTTTCAGTGTTACTTGTTGGTCTCTATCCACGTTTGAGTAAATTTTGTCATTTTTTGCTTTCTAAATATACCACACAATCTAAGAAAATATATTCTGATTTTCTTTTGAAAGTTTCTAAAAGAGATGATCAAAACTAAACCAATGACATTAAAAAACACTTGAAAGCGTGGATATATAGGATAAAGCTCACGTTTGAAAAGCTGGAGGACATTTAAAAAGAATACGATTGTCATTTTCTCTTCTGCTCTACACCTTACACATTGTGTATCATAATTCATTCTTCTAGCTGACATTGAAAGACATCCTGATATGGCTTGCCAAATAAAATTTATTAATTTCGAAGAGTATTTCAGCTTTCATGTATGGGCCTGTAATTTCTTTAAATCTAGACCATAGAAAATATTAGAACTGTTATATGAATGTTGTTGTTCGATTTGATATCCTGACTTAACCGTATATCTTTCTTATTTTGTGATGTGGTCATCGGACAAGAGGCTGAACCAGAGCTCCATCAAACATCACACTAGAAGACGTCAAGAAGTTGAATCAGCCGAATCAGAGTTCAAACAAAGGAGTTATTCAACTTACAAATTGGGTGATCTCCAACTTACCCGATTTGAACATGCATGTCTTAATTGGAGGTTTCCGACCAAACCAGGAGGAATTAAGCTTCAAACTGACTTGTTCTACAATCTTGGTTAATCAGAGAATATGGGAAAATTGGAATCATACCAAGATTGGTTTTGGTTGGGAAGATATTCAATTTCTAAACCAAACCATTTCCGAGTTGCCTTATTTGGAACCTTCCAAGTTTGGGAGGCTTGAAACGTATCTTTGGCGTCCAGGAGTGTTTGAACTACATTTAGAAGCTCCTAGAAGTGTCTTAAGGTGCACCAACACGCAGGATATCAAGTGGATCTCTCCACACCTCAACTTTCTATATCCGACGCCAATTAGAGTAAATATGGTCAAACAGGTATATCACCTTGATTTATTCGACCCAGCTCGTTTGGACACATTCCACACCATAAAGAGACCTCCAAGGCGTTATTTCTTTATGCCCAAATTGTCCAGATACAAGGAACCTTCACATTTTCCACATTTGACCAAAACTCAAGCAATAAAGGCTATATCAATCAAACCTTTGATTGATTTCTAATTTATGTAAATTATTTGACTTTTTCTTTTTGTAAAAACGTGTGAGACTTCTTTATAAGCTCACTCATTTCATTTGTAATAGACAGACTTGAAAATGAATTAAGATATGAGAGTTCTCTAGTTTTAAGCTTTATGCTTATTTTCGGAGTTTGTGTGGTTTCCCCTTTCTCTTTGGATTCAACTTGACTTATCAAATCTAGCCCATAAGCTTTGTGGCATCGATTCACTCCATCACTCGTTTCACTTTCCATCTCATTACTTTGTGAAGATAAGGAGAGCCCATCAGCCAATTATCTTTGCCTCATCTCGATCCATCTCCATATCATCATCTCTTAGTGCATACAAGGCGAGCCCATCGGCCAATTGTTGCACTCCATCTCACCACTCTTGTAGCATCACCCCTGGTGCCTACATCATTTTGTTAAGTTTCATCTGAGTGTATCTGGTCTATAATTATTTTATAGGCATGCTATGAATAATTTTCATATCATTCGAGTTAATAACTGCGTTTATCAATCCTCCATTCTACATATTTGTCACTGGGCCAATCAGATGATATATTGACCATAAGATTTGGGTAATAATTATGTCCTCTACATGTTGTTGACCTCGGCGAATAGATGGTATTTAAAGATTATTCTATACTAAAATAGAACAACCTGAACCAACTTTTTTTACTAGTCCTTTTTTAACTATAGGTTAGCCGATATAATGCTCCTCTATCCATATGATGGGAGTAATACCATATAGAATCGAAGGGGTCTATTATTCAAAAATATCAACCCTTAAAAAATCACACAAACAATAAATCCAGTTTGTCCATAGATATTATAATTGTTTTGACATAAGTAGTATTAAAGACATCTACTGTTTGAAAGGCAATTCCCTATCTGATTTACTGTAACATAATTTTTTTTACGCAAACTAATGCATTTTTTTGTTGGCTATTTGAAATCTACCAGAACAACGCCATTACACTAGTTAATTTTGTAGTTATAAGTTTGGGTAACCAAAAATACGATGTAACATATGTTGGCATTGCTGATGTCACCTTTAAACCCGTGAGTAATTTCTCTCTTTCCGCCTAGGTGACAAGGGGTCACTGAACTCAAATTGCATGGATTTGCTAGTCACTAACTGCGAACAAAAATAATTGACAACGAATATGTGATGTGGTGTTGTGTGCGGGAACAAGTTTTACCTTAATAGAAATCAATAAAGCCGCAAGTGCACAGCTAATCGATTGTAGTACTTAGAAATCGAATCCACAGGGAAAAATAATAATTTTCTTCAAAAGCTTTTGAAAGAAATATGAAGTAAGGAAGTTTAGAACTGGTCGAAATTTAAAGAGGTTTTGGGTTGTCACTAAAATGTAAATTCTAAACTAAAGGAAAAAAGGAAAAGTATTTAAGAAAATCGGCTGGAAAAACTAAAGAAAATCTAATCTAAAACTCGAATGAAAATCGGCTGGAAATGAAAAATAACCTAATGACTAAAATTTTGAATGAAAATCTGTGTAAACTTATAAAGACGAGACGCTAGGTTTTCAGCAAAATTGTCTCTAGGGATAAACGTTTCAAAAATATTGCTAAAAAGTAATTAAAATATCTTAGCTCGAGTCACGAACGTATGACTACGTCACTCTCGTGATCATAACCAAGTATATCTCTCGCAACCTTGACCAGTATGTTTCTATTCTGGCCCCGGAAGGGAAAAGATGCAAGCTTGCTTAAGACTCGTCAACATTCACAGCTCATCTATAGGTAGGTTTCCACTCCTATGGAAGAATTGCTTTTCTCAAACTAGATCTGGCTACTAATGAAAACTTTTGCAACATTACGAACCTAAATCAGATTATAGTTCATGACACTACTCCCATGCATTAAAAATCAGTTTAGAAGAAAAAGTTCTAGGATTCAGTTTTAATAGCTAATGGAATCCTCATCGAACATATATGGTCCCCATCGAAAATTCCCTTAAACCTAACAATAGAACTACTCAGACATGATTAAAGAAAGCAAAAACATTGTATTGAAAAGTTGTACTGAAATCGATATGAAGAATAAACAAAAAGGGTTCAAGAAATAGATCTCTATCTCCCGAAACAACTACAAACGTAAAAGGGATTCAAAAACATAAAAGAGTATAAAAGCATAAAGAACATACGTTCTAGGGTTCCTAAAACATGTATTATAGTGCTCAAGTCATTTATGGGCGTCACTTAGGGTTTCTTCAAATGAAGGAATCGATTTGGGCTTGGAAATGGGCTTCTAGGCCGAATAGACCATTCTCCGCGGTCAGAAGAGACGTGACCGGTGTAAATTGGGTGCTGGCTGCGGTTAGCATTGCTTGCCGGCTGGTTGACAGGACATCTTGCTCTTCGCGTAACTTTTAATTGAACCGTTGGATTGTCTTGATATCAAATGTGCTGGAAAGCTGATTGTTCCATCTTTAAGGTCTCCAAATTTGAGCTGGATTGGACGGTGAAAATGTTTTTATTTGATGGTGAACTTCTGGTGGTTTGACTCTGAGCTGAAAATCTGGTCTTCTATCTATTTTACTAAGTTTTTTTTCTAAGTTTCGTGAAAAGAGTCTTGAAACTACAAATACTAGAAAATCATAATAAAAACACTTAAAAAAATAAAAAGCATTGAAAAAGTATCTAAAAACGATCCATAAAAGTGGTCAAAATACGATGTTATCAATATACGGTGTTATCAATATGATACTTTCTTTGGGTGAGATCCTAGGACACTCATTAGGCTCTCTTACAATATATAGGCTTTCATGGACCATGTGGTCTATTTCAAAGAAGGAACTTGACGGACTTCTTTCAGATGAATCCCTAGCAAATGTCTCGTTCCTCGTTCTTGGAAAAAAAATCGACTTGCCCTATGCTGCATCAAAAGAAGAGCTGCGTTATCATCCAGGCCTAACTAATTTCACCACCGGGAAAGGTAAAGTGAATCTAGCAGGAACCAATGTTTGTCCCCTTTAGGTGTTCATGTGCAGCATTGTAAGGAAGATGGGCTACAGCGAAGGATTCAAATGGCTCTCTCAATATATCGACTAAGATCAATGTAAGTCTTATCTACGGAATCGCTATGTCTGATCTGTGGTTACGATTCCAAGTTGTAAAAACGAAGTATGTAAATGTGTGTATAACTGTTTATATTTTGTATAGAACAAGACTTTTAAACTCACATTTGATGAAAGTGCCCAATTTTGGATGTGACTATGTAAACTGTGTGGGTCGAAGGCAATGTCTGTCTCTGAGTTTTTCTCGATAATTTTGAATCTGAATCTAGATATAGAAAAAGTTGGCGAGATTCATCGTGGTAAAGAAACTCAACAAATGATAATTACATTCTTTGGAATTTATATGTCTGATCATTTTTAATTTATATGTTGTATTTATGATCTTAGTAAAAAAATGTTGTATTTATGTTTGATAATTAAGACTTTTATTTAATAGATTGAATTTAAGTATTTTTATTTATATAATATTTTGTATATCAATTTTCATTAAATATTGAATTTCAGTTTAATATCACTTTTTTTTAGTTCTTTCAAAATCCGACAAAAATCGTTGGAAATTGTCCTTAAAAAATCCGTCAAAAATTAATACCTGTTGGAAATCAATCAGAAAATTTTGTGAAAAATTTGTAGAAAATTCTTCAAAAATCTCTGACAAAATATTGACGGATTGAGTCCGTTAGAAATTACTGACATATTTCCGACAGATATTAATTTTCGACGAGCTTTGAACCGAGAGTTTCAAATCCGTCTGAGCTGTTTCTGACGAATTTCTGACAGATTTGGTAGTCAGAAATTGATTGTTTTTATTTGTAGTGAGAGCACTTCCAATCGATGGAATCAAATGGCGGTGTTTTTGTTTTATGTTTGCTTTGTGACTAGTAGTTTATAGACCAGTTTCTTGTGTTGATTTGATGAGTCCTTCTATTATTGATTTGGTTTTATTTCAGACCAGTCTCTTCGTGAATTGTTTTGGTCAAATGAAAGATAAATTCTTCATTGCTAATTTGATGAAAGAAATTATAAATGAAGTAAGGCATCAAAACGTTGTGCAGCTGAAGAGTTTACTGAGAGTACGCATCCTCATATCTCGCCCTGGGCATAAAAACCGGAACCGATACCCAAACCGGAACCGACCCGAAATAACCGGTTTGGTTCGGTTTTGGATTTGAGATTAATATCTATTGGATCCTGGTTTGAAGATCCACGGATATCGGATCGGTTCCGGTTCTTACTCGATAACCGAATATCCGAACCGAATATCTGAAACATAATTTTGATGGGCTTTCTCGATTTTAATTAGGTTTTAATTTGTGGGAAATTTGTGGGCTTTACCAAATTGAAAAGAAATAAAGGGACTATGCTTTAATTGAATTCAAACCCAATATCCAAAATTGGAAAAAAAAAAGAAAACAACAAAAGCTACAAAAATTTCTAAACCCAAAAAGAGAAAGAAATCGAGACTACACAAAAACCTAATCTCTTTCATCTCTGAAACACGACCCGATCCGCTGATTCACCAAGCTGGAATCTGCAAATCCGAACAGCCGTCGCGTGTCGCCGGCTCCACCGTCTTTTGCATCCATAAACCAGCCAGAGGTAAGTATCTTCCTCTTCTCTTATTGTAATCCCCAAATCGAATTTAGGGTTTTAAAAAATGAAATCGGTTTGGGGTTTACGGTTTTCGTTTGAATCATGATGAAATGAGTTCATTTCATCATTTTTTTTTACGTTTCCACTATGAAATTGTCAACATATACTTGAAAATCGTTTGAATAATGATGAAATCGATTTTAGGATTTTTAAAAAAAATGAAATCGATTTGGGGATTCGGGTTTTTGGTTGCGAAAATATGTAATTGAGTTCATTTAATCATCTATTTCGACGTCTATACTACGAATTTCTCATCACTCTTCTCGAAATCGGATTTAGGGTTTTTTTTAAAAATGAAATCGATTTGGGGATTAGGGTTTTTGGTTGCGAAAATATCAAATTGAGTTCATGTAATCATCTATTTGGACGTTTATACTATGAATTTGTCATCACTCTCTTGGAAATCGGATTTAGGGGTTTTTTTAAAAAAAATGAAATCGATTTGGGGATTTAAGGTTTTCAGTGCAAAAATATGAAATTGATTTGGGGATTAGTCTTTTCTTTACCTTTATTTAACAAATAGAGTTCATTTGCCTTTGTTTTTTTTTGTGTTTGTGTTAAAATTTCTTCTTAAATGAAATAGTCATTAGCCTTTCTGCATTGTTATTTCGTGAATGTTCTGGTTAGCTTAGGTGAATGTTATCGTGAATCTTTGGCTTTGTGAATTGTTATTTCGTGAATGTTCAAGTAGAATCTGGTTAGCTTAGGTGAATGTAATCGTGAATGGTAGTTATGTTTTATTAGTTTCATTAGGTGAATGTCGGATATGTGAAGTTGCATATGAGTTATGATTTGCTTGTGTTGGTAGTGTAATATTGTTAAGTAAGAATAAAGAAACCTTATTCTTCGAATCACATAAAACACTGCAGATGGATTCAAATCCAGAAGACTCGAACATGAATGAAGATCCTGATATTGATATGGATGATGAGTTAGAGGTGACAGAGGATGAAGCTGAGACTCCTACGCCTACTTCTGCAAGTAAAGGGAAAGGGAAAAAGAAGGTTACTGCTAAGGGAAAAAAAAGAACAAGATCATTTGTTTGGGACCACTACACAAGAACGAAGGCGAACTATGACAAGTGTAATTGTCATTACTGTGGGAAGTCAATGGCATGGTGCATCATCATCCGGCACCTCCAATCTGGAGGAAGCATCTTTTTCTTCTGTAAGCAGCATCATGCGGTGGGCTGCAGCAAAGAATTCGAATCAAGAGCAACTAGATCCTGATGGTATGAAGCTTTGTAGAGTATCTGATGCTGTGGTGAGAGAGGCTACGAATGAGATGATAGTGATAGGTGAGTTGCCTCTTTCGTTCGTGGAATGCTTGGCTTGGAGGCATTTTTGCAACATAGTGAAATTGTGCAAGCCTGTATCTCGGAGAACATCTACAAGGGACATCTACGAGATGCTTGTGAGGAAGAAGACACTGATGAAGAAGGTGCTTGGCGATCGCAAGCAGAGATTGTCCCTGACCACTGATATATGGACAGCTCCCACCACCAACTCTAGCTACATGGTAATCACTGCCCACTTCATTGACCGAGATTGGCAGTTGAAGCATTTGATCATCGGATTCAAGCATGTTTGTGATCACAAAGGAAAAAAAATTTATGCTGCTCTTATAGATTGTTTAGCTGATTGGGAGATCAAGAAAGTCTTTTGCATCACAGTTGACAATGCAACAGCCAACTCCTCTGCCATTGGAAGATTTAAGCAACAATTTACTCAAGTTGGAGCAGATTCTCTGGTTCTCGGTGGTGAGTACTTACACGTACGGTGTAGTACTCACATTATCAATCTCATAGTGAGAGATGGACTGCACGATCTGGACAAGCATGTCTGTGCCATTCGGAATGGTGTGGGCTTTGTGAGGTCTTCAACACCAAGGCAGATGTCTTTTGAGCTGCGGGTTGACACTGCAAAGATGACAAGGGGGAGTCTGTCTCTCGATTGCAAGACCAGGTGGAACTCGACATATCTAATGTTGAGTAGGGCTATGGACTTCAGGCTTGCATTTGAGAAGATGGTTGCTGAGGACAAGCTGTATAATGACTACTTTAAAGAGAGAGTGGATGGGACGAAGAGGATTGGACCTCCTGTTCAAGAAGATTGGGACGAGATAGACAGGTTTCTAAACTTCCTCATCATCTTCTACAATGCTACGTTAGTGCTTTCTGCTACTAATTCACCTCGTGCACATAAGTGTTATAATGAGATATTGACCATAGAAAGAAACTTAGTCTTATTGACCCTTGATCCTGATACTGAGTTGAAGGAGAAAGCCGATGATATGATGTCTAAGTTAGGGAAGTATTGGAATCCATTTGGGTTTGAAACAGAAATGAATAGGATGTTGATAGTGGCTAGTGTGTTCGACCCAAGGAACAAAATGAAGTTTGCTAAGCTTTGTTTTGAGAAGCTATATGGACCAGATAGTATGGTTGCTAATGAAATGTATGATTCGGTCATGGAAATTCTGAAGATGTTGTTTGAAGAGTATAATGGTAAGATTGGTAGTTCCTTGAACAGAACCTCAAATGCATCAACTTCTGCTACTTCTGATCCGACACAAGCAAGTGGATCATCATCTCAGCCTCGGTCTCAAGAGTTAGGTAGAAGCAGAAACCGCAGAATGGAATTAGCTGGTCGAACACGTTATGAGAGAATGGATCTGGTTTACATGGAGCTGGTGCAAGAAACCGGATTTCAAGAAGTTTCTACTGAGCTTGAGTTGTATCTGTCCGAGAATGTGGAAAATCCACACATTTTCGAAGGAACAGAGTATGATGTTCTATCATGGTGGAAAGTTAATAGCCTAAAATTTCCAGTTCTATCACAAGTGGCTAAAGATGTCCTAGCAATGCAAATTTCATCAGTTGCATCTGAGTCTGCTTTCAGCACTAGTGGTCACATATTGGATCCTTCGAGAAGTTGCTTGACACACTACGCTTTAGAAGTGTTGATGTGTACAGAGCAATGGCTGAAGAGGGAGATTCGTATGGATAGCAAAGGGACTATAACCATTGAACAGCTCCTTGATGATGTTGAAGACCAGGATGATCTTCAGAAAGGTAAACTGTCTACTCGATTTTTTTTGTTTTATTGTTGACTTCTTTAAGTACTTATTGTCATTGGAATGTTCATACAGAGTTTGGAGAATTAAATATTGAAGACTAAGGAGTCAATGATGAACAATGACATAAATCTGGTAAGAAGTCCACGTTTAGATCAGATAGTATGATGTTTTTCTTTTTCACTTGTCATTCCACTATCTGATCGTTTCATGTTTTTCTTTTTTTGCAGGGTTTAGGAGTCGCAGGTCATCTTTCAGGAGTTGCATCTCTCGCTTCTACTCTTCTATGTCTGTTTCCATTTCTCATTGAGTCTGAATTTAGACAATGTTATTGATTCAGCACTTCTACTCTTCAGAACTTGTTTTTAGTTTGGTTATTGATTCGGCACTTGTTGTTGTATGAACTTGGTTTAGGATGATGCATAACTTGTTTTTAGTTTATGTATGAACTTCTCTTTTAAGTTTGGAACTTCTCTTTGACGGTTTTTTTTGTGATTTCGGATACAATTTTGCTGATTTCGGGTAGTTTACCCGGTTTAGGAACCAAAAATTTAGAGAACCGAAATTTTCGGGTAATTTACGGTTCTAAACTTTAATATCCGAACCGATCCGAAACCGACAGGTACCGAACCGGAATCGAACCGAAATTATTTCGGTACCTATTTGGTTCCAAACCTTGAGAACCAAAATACCCGAAACATTTCGGATCCGACCCGGAACCGAACCGGATATCCGAAAGCGCAGAGCAACTCATATCTATTGGACACTATGTGTTGTTCATACTCTTAATCTCTCTTTAAAAAACGTTTACGCAGCAAAGAATGTGGAAACAAATGCAAAACAAAATATGAGGAGTGCAACTGGATAACAGTAATTCATGGGGATGTTCTTGCAATCTAATCAAACATTTCACCATGAACCATAACATGAGACTAGCAATCTTCAGTAAGTTCTCTCCTCTTAAGTTACTTTTGGTTATTGATACTCAATTTACTTCCATCGTTGTGAATAGTGATGCTTAAGAAGATGAAATTTATCAAAAGGGCCCTTAAAGCCATGGTCAAAAGTGATGAGTGGTCTATTCATTAGAGACGATGACATAGGTAAACCAAACTTAATGAAAGAGAATATTGTGAATGATGATTGGTGGGAAGATGTGTCTTATATTATTAATTTCATAAGGCCTATATGGCTATATATGAGATGATTAGATTTTGTGATACTGACAAGCCGTACCTTCACTTGATATATATAATACTGGATTCGTGATTGAGAAGGTGAATCTTAAGATTTACTAGGAAATAAAAACATTGTGCCTGAATGGTTTATGGGATCTTAGTGTCTCGCTGGGCACAGTTTAAACCCAAAAAATATAATCTTACATTGTCTAGCTCACTGTTTAAACCCAAAAAATATAATCTTACATTGTCTAGCTCACTGTTTAAACCCAAAAAATATAATCTTAAACGATATGTTTTATTTTATTTTGTTAATTTCTTTGCCACGTGACATAAGTATATAATATGTTTTTGTATGTGGCAGATTTTATAGTGAAGCATGGCTAAATGAAGATTTCACAAGAATTGGCCCACATAATTGTCTTCTTGAAGAAATTATATTGAAGATTTATAAAACATATATCATGAGAATGAAACTGAATATGATGAAAAAAACTTATACAAGTTTATTGAAAGAAGTGATATAATAATTGAAAAATCATTTAAAGTTACCCCACCAATATGTTACCAGAAAAAATATGGTCTTTACCTTTTCAAGATAAAATTGGCAAATAATATATTTAATTCATTGATCTTTTGTGATTTTAAATTAGTTTTAAATTCATTTCGTATACATCTAATTTTTTTGTTTCAAAATTAAAGTTATCATGAATCTAAAAGCAAGAGTTGTGTTTATTAAATTAGTTTTTAATTTCATAGACTAAGAGGTTGTTATTCGTTTATGTGTTTTAATTGATTTAGAAATTCATATAAGATTTAGAAATGATCCTTATTTTTGTATTTTTAACATAAAAATCCATATTAATCTACTAAAATTTTCTCGGAAATCATACTAAATCATAAGAATCGAAAACTTATAAACTTAAGAAATCGTAAACATTACAATATTTAGCGATATTCTAGCATAAAATTTTGTTTTTATTTATTTATTTTGAAACGACATTCTATAGCTTTTTAAATAGATTTTTTTTTTTTAACATTTTTGTTATATTTTTTTTTTCTAAATTTTGAAAACATAAAAAATGGTTAACACTAAAAGATATAGAAGATTCATTTTTTTAATTTTTTTTCGAAAAACGTTTTTGTTTAATTTTTGTAAATTTCGGTTTTATAAATTTTTTAAAACGGTTTGGTTGACCATAGAATTAAGTATTAAACCACAATAATTTAGACCTGTTTGTTTTAAGTTTTTTTACACATCATCAGTTAAAAACTAATTAAAAAATAACACATAATTGTTTAATAGGGCTAAACAGTCTTTTTGCAGCCAAAACTTATTCTGGAGCTGACACGTAAGCGAAAGGTTGTGAAACTCGCTGTGAGCGCAACACGTAAGTAAATCACTACACAAATAAGTATATAGATAGATAGAAAACATAAAAATGATATATATATTTTTTTTGATATCCAGAGGTAAATCCCAGGTCCTTCAGACCCATACTAATCCCCCTTAGGTCCAACATCCTTTTCATGTAAGCTCAGTAGCAGCTCATATGGTTGGATGACCAAAAGTTAATAATATGACAATTCCACATCTAGAAAGACTCCGATCTTTGGCGTAGACCTACAGAGTCGAATCTTCTACTAGAAGGGAGCCATCCCACTACCACCTAGTTAAAAAAATGATATTTGACTGTTCAAAACTCTGGTCTTTTTTTATATTTCTATATACAACAAATTCAAAACATTAAAGCCTCTTTAGACTATATACAATGGTTTTCTTTTTCAATACCTTCTTTTTTCTCTTTTAACACTACACATCATCTTCTCTCTCTTCCACCTAATCATCCAACACACGATTCAACTTTTATACTTACAATGATTTTGTTTAATAAAAAATTCAACACTCTAACCCATTACTTTTATTTTATATTTTTATATCTTTTATAATAAAAGTTAATAATAATTTTAATAAAATTAAATTAAATACTTAAAATTTTTTTAAAAAATCTGAAAAACATTTCTTTTTATTTTACATTTTAATTTTAAAAAATAATAATAAAAAATAAAAATAGAAATAAATAAGAGTTTTTGGAGACTAAATATATTTAAAAAATATGGTTTTTTTCTGTATCCAAATGAAATGAAACAAGTTTCTATTTATAGATCTTGAAAAATGATGAATTTTGATATAAAAAAATTTAAATCAAATATATATTTTTTTAAAAAAATAATTGATATTGAATGATTGGAGGGAATGGAAAAATATCAAGAATCTCAGCAACCAATAATAATTGAACATGTGTCATAAGAATACTCCACAATTTTTTCCACGCTTGTTGAATCTTTTCAACAGTTTTGAATCCACATCATCTTTCTTTTTTATTCAACACATCATTGTGAAGAGTCATCAGTTGAATAAATTATTCAACAGTTGAATAAACAACCATTGTAACTAGTCTCAGTCGGTAAACCCTAACCCTTGTGCAATCTTTACCACGTCAATTGAGGTCATTAAATAATTAAAGAAAATAAACCCAAATATAAAATCGGAGAAAAAGATTTGCAGTGTGCCCGGTGAAGCGAAACTCTAGACCAGTGTGTATATATATACAGATATACACGCTTAGATCTCCCTTTCCAAAATCCTCTTAATCTCCTCAAAGAAGGAAAAATGTAATACCTTTCTCTGTATAAATATATGTTAGCCTAGCATGAGCAACATCCTCAGATATCTCACCGACTCATCTCTTTCTATATTTCTTCTCATTATCTCTTCTGTTGTCGATCCTTGCCTCCTTGCCCTTTTCTATTGCCGTCTTTAAGACATCAACCTTGTTGAAAAAACCTTCAAAACCAGCGGGTTTTTTTTTTTTTTTTTACTTCCTATCTCCTTCGTTGATCGTTTCAATCAATCGTCGTGTTTCTCGATAGCTGTTTTAATGGGTTTTGAAGAACAAGAACAGAAACCGAGCCCAAAACAGAGCAAGCAGATGGTGTTCAAGTTTTGTTGGTGGTGTACTTCGCACCCCCGGTTTAACTCGGTATTAATCGAGACCGGTCCGAAGAGACCTCGGTTTACGAAGATTGGAATCGAGGTTAAATCGGCTGGGCCAACGTATGACTTTCTAGAAGGCCCATTAAAGTCCAATTTACGAAATTGGCCGACTTTCCCGAATTTCACGGAGGATTTCCAGAAATATCGGGGAAGAAAATGTTAAATCCCATATCGAGAAGGAAAAAGAAAGTTCTTCTCAAACCACCTTAGAATTCGTATAAATAGGGAAGAACTTCACTCATTCGAGGCATCCGCAAATCAACAGCAGAGAGAGACCTTTGAAAGACTTTGAGATCGCCAACTTTATTTCGAGTTCTCCCTTTGTTAACGAGGTCGTCGAAACTACGACGACCTTAACTCAAGTTGTATTTTTCTGAACTATCTTCTAATAAAACGAGACTTTTGATTCAAATATTATTGTTTTACCCCTTAGTGTGATATTACATATCAACAAGTTTCACTTTCACGTTCCACATCTCCACAATACTTCATCATCATAACCATCATCATCATCATGTTCCACAAGGCTGTGTTGCGGTCATGGTGGGACACGAAGGAGATGAAGAAGGTCTACACAGATTCGTGGTTCCATTGATGTTCTTGAGCCATCCTCTGTTCTTGGGACTCTTGAAAGACTCGGAAGAAGAGTACGGATTCAAACACTCCGGTCCGATTACTATTCCTTGCCATGTCGATGAGTTTAAGCATGTTCAGGAGATCATCGACGAGGAGACTTATCACCGTCACAGTCACGGTAAAGGACACATCAACCATAACAACCACCACCACAACTATCTGCGATGTTTCTGAAGATCAGTGATAGGATTTGTTGGTTTAGTTTGACATGTAATTGGTATTGGTTTGAGTGGTTTGGTTTGTACTGGTTTGGTTTGACTAGTTCTCTTTTGAGATTGGTTTAGTTTAATTTTTGGTTTTAGTTAGTGATGATGATGGAAAAACAAAGAGCAATGTATGTGAATGATTTTTTTTTTTCTCTTATCATTAACGAATGTTAAAGTGATGAATAAGGAATTTCAATTTGCGAATTGGAACAACGTATTTATTGAAATCTTTTAAGGATTGTGATTACAGTTAAAACTCTATAAATTAATATTCGATAAATTAATAAACACTATAAATTAATAATTTTTCATAATTTTAAGTTGGGGCAGTTCAAAATATAACACAATTCAATAAAATAATAAGATAAAAACTTTAATAAAACTTCTATGTAAATATATATCGTCATATTAATATTATAAATTAATAATTACCATAAACAAAATTTAATATAAACATATACGTGAGATAATCTGCTAAAATATGAGTATAGTGATGATTTTTAAGTGAGATTTGGTTTTAAATTCCAAAAATATTATATACTTTGAAAACTAATCTTTATTTTAAAAACTTTGAAAACTAACATTTTTAGCATTTAAAATTATCAAAAAATCCTAGAAAAATCAAACATAGCAATTATTTTAAGATAAAATCAACCTTGTAAACAATTATCAAAAACTAATCAAAAACATTCATAACTCTTCTCATTCTACCTTTCGTCTTCTTCCTCCTCTCTTCTTCTACTTACCTTCCTTTCTCTTCTGAATTCTTCTATCTCACTCTTTTTTTTTTTAATTGATATCTTACTCTCTTTATTCATATCTCTTCTCTTCCCACCTTTAGCTTCTTCTTCATAGATCCATCATTAGTATTTTATCAAAATGCTTCTTATGGAGCTCTGATTTTGTTGCAGAGATTATTATCCTCTGCAACGCATCCTTCTTCAATTTAGGTTAAATGTCCTTAAGCCTCTCCCTCATTATGAGTCTCTCATGGTATGCATTCACCAGCCTTCTACTGATTTCCGATTGACATTTTGGTGAATTCAAATTCAAATAAAAATTCAGATACTACTAAGAACTAAAATCCATACCATTTAATCACCAAACCGAATGTTGTTTTACAAAAACAATTCAAACAAAATAAACAGATTTGAGACCAAAGTTTAAGACCTATCCTAAAAAAATCCATCAAAACCCTAAAAATCTCAAACTAAAATAATTAAAACGTTTAAAGTCTTCCACAGGCTTACATAAAGATTCAATGCAAGACACTAAATACATTTCAATGCATATTCTCAAAAATCATGGTATAAGTGTCTTTTTATTTAATTAAAAAGTTAGTTTTCAAAGTTTTTAAAACATGAGTTAGTTTTCAAAATATATAAAAATTTTGGAATATTAAATCAAATTTCTTCTGCTTGTTAATCATTTTATATTAATTTTCTTTTTGGAACTCATCTTAAATTTTAGAAAGAACGTTTTAAAAATTATACAATCTTTTTTAAAATTAATAAAAAAGAATTTTTTTATTTGAAATCTATAAATTAATAACTCTATTAAATTAATAAAATATCAGAGTTCCCAACATTATTAATTTATAGAGTTTTTACTGTAATTTTGTTTCTTATTAAATTGATTTAAACAAGTGATTTGTACTAATATGGAATAATGAAACGTTTGTTCATGCACCTCTTCCATGTTGGCAATTCTTCTCTCAACCGTATATCGAATTTCGAAAATCATAAATATATGCTTCTTAGGAAGAAAAAAAAAATTTGGTTCTGAATGGTAATCTTAATAGTTCCACCAAACTAACATGATATGATGAGATCGATTTGTCTTCTTCTCGCTTCTATATTTCTCTCCACTCGCACTTTCAACTCTCCTAGTTTCAATGGATTTCTGCCTCTAACATGTTGTACCTTCTCTTTCCAAAACATATATCGATCTTAAAGTTTGGATTCTAGTTCTCAAAAGCTAAACTTTTTGGAGTAACGCAAGATTATTCCAAAAATAGTTTTATACATAAAAAATTATAAATTATTTTTAAGTCTTGTTATAAAGATCATAGTGTGATTAAATGACTCTGCTCTGACATGTTATATCACCCTCTGTAACTATTCTAATATTATGTGACCTAGCTAACTCTATTTCTTCACTTTTAATTTGCAAATGATTAGTCAGGAGAGGTTTCAGCTTGCATGTTAAAAATCTCCTGGTCCGGATCCAGCGAGTTTACTGGCGAGTTTCTTAGAATCAGTTGAGATATCATTGGTCCTGATCTTACAACAGCTGTTCAATAATTCTTTGCCTCTAGCCAGATTCTTAAGCAGTAGAATGCCATGGCTATCACCAGAGCCGTACCCAGAGTTTCGGAACCCATAAACAATATTTAAAAAAAAGTCTCAATTAATCTATCATTATTCCAAATTCATATAGAATCAATTTAGTTCATATAAAAAAAATAATAACCACTATTGTTTCAAATTCAAAAAAACTTATTTAGTTCGGATAAAAAAAATAATAACCATTATTATTCCAAATTCATATAAAACTTATTTATTATGAAATTTAGTTCATATAAAAAAATGATAATCATTATTGTTTCAAATTCATATAAAACTAATTTATTATGAAATTTAGTTCATATAAAAAAAAAATAGTAACCCTAAGACTTAAGTCGCGGATAATCTTGGTGATTTCAGACCTATTTCGTGTTGTAATGCAGTGTATAAAATCATCTCTAAAATCCTGGCTTGTCAGCTTCAGAGTTTCCTTCCAAGTTTAATCAGCCCTTCGCAGTCTGCTTTTGCTAAAGGGAGACACCTGGTGGAAAATGTGTTTCTTGCCATGGAGCTTTTTCAAGGTTTTGAAAGGAAAAATGTGTCCCCAAGGAGTCTATTAAAGGTCGATATCAGGAAAGCTTTTGACTCAGTTACCTGGGAGTTTGTGTTTCAGATTTTTGAGGCGGTGAACTTCTTGAGAGTGTTCATCAACTGGATCCAGCAATGTATGACCACAAATTCCTTCTCTATAAGTGTTAACAGTGAACTCTGTGGTTACTTCAAGGACAAAAGAGAATTGCGGCAAGGAGATCATCTCCTCTGCTTTTTGTTATGGCTATAGAGACCTTTTCTAGCCTCTTATCTACCAAATTTGAGGAATGACTCATTGGTTATCATCCTCTTGCTAGATACTCCAAATATCCTATTTATCGTTTGCAGATGATGTATTTTATATTTTTGACGGTTCTGTGTCTTCACTTCAGAGTATTGTCAAAACAACTACAAATCTGCTAAACTAAATCAAGTTGTAGGAGATATTGGTATGCTCGTCTGTATATCAATTAGTGTAATTTTAGTCATAGCTTAATATGAACGGATTAAAAGGATATTAACATCTTTTTAGTGAGGGACAGGATAATAATTAATCATCTCCAAAATCAATGAGAGAGCTAGAAAGCTAAAAATCACTTCGCTTTTAATATGTATGATGATATTTTGCTTTTTCGCCAAAAACGTAAAATTTATTTTTCTATCAAAATGTATACTTTACTGTCTTGCCACAAATGAAAACTTTGTTTTTCTATCAAAAACATATATTTTTTTTTAAATTCAAATTTTGTTTTCCTACCTAAAATGTAAAATCCATTTTCCCGCCAAAAAATAAAAACAAATATTTTTTAGATAAAAAATTAGTTTGAAATGGTACGTTAAGAGTTAAAATTAAGACTAAAAGTATGACTAGATTAAAGCAGTCCTAGCTATGATAAAAATTGACAACATAAGGAAGAAAAAATCTTTTCGATTCGATAAAAGATGGATCGGAAAGCCTGGTTTTAAAGAGACAGTCATTTTTGGGTGGGGCTCATTTGATGAAATCTCACATCGAGATTTTCATCATAATTAAGGTTGCACAATGCCAGAAAAACATCTCTGTTTGGAAGAAATTCTCTCCGACTAACTCGGAAAAAATAATCAAAGAATTAAAAAACCAATTGGACTTAGCCCAAGATGATGATAATACAACACTAGAAGAGATTGAAGACATCAGGAGGAAACTCTGTGCTGCCCTTAGAGAAGAAGAAATGTTCTGGCAACAGAAGAGTCGGGAGAAATGGCACAAAGACGGTGATAAAAAATAAAAATTCTTCCATACCCTCACTAAACAAAGGAGAGCCAATACCGCATCGTCTCCCTTAAAGATAGTAACGGACATTTGGTGGACAATGCAAGAGGAATAGAAAAGGTGGCCTCTACGTATTTTTAAGACCTCTTCTCATCGTCTATCCCTTCAGACCCAGAAAATTCCCTCCGGTTTATTACCGAGAAAGTCTCAGATAATACAAACCAATTACTTTTGAAGGACCCATCGGAGAAAGAAATTAAAGAGGCTCTTTTCGATATTAGCCCAGATAAAGATCCTGGTCCTGATGGTATGACAAGCAAATTTTACCAAAAATTCTGGCTTTTTATTCGCCAAGATATTGTTAAACTGGTTAAAAACTTTTTCAGTTCCAGAACTTTTGATCCTAAACTTAACTAGACCAATATTTGTCTATTCTCAAAAATAAACAAACCTAGAGCAATGGGGGAATTTCGGCCAATAAACGACTCAAAAAGACACTGCCAAACATCATTTCAGAAACACAACCGGCCTTCATGGCTAGACGGTTTATTACAGATAATATTCTGTTAGCACAAGAAAATTTCCACGCACTCCGAACCAACACAAATTGTTGAGAGAACTTTATGGCTATCAAGACAGATATGAGCAAAGCATATGACCGAGTTGAATATGGTTTCATTGAAGCTCTCCTAATCAAGTTAGGATATTCATCGATATGGGTCAGTTTACTGATGTTTTTCACCTCATCAGTTTCATACCAGGTCCTTATTAATGGAGAACCTAAAGGTAATGCCAAACCGTCGAGGGGCTTGAGGCAAAGGGATCCTTTCTCCCATTTCCTCTATATTCTGTGCACAGAAGACCTTATTTCGCTCCTCAAGGGAGCAGAGGAAGAGGAGCGAATCTCTGGGCTGAAAATAGCTCAAGCAAGTCCCCCAGTCTCCCACCTTCTCTTTGCTGATGATAGCTTGTTTTTCTGTAAAGCGGATATCCAACAAGGAGCGGAGATTTTTCGAATCATAAACACTTATAGAATGGCGTCGGGACAACAACTGAATCTGGGGAAATCTTGCATCATGTTTGGGGATAGAGTAGACCCGGATCTCGAACGAAGTATTAAAAATAATATAAGTATTTCTACAGAAGGCGGTATGGGCATGTACTTGGGCTTACCTGAGCAAATCTGTGGATCAAAGAAGAAAGTCTTTTCTTTTGTTCATGAACGCCTAAGTAATCGTGTTAATAATTGGTTTTCAAGACTTTTTTCCAAGGGTGGAAAAGAGATTCAGATTAAATCTATGGCTCAAGCTGTCCCCACTTACGCCTAAAGGGGTTACAGACAAACTTCGGAGCGCCATTGCCAATTTTTGGTGGAGTTCAAAACAAACTAGCAGCGGAATTCACTGGATTGCCTGAGACAAGATTTGTATTCCACAGGAAATGGGAGGCCTTGGATTTAGAGATCTAAATAGTTTTAGCCTCGCCCCGTTAGGAAGCAACTATGGAGACTCATTCAGTACCCTTCATCTCTTCTGGCTTGGGTGCTAAGAGGAAGATATTTTCGACAATCGGATCCGTTAGAGGATCGAAATGTCTACTCACCATCCTATGGATGGAGGAGTATGTTGGTCGCAAAACCGTATCTCCAAATGGGACTAAGGAAGACAATAGGGTCGAGACTAAATACGAAGGCATGGAGTGAGTCTTGGATCCCCAACGCTAGGGCCTGTCCACCAAGAGCAACCCCCCAGATCGGATTTCAGGACCCAAGAGTGTTAGTTTACTCTTTTATCCGTCAAGATACGAAGCAATGGGATGTGCCTCTTATGAGAGAATTTTTCCAACTTGAGGATGTCTTTCTTATCTTTGGGTTGAGACCTAGTAGGAACCGTACCTTTGATAGATTTGCATGGAACCATACTAAATCAGGAATATACACGATTAAATCCGGGTATGACCTGATTAGGAAAACAAAACTTGAACAGAATTTGGATGTCATAAGAGAACCGAGTATCACAGCTACGCTTGGAAGGTACGGACGCCTAGAAAAATGAAGCATTTTATGTGGCAAGCTTTATCAGGATGTATTGCTACTTGCCAAAACCTAACCTACAAGCATATGGAAACGGATAAGAGTTGTCCCCGCTGTGGGAATCTTGAAGAACCTATTAACCATCTTTTGTTTTGTTTTTATGTCCCCGGTTTTAAAAGTCTGGGCGGTTTTGGATTTTTTGTTCCTTCCGGGTCTCTTCCGAGTACCTCTATTTTCTAAAATATGAGCTTTCTTTTTTGGAAAACAAAAGAATTATGCATGAAAGATCTTCAAAATGATATTTATCCTTGGATCATGTGATGTAATAGTTGGGTTGTAGAAAAAAAAAAACTAGATCAAAGCAGAGAAATTTTAATAATTTTCGTATTAAAAGCATTTTGATGGAAATTAAAACGAGATATAAATGAATAATCCAAATGAACAACCATTAATAGAAACGAAAACCATACAGATGGCAGATGGGTTTCACTTGTTAAGCTTATTCCTGTTTATGCTTTGTTGATAAGTAATGTGGATTATTTCTGGAGGGATTTTAATGTTGAATTCGGTTGATACGTGATGTGGATTTTTGCTGCAACTTCCAATACTTTTTGGTGCACAGGTCCCGCAAGTAACAGAGGGAATTCCCATCTAGTAAGCCCTATTACCTATTCGAATAGCTGTTCTTGTTATGTACACAACACTTTTGCCTCTCCCTATTCCCATCTAGTAAGCCTTATTACCTTTTGCCTGAGATCTCAAATTATGTACTACTTTATAACGCCAATTTTGAACCACAAAAAACTCTCTCCATTTTTTTTGAAGGAAGGGAATATGACGGCTCAAGAATAAGAATAGATGTTAAGACATTGAAGCAACAATGTAATCTCTACATCAGCTAGTAAGTATATATTAGGGGTGAATGACTATAGAGACTAGAGAGATATAGAAAAGGTTTGTGTTCATAATCAGAGCATAAACATAAATTGATCGTAACGAGAAGCCGAGCGTAATATTAATACTTTTACTACACGAGTTCAAAATCCTAACCAATAAAAATATTGCTAAATATTATTTCTCATTAAGTACTTTAAAATCATTCTTCTAATGGAAAAAGGAAATTACAACATATATATATATATATATATAAACAACGTTTAACATGTACTTACGACTGGTATGATTCGTGTTAATTATTTAAACAACCGACATTATTTTAATATAATTTTGGGGGTGATTTGATTTATGTTTGTCCTTTTTGACCTTTTCGTTGTCTAAAGAGAGATCTGAAACTGATCAAGTGCATGCATATATATAATCGATGTGTTCTTTTTAGATTTTGGGCAGTGGTGTACAGAATAACTGATTGTGTGTGTAGTTATTGATTTCTCCATCATGAATCATGTGTGGTCCGGTGATGTTTTGATCTGGATAACTTTGATATTATTCGGCGGCGGCAACTAGTTCACCCAACTAAGGTATCTTAGTTTGATCGGGACTAAATTAGCTTCTAATCTCTTATTCTCGTTTGTTTATCTGGGCTGGACTTACATCGTTATTGCTTCACTAGGTTCTTTAGCGAGTGTACCTCTGCTCCATGAACTGTCCATGAATTGCACTAGCTAAAGATGCAAGTATAAGTTCGAAAAAAATCACAATTGTATGAAGCTGTAAAAAATTGTGACTAATTCATTCATTCATTTATTTTTCCCATCAATTACAACATTAGCACCACATAAAGAACATATTACATGCTTTTAATTATATAGGGATGATCGATATAATTATATAATTTTAGTCGTCATTAGAGAAGACTGTAAGCGCTTCGAGATCACATCCCATATTATAGTTTTGTTGGGCTGTCACATTTCTAATATTCAAACTTCTTCTAATGTTCTAGTCCACGGCTAAGCAAAAAGCATTTGTTGTATACTCTATGAGCATACTCTTCACATCTAACTAAGCAAAAAGCATTTGAGAAATGAGATGTTACAACTGGGAATCCGGAGTCGACCAAGTCTCGCACAAAATCCCCAAGATAGCATTCCTGTTTAACCTTCCTAGTTCTAGTAGGCAGATGATATTTCTCAAACCTTCCGTTGAAAACATCTTCAATATGTTCCATCTTCGATCTCTAACGACATTGTATCTCACAAAGTGTTTGCACTGGTATCTCCTATGACTAAGACGTTGTGAAGGTATGAAGGATCCATAGCCGCCTCAACAGTAGGAGAATTTGGAACCAAACCGGTGAACCAACGAAAACTTTCCATATCCTAGTCCAAGGACACCGGTTGCTTGTTGTGGTTCACCGTAGTTATTGTGCCCACAACCAAAAATCACGTCAGGTAAAGGGGCTGACGTAGAATCATCATCCACAGTATGAAATGTTAATGTTTCTTTAGCTAGTGTACCACTGCTCCCTGAACTGTCCATGAATTGCACAGAGTATCCACTACAAGATCTGGTTTTGGCATCGATAGTTAATCTAGGTATGGAGTCTTTGGAGGTTTTGCATGATTCGTTGTGGTAAGTATAAGATTAGGAAGAGTAGAAAATGGGAGGGTATTGTGGATAACAGTCGAAGCATGGATGACATTGTAGCCACAGAAGATCACTGCTTGTGTCCATATGGACGAGCTATATGACTGGTGGGCTGCCAATTGATACATTGACCAATAAAGCTACTGGTTTGTTAAGAGAGAAGGGTGCGGTGATATCTCCACTTGCTTTAGCTCCCAAACGATGAGGGATATGTTGATGTTTCAGGAATCGTTTTTTTGGGGGTGTATGAGGTTGAGAACAAAGGGTGGTGATGCTAACAAGGATCAAAGGTGATATGGCGAAACAGAGGATGATGATAAAGGTGTGGAGAAAATATACAAGGTGAATCACCATTTTTTTTTTGCGAACATTTCTTTTTTGTTTGTAACTATGTGAAACACACTTCACAGTTCACATACACATTGCATATATATATATATATATATACATGTAAGAACACTTAAGGAATATGCCAAAAAAAAAAATCTTGTTAGTCTTAGGTGCAAAAGCATCTTTACATTTTTCTTAGTTTAGTGGAGGCGTAAAGAGTAACTGATGATGTTATAGATGATGTGTACTCTTTATTTATTGGAGGTATAAAGAGTAAACAATGTACATTTTCTTAGTTTGTGGAGGCTTAAAGAGTAATGAATGAGATGAAATGCTTGTTTAGTTTACCAAAATTTCCTCTGTGATATTCACAATCATATGATCAATGATTATTATCTAAAATCTAGGTTGGTAAAATCAATGACATGCAAGAAAGGAGAAGTTGAGTCAATTCGACTTATATTTAAAGGACGGAAGAAACAGCTTTACTATCCCTTTTTTATTATCAAAACATTGATTACTTTTCAAAGTTAGGTTGGTAAAATCAATGAATCATGCAAGAACGGAGAAGTTCACACAAAGAGTCGATGTCATTGTTTTTTTTTACTCATATTAAAATGATAGAAAAAACAGCATGTTTATACAATTTTTTTTTATTATCAAATTCTCTCAGGTGCCCAAGCGATGCACCTCACATCCTCGACTTATGCTAATGACATTATATACAAAATTAATCAAAACCCGAGTAGAAAAAAAGTCCTCAGTATCTAGCTAATTATAAAAATTTTCTAACCAGTAACTGCAATAGTTTTCGCCTGGATTAGTTGGTTAATCTAATTAGTTGGTCGATGCCCCCTTCATGGTTTGTTGTTTAAAACATTCTCATGTTTTTAAATCTATTATAGTATGTTTATAGAGTGAAGTCTTTCTATAAATCTATTATAAGTACTTAGGAAATTAAGCTCAGATTTTGCAGGGAAGCAGCCCAAGATTATCCCAACAAACAGATACAAAATATACATTGGCTAATAAGTAGAGTTTTAAAGCATTGGTAAGATAGTGCCTTCAGCTCCAGGACACCACTGAGTTTTCATAAGTAGGGTGTTAAGCATACTCTTTCTTGAAAGAACTCTAGTTGTTTTGAGTTTTCCTTCGTTTCAGTGACAATACATACTCTTAATCACCATCAAATTCAAGTTCCAGTTAGGAAGGGGAGAAAGACATGCTGAGCAAGGTTTACCTCGTCAATATTTTGAAACAATAAAATAAGATTTAAACTTTTGGATAAAATTAAAAAGACTTTAATTCTAGAATATATATATATATGAAAGGCTTTCACTCAACTTTTTCCTTCACTAGGTAAGGGTCTCTACTACGTTCCTTGCTTCACTTCGGTAAATTTATTAACACCATATTTGAAACCCTTGTATAGGTATGCAATTTGAGAAAGCACAACAATTGAAATAGGGAATGAGTGGCATGAGAAGTCCCGGTAAGAGAGGGAAGCGTTGCTAAATATATATATGTATATAGTCTATCATGCATGTTTTTTACGTGCCAGAGATTTACTATTGATTAGTCATCTTTCAAGACATATATTCTTATTAGAACATTTTCAGCTAAAATTGAGATTTTCTTTTGTATCAATTGTATGTCTGACAGTTAATTTATAAAATTTTGTAAATGAATTTTTCTTCGAACTTCAGATTCAAAATCATTTATACGAAGATCAATAATTTCCAATGATAATTCATTTCGAAAAATCTCGTTCATTAAATGTTTCATACCAAAGCATGGAGATTAAATTTTACCATTGCTGATCTTGTGATATTCTGGATTTATTTTATAAATTATCCACAAAAGCTATATTCATTACTGTGAATATAATCTTCATGATTTTGACTACTTTTGATATAGGATATTCAATTTTCTTCTTCGAGATTGTGATACTTCAAATTCACTCATCTCGAAATAAATCCGACTTTAGGACCAACAACATATTCAATTAGCTCATTTTTGGGCCTTGTATTACACATCAAATTCTTTAGTGGACGTTTAATACCCTTTATGATGATGTCTTTCCTTGCCCATTCATCTTGAACTGATTTTAACTTACTTGAATATAATTTGAGACTGATTAAAAAAATCAAACCATTATATCTAATGAATTCATTTGACCAAAATGGTGATTCATCTCTTATGATAGTTTCATTTTTATTTTATTTTCGCTAAGTCATGCTATATATGAAAAATTTATGGTTTTTTTACATAAATTTTCAATAATATTTGATACCATTATTATACAGGGATAGCTTAAGCCAGTTATGTTATATATATTAGTAAACTTTGGGTTTATTATTTTCAACAATCTTGTCCTCTTTTTGCATGTCTCTATCATGTACTTTTCTAGAACGTTTCTCTTTGCTGGAGCATTTTATTCTTTTGGAGTTTTCCACTATCTTTAAATTTTTCTCTTTAAGAGTGTTTAGTTCTTCAAAAACTTCTAACTTTTCATGAGTTTCTAGCTCTTTTGGAGCTTCTAACTCTGCCGAAAATTTAATTTTTCTGTCGTTTCCAGCTCTTCCGGAGCTTCTATCTCTGTCGGAACTTTTAATTTTTATCTAGTTTCCAGCTCTTCTAGAGCTTCTAGCCTTCCGAATTTCTAACTCTTCCAAAGTTTTTAATTCATGTAATTTCCACGGTTCTTAATTCCTCGGGAGCTTTTAACTCTTGAAACTTTCAGAGCTTTTTAACTCTCCTGGAGCTTTTTAGCTCTTACAAAACTTTCAAAACTTTTTAGCTGTTCTTGACCTTTTAGTTTTCAGAACTTTTTAGCTCTTTCAGAAGTTTAAAGAAATGTTTCAATTTCTTTAACCATATTGCAATCAATAAAATAAATTAGATAAATAAATAACTAAACAAAAATTTAATAACTATATGTAAATCAGTTAGTATATATATATTAATCGTCTTCTGGACGAAAGTTATTAAGCAATTTTTCAGGAATGTTTTCATGTATATCTTCTGGATATACTTTTTATCTAGTTCTTCTAAAACTTTTTCATATATGTCTCCTGGACATTTGTTTTCATTCAGTTCTTCAAGAAATTTTCTTCAATATTTTCTAGACATTGTTTTCAAATAGTTCTTCTGCAACCTTTCATAAATGTCTTTGGAACATTTATTATATGGAGATGATTTGAGGAGACATCTACCATATGATCATAGGTCAACCATTTATTTAATTTAAGGAGACATAATCTACCATATGATCATGATCGTGAAGACATTGCCTACAATAACGATTGATTTGGAGAAGGTAACTCCTATCATCCTAACTACATGCTCCATTAAAATCATCAGTTGATCGAGCAAGCTCTTCAGAATTGACGTCTGCATTCACATTCATTTTCCTTGAATGTATCTGCAACACCCATCACCAAAATAATGCAAAAACAAAACAATAACCAAGATAAGCTATTCGCAGAATACATATGATTTACACCTCTCACATTCAAGACATGGGTATTTGCGTGAAGCTACATGCCACATGCCAAAGGTAATGAGTGCATTCTAGTCAACGGGATTTTTGACTCTTGATAATCAGAGACTCTCAAATGTTTGATTCAATATGTTGCAGTAATGATCCAGCAACCTCGTGTGCCTTCTCTGGGTTGAAGCCTGCCAGTGATGTCTACTATAGTTCATTGCTAGAAAGCACTTTCTTGTGACTTAAACCACCTGAAACCATTTGAGAGAGACGTTTCAACAAAGCCATGAAGTGGAATTGTATAACTCGAGATTTTTTCTTCAATATATGAATCGAAATCAAGGCTCGGTTTTTAGTTTGTATAACTTTCCTATTTATTATTTTTATGCCAGGGTGTCGTGAGATACAAAACCTAGGCAGTGAATTCTTTGTTAAACTGATGTTGTAGACGCCGTTGTCGTCAAAGGAAGATCTCTGTGTTGTTTGAGTCGATAAATGATAGTTGCATTTCTGTTCGTTTAATTGATTGATTAACTCCAGTCCTTCCTCCATATACTACACCTAAGCTTATAATGTCATGTCCATTAAAAACATTTGTTCATATAAGCTTTAAGCTTAGTTGGAGGATGACAGGCAGGACCATGAGTCATCTGGTTATTCTTTTAGAGGAGGATGAAAACAGTTGGTACTTTGAGAAAATCAGGAATCAGGGTCGTCTCAATTGCAAGGTTTAAGACGATTATTAAGTTAGAGAATCAGGTCTCTTTTGCGAATTAGTATGGGGATAAGAAAAATGTAGCCCTGATAGTATGGAAGGCTTTTCCCTGCAGAAGTCACAGAAGAGGTAAGGATTTTGGTTTCCGTCTATTATCCCACACAGGCAGAAGAAGTTATGTCTGGTCAAGGCACATCTTAATCTTCTGGACAAGGTTCCAGTGTAACAATAACACTACAAAATGTCTTCTGTTGAATCATCAGACGTATCATCAAGCTCTTCAGACACTAATGAATCCAAAATTTATTTGCATAGCTTCTTTGCAACATATTCCCTTTGTGGCAAGAGTTTGATTGAAATTAAGTTCAACATTGTATATACACTCATTTGACTAATTGCTTTTCTTTTTATATTACCGAAAATAAAGATAATCAAAACCGAAAGTTACGTTATTCAAATAAGCGAATTCACTAATCAAAACACACACAAATGCCATAATAAATAAAAATCCAGATTTCGTAACAAAATGTTGAGAAGGCCTCTCTCGGTGAGTCTGGAGATGATCCATTGACGCACTATATAGGCGCCACATCCTCATAGCAGCGTATTCATCAAATGGTAGTAACAAGAGCATGCGCTAAACTATATGGCTCATTGTTTGTAGATACAGCGTCAAACCACTCTAGCATTGCCCAAATCTCCTTATTTTGGCGTTTTTCAATGGCAATTTCAGCACACCAAATTATTCTCTCCTTGTGGTTGTTAACAAACCCAAACTCTTCCCACAAAATCGCCATTTTCCCACCATAATCCGTCAACTTAACATGACCACAACGAGATAACCTTGGCAATATTTCCAAACCCTTTAAAGTTCTCCATAACCTATCTTTGGAGTCATACCAATCAACAGTCATGCCATTATAACGGTAGAACACATTCTCTATCACACAATGAGATGACGAACGACCCCATCCATTATTCATCGCTAAGTCTGCTGCTCTCCACCTACCTTTATTTAGTTTATAAGTCGCGTCTTTTCCCTCAGACCTCACATAGACGGTTCCTTCATAACTAACGCTTTTGTACTCAGAGCCTACGCATATCTCCTCGCTGTGAATCTGCAAAAACTTCCAAGTTTGGCTATTCGTATCAAAAACTTCCATCCAATTCGTTGAATTGAGATTTTCGCAGCCTCCTATTACATAAATGTTCTCATCAAGGACGCAAGTAGATTGGAACACACGGGCTACCCCCATGCTAGGGGCTTCACGCCATTTGTGAGAACGACAGTCCATGACCATGACGCTAGACGAAGCATTAGCATTGTTATCTTTGCGATTTATCAATCCACCAATAGCGTAGATATTAGGACCAACCACTGCCACATCCGCCAATGATGCACAAAGATTATTAGGAGGTGAAATCGGAACCAAACTTTTTGTTGAGCTATGTGGTCTCTGACAGAGAGTGAACCAACGTAGTGGATTAGAGTCGGTAGAGAGCGATAAGCACACGTATAGACAACTCTCGGTGCGACCCAAAAGGGTTCGAGTCTGGTAAAGCTCCATTGAACCAAGAAGCGAGCGGAATCTCTTGCATACCATGGAGAGAGTCGGGTAATACAATCTCGAGACACGGGCTAAGCAATTCAATACCAAATCATCAGGAAGCATCAGCACTGTCGTGAGTCTTCTTTCCAAAGGTGGCTCTTCTCCATTCATGGTTGTGAAGGAGCTAATTAGCGCTAGTTGTGGATCGCCTGTTTAATTGCTTTTCACGTAAGAAAACAAAACGGTAATCTAGAAATCGCAAAAAGGATCCCAAATTTCGCAATCGGCAAACCAAAATCGGAGATCTGAGTACTTACGAGTCTGAAGATTCAGCAGGCTTTGACGTGACGAATTTGAGATTAGCGAGAGACTTCCTTTAGTTGAGAGATTTTGTTATTTCCTTTCCATTCAGTGAGAGATCGATTGCGATCCGAAACAGCAGAGAGTTTCGCAAGTTATATCGCAGAAACAGTAGAGATTTTCGAAAGAGATTTTGTTATTTCCTCTTCTGTTCTTGTAGATTTTGTTTTTCCCTTTTGTTTTTATTTTTCCCTTTTGTTTTTATTTTTCCCCTTTATTCTAATATTTTTTAGGAACATCAAAACGACCCCTAGTGTTTACACTTGTCCCAAATTTTTTACCCTAGTTGCGTTCTGTGTGTATCGTTTTCCCTTCATAAATTTAAAGTAAGTCCTCTCTTTTCTTTTATTTTTAACTCCACCTTTTGTTTTTGTCACGATTTTACCAAAGAAATTTGGTATTTTTTATGACTAAACAAGATTTCAGTCTACAAAAAAAATATTCAAAATTAGTAACTCGCTAAATTGTAACACGTATCAAATGAATCGATAAGATTTTCACATATATTCAATGAATTTTTAATTATATTTTTAGCAAATCTTATTAAGAAAAAAGAAATATTGGTTCCTAATCATAAAAAGTAGAAGAAAAAAAATTATGTTTAAATTGGTAAAAAATATTATATTTCAATAGAGATGTCAGACGGGCCGGCCCACGTCCAAGTAGCCCAATCCGTTGCGATTTTTCTATGGCGAACTGTGCAGACCAACTCGCCGGGGGTTGCAAATGAGAAATATATGTCCAAATCTGCTCTGCATTATCATACGGATCAGCGGGTCAACACGTGGGTCGAGCAAAAACTAAAAAGTATACATTATGATGCTCGATGCTATATTTTGATACAAAAGCTCAGATCTTAGTTCGATGTTTTTGTTATTTTTGTAGGTCTAGTTCTTCCCCAAATATACAAATTCAACAGATATACAAATTAAAAGAAAGAAGCAAATATACAAGTTTTAATCCAAAAAAGTATACAAATAATGGTTCTAATGGAAGAAGGAAAAATAAAAACCGCAAGAAGTTAACGTTGTGAAGCTTTGCCGGTTTGGAAAAAAAGACAATGGCATAACATGAAACTTCACCACTTTGTAATTTAGAGTTGCCATACCTCTTAGGAAGCCAAATTGATACCCTCTTTAGCTGAGTAGTGAGTTTCTCAAAGTTTAATTGAATTTGGTAAATCCAAAAGTTGATGATGATGAAACAAACGAATTGATTGGAGTTCATAGTGTAAAAATCCACTTTAAGGCAGTGTTGATTCAATAAAATGTTTACAATACTAAATATGGAGTTCATGATGTAACCTTATCACGATCCATTTTTTCAAGGAGGCTCAAGGCTTTGCCAAAGTTTTGTTTTTTTTTGCAGAACCCATCAATTCTATTGCCGTAAGTGACGGAATTGGGTTTGAATGCTTGTTTCACCATTTCATGGTAGCAGAGCTCTATGGCGATGACATCACCAGCTTCCTTTGACCGATTTGGTGCAGAAAACTTTGTTTTTTGAAGAACACTTCATCTTTTATACGGGTTACCCGCAAACCCGCAAAACCATGACAGATTAGCCCAATAAACCCGCAATCTGCGATGGGTACAACCCGCTAAACCCGCAAAATCATAGATACTCAATTATGTGTCCAGACCCGCTCCGCAGCGGACCTACATTGGCTTAATCCGCGAGTTGTAGCCTATGTGACATCTCTACATTTTGAGTTTAAAATAACAAAAAATAAACAATAGATTATAAATTCGCAACCAAAAAAATCGTGTCAAGTAAAATAATAAGATTTTGACATATGTTTAATTAATTTCTAATAAATAAAAAATAAGATTAAGTAGTTAAAATTTTTTTAAAAAAGATAAAACAGAAAAAGAAATCAAAGCCTAAGTTTATATTTTTAAAATATCAATATTTCAGTTTATAATAAAGAAATAAGACTATAGCTTACAATCCTGAATAGATAATTTTTCTAAAAAGGAAAAAAATAATTAATATTTATATTTAGATTGAGGAAACTAAAAATTTAAATACAATACTGAAAATAATTAATTCTCTACTCTATATAACCAAATTGATAGATCCTTAATCTCACAATCAAATAAATGTTTTCATTTACAGAATATGAAGAGAAAAACAATGAACATTTAAAATTTAAATAACAATAAAGATTTTTAACATTAGATCAGTTAAACAGAAATCACTAATATTTTGATACAGTATAAATTCTAAAAGAAATTACACACCAAAAGATTAAATTCTAATAATCGTATCAAAAAACTATTTTTTGCATATGCTTTACCAAAAATTTTTCAAGGTATATTTATTACAACGAAAATTTTTGTTTCTAAATTTATGTATTATATTTGATACAGATAATTTCATTTTGTTTTTCATTTTTTTTTACATTGATAATTTTTTTTCTTCATGTTACTCATGTTAGGTTAATGCATAAAATAATAATTATTATATTAATGTAATGTAAGATAGTCTTTTTTAATTGTTATAGTTCCATTATTTTGTGTTTGAATAATATTATAATTGTTGATAAATTTTAAAATTTATGCATAACATATTGTCACGGGTGATCTTATTTTGTTTTTAAAATTTAAATTTTTTTTTTTACTTTTACGAGTTATAAAATATAAAATTATAAAGTTACAGATATGCGGATATTTATCTAGACCAGAAAATTATGATAATTCATAGAGTGGTTATCTATACTATTATTTGTGAGATTAAAAAACTGATGTTTCGTCTCCACAGCGATTGTCCTACATGTCATTTTAAAAAAAATGTGGCGTTTTAATTAGTTCTGATAGGTCGATCATTAATCATACATGTAAATACTCGTGACATGGCTTTTTTCCCTCGATTATGGGCCAGCGATTTTGTTTATGGGCCGCCGATCTCGAAGTCAGCCCTAGCCACTAATTTTGGTTATGGGCCACCAATATCAGATTCAGTACTAACCTAAATCCTAGCATATCCATTTTGCTATATATATTTCTCTCGGTCTTCATGCTTTCTTACATACAACGTCTGTCTTGTAAGGTCTAGCATCTTTTTTCAAAATTCATCCATGTCTTTTTTAAAAATCAATATATATATATACTATTATTTATGCATTTCCGTAATGATAACCTACTATTTTTTATAGTTCATACTTCGCTGATTGAATATTTCATCTCTCGACAATAGAATCATCAGATTAATAGAATAAATATTTTTTTTTCTGCTTTTAGACGTTCTTCTTATGTAAATCTATTGCCTAATAGTTCGTTCCTTTAAAATTTTATGAATTTTCTATAGCGACTAGCAATCGTCCCTTCTGTGATCCTTATATTTTGCCATATTTTTTGCCTCCATCTCAAATCGTTTTTAGAAAAGATGAACATTTTCTGCTGATGTTTACAATGATAAATTTACAGGTTGGTCGAAGTCTAATTATGACTATCCTGAAGCCATATCGTATATGTATTCTGAATTTCCAACCCATTGGGTTTGGGATTGTAAAAGCGTCAATGACATCCCCGTCTTTGCGGCAACTCTAGACCGAGTACTATATCCAACTGTAACTCTAACGCTGGTGAAGTCTACTACTTGAGGGTTCCATTGCATATCGTTCGCATCCATTTTTTTATATGGATATAATAACAATTAATGGTGTTGTCCATCCTACTTTCAAAGATGCATGTTATGTTTTGGGTTTAATTCAAGACTAGATTTTACCGCGTGCATCCGTACGAGAATTTTGTTTTGATCAAAATTTATAATCTAATTTATGTTTTCTTTATAAATATAATTTTTTAATAAGTGATATAAAAAAAATTGTGTTTAGATATAATTTTTTTAAATTTTCTTTTAGTATTATTATGACCACCATGATCATAAAAACATAATTTTAATTCGGTTATTTTACTAATCAAAAAGTGAGCATTATTAGAAAAATATATTTCTAACTCGTTCATTTTATTAATCCGAAAAGGATTATGATTATGAAACCATAATTTTAATCCGCCCGTTTATATTACTTTATAATATAAATATTTATTAATTTTGCAATAATTTTCTCCTAATATCTTGCATGCTTTGATAACTTAACATGCATAAGACCATAATTATAAAAAAAATTTAACTTTTCCCATCAAATTATTATATAATATTAATATTTATCTATTTTCAATATGTGAAATTTTAATATGATAGAATATGATTAAAAAAATATAATAAGATATTTGTTAATCATATGTGTTATTTTGAATATCTTATTTAAATTTAAAATAATAAATTAAATCTAACCTATATTTATGGAAGTCTATTTAAATTAATATTTATAGACTATAGATATAACTTATATTTAAGGAAATTTTTAGTTATCTAAATTAATAGAGTGTGTTACCACTAGGTGTATTTTTGAGTTATCTAATGTCTAAAAAATGGATTTTTGTGTTTTAATTATCAAAAGACATACTTTTCTATTATTTGGAGGAGACAAATGACGGTTTTAACCATTTTGCTTACTTATCTATATTATTTCTTTATTTAATATTCTATTAATATCACACACTCCCCATAATTGTTTGTTGTTATTTATCTATTATTTAAAAAATAATCAAATAATTATTTTGACACTATAAATTATATAAATTTTTTCTTAATACTTTGATACCCATTTTATATTTTTTAACTTAAATTTTTTCGTCGTTTAGTGATTAACACATAGATATCTATATAGTAGCGTCCACGTAGACACAAATATATGGATATCTATGCAATTATATAGATATATATGTATACACATATGTATCTATATAATAGCGTATACGTGAACACACAATATATGGATATATATATATGCATATCCACGTACATAGAGTATAAATAGATATAACTATATAGATACACATATATATATATGCATATCCACATGCATATATTATAGATGGATGTAACTATATAAATATATATGCATATTTACATGTGTATCCATATAGTTGCATATATATAGGTGGGTCCTGTGTGATTTAATGTCTGAAACTAATAAATTAAAATGGATCCTATGCGATTTAGTGTGTAGAAGCTAATGAGTGAATTTAAGTGAGTTCCATACGTTTTGGTAAGGCAAAAGAAAAAGAAGGGTAAAAAAGTCTTAAAATGGGAGCAAAGTAAGATAAGTCCACCTGATTCAGAAAGTGCATTTTTTGGCAATTACACTTTCAAAAAGTGTACCTGGTGGTAATATTTTCAAATTAATATCTAATTTTCGGAATTAAATTTATATATATATAAAAAATATTTTTTTAAAAAACTTTGGGAGTGTTTGGAAACAAACACTAAAAGTGCTTCTGTTTTAATATAATAGACTAGATTTTAACCACGTGCGTCTGCACGGGAACCTGCTTTGTTACGTGCAGGTTCTATGATGAAATCTCTTTCATGTTTGGAGATCCATTCAATGTTTTTTATTATAAGTTTCGTCAATTCTTTGCATTATCTTAGATTTTTTTTTCTTAATTATCTTATTTTAACAACTAGATTCTATCTCATGCGGACGCACAAGAATTTTATTTTTTTCATCCTTATTTTATAATGTAATTTGTGTTTATATAGATATAATATTTTTCTAATAAATGATACAAATTTATTTTATGTTTAGATAAAATTTATTTTTTAAATTTATTTTTTTTTCTAATAAATTTGACTACAATTATAAAAACATAATTTTAACCGTCTATTCAATTAATCTGAAATGATCATGAATGTAAAAATATAATTTTATCCGTCCGTTCATATTAGTATATAATATAATTTTTAACAAAAATTTAAATATGAAATTTTTAAAATGATTGATTATAAAAACAGTATATAATAATATATTATTTATCATCTTTATTATTATGAGAATATTATTAAATTTAAATATTTAAATAGAAAATAAATTAATATCTTTTTTAGTATTTTATAGATAATAACAATTAATTTTTGTAATTTTGATAATTAATCCTACCTATATTTAAAGAAATCTAAACTAATGGAATTAAAATTTGAATATTTTCGAAATTAATTTTAAAAATAAAAAATAAAATATATTATTTTATTTATTTTGGAAATAAATATAACAGATAAATTAAATAAAAATTTTGGTTTGGCAAAAGAAATATCAGTTATTCAAAAACAGAATAATAGAAAACAAAGAAAATTCTGTTTGGACACAAAAATGCTTATGTTTTAATAGTACATAGTTCTTATAATTTTCGTTGTGTTTGGATTTTAATAATTTTTCATAATGTACACTCTAAATTTTAAAATTATCACTAAAAATAAATAATCAAACAGATTTCTAATTAGTTTTTGCTAATTAATAATTTATATGTTGTTCTTATTTTTACCCATTCATAATTGTTATTTACTTTTATAAAAGATGTACAAACAGTTTTCCTAATAAATCGTAAATATTACTCTTACTTTTATTCACTTATAATTCTTATAACTTAGAAGTAGAAGTATAAAGAAAAATGTGTAGTTGATGATAAGAACTCGAAAAAGAAAAATTTGAATAAAACCATGGAGAATAAGAAGCAGATGATAACATGAAACAGCGAAGAAGAATAAGGAAATAAAAAAAAGATGTTGGAGTTAAAGAAGAAAACCGGAAGAAGAAAATGAAAGATGAAGAAAACAAAGTAAAAGAAGAAGAAATAGGAAAATAAAGTAGGTGAAGATGAGAAAGAGATAAAGAAAAACCAGAAGAAGAAGAGTTTGATGAAGATCAAAGAGGAATAAGAAGAATATAATAAAGAAGGCTACTAAAAATTGAAAAATAAGACTGAGAGAATACAAAGATGATGATAAAGAAGTCAAAGACAATGATGAAGATGAAAGAAAAGGGTGAGGAATAAGAAAATCAAAAGATATATAAGAGTGATTCACTGGGATATCTCATAGTTTCTACTGCAATAGAACAACTTGAGATTGTAGTATAAAAGATTCAAAATTCAGAGGACCAGCGTTGCACTGTGACTTTACGAGGATTGAAACAAAGGTAAAACAAAGATGGTTTGTTTGGTTGTAACATAACACACAAGAGAATGTAATACTTGTTGTCGGGTGACATTACAAAGAGATCAGCTTCAAGTGTCTCTTGCGATTCTAATTTTCTTCCTAAAACTGAAGCCAATTGGGCCTTAGGGACTTCTCTGTGTGGAATATTGAGACAATCTAATCTTGCAAAAATAATATAATTTGAATTACACTCATTTAACAACTTTTTAAAAAGAATAACGAACACATTAAATAATCATTTATTATCAAAAATCTTTTATTAAAAATATATAAATCGAGAACTCAAAAAATCTTAAATATTTGAAGAAACTAAAAATAATTTAATTAAAATTATTTTTAAAAATAATTACAAAATGCACCCCTGACTCCTGGACATAACACCGCAACGACTGCCACAAGTACTACTCTTTGGTCTCACCTGAAAAAGAAGAGATGGGTGAGTATTCGGGGAAAAATACTCAGTGAGAGTGTGCTCTGGTAACACACAAGATTCTTTGACATATTATTTGAAATAACAATAATGAGTATACATAATATAGGCATCAAACTCAAGCAACAATCAACCTAGAATAACTAATATTATTATATAATATATATGATTCTAATATTAATAAATAAATACAATCATTCAATCATTCAAATCAATCAACCTAGAGATTCTCTAACACATTCCCAAAGAACTTCCGTCAATGGTACTCATTCTCTGCGACCACCTGTTCTGGGCTTGACAAGTTGCCGGTGCCACCACCGTCAACAAGGCTTGACTATGACTCGTCAGCCCCTTCTCGATCACTACAGCTTCACAATATTCAGTCTTTTACTGTAGGCCAACAAACAATTTATCGATCACTACAACTTCACAATCTCAGTTCTTCGTTGTAGGCCGTCAAACAATATTGTAACCAAATAAATATTATTTCAATTAACTAATAAATAACTTAAAAGCTTATTATGTACTTCTCATTTTTAATTATCATCAATAACCAATCAATAACACATATCAATCAACATTATCAAATACCAATCGTCAATCATGTTTAATACCTACAATAAGCATACACACATTACTAAATCAACTAATATATCTTAGAAATCTACAAACTTGTCCTTACCTTTGCCACTTGAAGAAAAATAGCAAACCCGATTCACATATGGACAGATTTGATACACAACAGAACAATGGTCCATAACTTTCTGGTCACAGCTCGAATAGATATCTGAAGATTGATATGGAAAGATGGGTTAAAGATCTTCACGCTGATATGTAGAACATCTTCTGAAACTTCCTAGATCGCCCGAAAAACGCATCGCAAGTTGGCTGCTCGTGGATCGAATCTGCAAAGATATGACTCGGGAAAACACCTATAACTCCAAATTGGTGAGAATATTCCTTACAAACTGTAACTCCAAATAATAAACAGCTTTCGGCTATAGCTAGATCTAAAGGTCAGGAATATTCTCACCAATTTTTAGGTCGACTGGATTTCAAATGAGTCGTCCACAGTCCTTTGAAGTTGCTGCGTCGAAGCTGATTTCTGGATTGCAAGATGATGCAGATGATTCTTGCGCAGGAAGAAAGCTTCGTTATGGCCTGACCGTAACTCTGATGACAATGCCGTTTGCTCCTATGGCTTTGTTGCATCGAGCTCTTTCCAGAGACACCTCGATCTCGGTTTAACTCTCTCTGAAGCAACGGAAATCTTTCTCACAAAACCCCACCTCAGGTCTGTGTCTTCTCCTTCAACTTTCTTCTTCTCCAGGCCTCTCCTCCTCTCTGTGCAACCAACAGCTGCGGCGGTCATAGTTTAGAAGCTGGTGACCATGGATCCTCCTCTGGAGACTTGCAGCTCATGGTGGCAATGGATCCGCATGCTGGACGGTGAGCTCTCTCTTCCTTTCTCTCTTGTCTTCTTCTTCTCTTTTCTTCTCTCTCTCTCTTCTCTTCTCTTCTCTTACGGCGCAGCTGTTTTTCTTTTCGTTTTTGTTTCATTAGGTTTTGGATTTAAAAGAAGCTAATTAATTGGATAAAAATATAAATTTGGACTTAATGAGAACACAAAAATAATTGGGTTTAGGTTTTAAAAACAAATTAGATCCAAAGACAAAGTTTGGGATGTCACAAATATAGCTTATAGTTTGAGATTGGTCTGGCACCTCTTCTTAAATAGCAACTCCCTTTGGTTGCTTGGAATATAGAGTACCGTTTGAAGAGAAAAACGTGGGAAGAGGAAAGGTGTAACCAATCTTGGGTTTGGAGATTCATGTGCTTCTAAGACCGCTTGCAATGCTTCTTATTGGATGCAAGATTGGAGATGGAACCCCAATAGTTTCTGGTGAGATAGCTGGATTTCTCTTGGGCGTCCCTTTGAATTCATTGGACCAGATGGCTAAGAAAAATTGGTATTTATGTGACAGTCTCTCAGTCTGCTAGTGAGGGTCTGGATGGAGACTTTCGTGTCTGAGGTTGAGAAATGCAGGAATTCATAAGCGTCGATCCATTATGCTCTCTACCTTTCATGTTTGCCTTGATGGAGATTCTGAATATACATATATGGTGTGGATGGCGCTAGATGGCCCAATTTCCCTACAAAGACCACCTGGTTATATTACACTGAAGGGTTAGTTTGTCACTTGGTATGTACAAAGTTGTTTTATTTAGTCACTCGGTTCCTTGGCATGCTTTCCACTTATGGACTGTTAATCTGAATTGTCTTCCCACCAAGGCTAGAATGGTCTCATCATGGGGATTACTTGTCCCTTATATCTATTGTCTTTGAAATCCTCAGCTGCTGTCGCTTGGAACAGCTTTGGCAACAGACTCTCCATCATTTTTGCTCTTCATTCTTGTCTCTGGTGAATTGGGAATCTCTGATCTCATGGATTTTGCCTCCTACTCGTAAGATCTCTAAAACTCTGAAATGTATTGTTGCTCAAGCCAAAATCTACGTTCTATGGAAAGAGCGTAACAATCATATTCTCTAGCAAATTGATAAATACATTAGGGATGCTCTTCTTGTTAGGCTCTAAAAAAAGGGCTGCCAAGGTTTGCTCTCTCAGTGGTTCTCCAACGCCTAGTCTTCTAGCCCGCAACTCATGTTTTGTATGTTTCAAACTGAAAGATCATTCGGTCAAAGAAATTGTGGTACTGTGACACAAACATAAATTAGTAGTAGCTTTGTTAGCTTATAATTCAAGCTTTTTTCATATAGGATAAACGTGGTTACTACGCAACCACATTTCCAGGATACTAGATTATTTGTTTGCCTCTCGTTTGCGTTTAATTTGTTGATAAAAATTTATCAACAAATGTTGATTACATCTTACCATACTATAATCGATTTGCTTGGTATTAGACTGTACAAGTTTTTTTTTTTTTTTGAATTATTCATAATGATACCATAACAAATATTCATATTTATATGTTCTTATAACACTATTTTAAAGTCAAAGATTCAATTAAAGAAAAAAGCAAATGATTTAGTTTTTTTATTGACGTATTTGTTTCAAACCAATTAAAAAGAGATAAGAGGTTGAATAACTATGTGGAAACATGGTAAACTACTAAAATTGTAAGAAAAATACATTTTTTGTTTATGTTAATTCTTTTTAGAGAACTAGTAACCCATTAATGGACAGTTTTAGATACAATGAATTTAGAGAAAAAAAAAGTATTTCTGTGTCTTAAAATTTGGACGCCAGGGATGAATTAAGATTCGTCAGCAAAGAGACCCGACTGCGAGGGATGTGGTGAGATGGAAATGTAAGGATGAAAAGTTCAAACCAAAATGTGTTTCTCGAGACCTTTGGCACCAAATTTGAACCGTAAGACAAGGGGTGAATTGACACAATGGGGGTTTGGTTTTCACAAGCTACCCCTAAGTACTCGTTCATGACATGGTTGGCCTTCCATAACCGGTTAGCTATGGGGGAGAGGATAAAGAAATCGAGTGTGAATGCACATTCTACTTGTGTGTTTTGTGACGTCTCTTTGGAGACAAGAGAGCATCTCTTCTTCTCTTGATTTTTTTACAATAAACTGTGGGGAAATCTGGTAAAAGAGCTACTTAAGGATCAGTTTGTCTGTGATTGGAGGATATAGCAGAGCTGCTCGTTCAGCTATCTTGGAATAGCAATATCACTTATCTGATAAGATATCCCTTTCAAATCTCGATCCATTCGATCTGGAGAGATAGGAATAACAGAAGGCATGGAGACATACCTTCGACAACTCGCCAGACTTACCAAGATGATCTCTAAGAACATTATCAATCAACTATAATTCGAAGCAACGAGGATAGAAGCTATGAGGTTGAGTTAAGAGTGTGGTTCTCCACAAGACAAACATAAATATAGTTTTGCAATAATTTCAAAGATATTTGATCATAGTTGTAAAGACGACCTAAAAGATTTGAAATATTATAAACACATGTTTTTTAGGAATCTTAGACGTGTGTGTTTGTGTACCATTATTCTTTGAGCCACCAAACTTTTATTCCTTTGCTCTTAGTTCTTAGATTAGGGAGATAGAGATCTCTCTGGAATCCTTTTTATTCTTGTCTATCTATTCAGTTTATGAAATCATCTTTTATGTTTTGTTTGCTTTCTTTAATTATGTCTAAGAAAATTAGTAGTTGGGTTTAATAGATCTATCAAAGGAGACCTATTGTTCGATTATGATTGTTTGTTTTCTTAGCCGAATTTTATATCTCATTTCTTCTAAGCACATCACGATCTCTCTCTCTCTCTGTCTCCCATTTGGATCTTAGTTTGTTAATGTCAATTTTGAAATTGACAACATTATGTTAGTAAAGCTGCTGGGGGGAAATAGATATCGATGAGTGATGAAGTGAGTGTCGGCTTCTTCTTTTTTTTTTGTTGTTGAAATTTCTGTGTTAAATCGTTTAAAATCTGTAGATCTGTACTCAATTCTTTAGGGTTTCCCTCAATTTCAATGAAACAGGAGAAAGCTACTTATGTAGCCACGGCAGAGAGCAAAAAGAGTGAATATGTCAAGACTATGCAAAAATACAACATGAAAATGGTATAATATTTGTCGTTGCTTTATTTTTTTTGTTGACCTATTTTTTTTTTGGCCTTTTCTGCTTTAAAGCCTAAGTAATGTACGCAACTGATCTAAAGACAAAGCTACGACAGTATTGTATTTTTTTGGCCAGACATAGCTGCAGATTAAATAAATTGCTATAGAAGATGAAAGCTACCTATAGAGAATCTCAATACTTCATAGCCCTATCAAGATCCTTATTTATATATATATATATATATATATATATATGCTGAACTTCATCTAATATATAGGCACATTCAACACCAAACTAGCCTTGAATTTTATACCAACAGCTTTCCAGACACTTTTCAACGTAATATCTCTCGAGACTCAAAGGCTAGAACATATTATATATATGGCCCCAAATATATTATTATGGAAGATGTGCACGCATGTGTTTTGATTTAGTTTTCTGAAACTAATAATTTGAACATATTAGTCGTGTTCTTCTTGTCTATACATTCTAATTTAAAATAAACTAAACTTTAATGGGCACATGATTTACTAAATCTCTCCCAAAAAGAAAAAAACTAAAGAAGTACTGATAAATCCCCATTGCATGGCCCTTGTGAAGGCGAGAGCGATAGCTCTAGCTATGAAACCTCTAGTTACTCCAGTGGAATGTAGATAGTGGTATGCGATATGTTAGTATGCTTCCAAGGCTCCGTTACCTTCTCAACTCATGAGATCACAAAATCAACATGCAGCCCCCATATTTAAACAAAACTATAAACCGGTCCCTGGAGCGCTGAGAACCCTGGTTTGCATGTTTAAGTTATCACCAAGGTAATTATCACTTTTTAACAAATAATCAAGCATATAACATTAATCTTTGTGAATTTCAATCTGCGTTTGCCACCGCCAGCTAACAAGACAAACTTGGATCCGTCTTCCCAAGCACATCAGCAGCTCGAGCCATTGCTCCCTGAGCTGGTCAAGGTATTCTACAAGCTTACTCCAACATTCTCCCCTTTAAGCTTAAAATTCACTTTTGACAAATTTTCAACTTCAATAAGATCTCTCATCTCTTTAAACTTGATTCTTTCAATTGCTTTAGTTAAAACATATGCCTTTTGCTCAACTCTAGAAACATGCTCGACGTCAACTTGCTCATTTTCGACACATTCTCGTATAAAATGATATCTTCGATGAATATGTTTACTCCGTCCATGGAAGACTGGATTTTTGGTAAGTGCTATCGCCAACTTCTTGTCAATCCGAATTGTCACCTTCTCACATGTTGTCAATCCGACTTGAAAAGTCCAAAATTAGTATCAGAGCCAGGTTCTGGAAAGAGTGAACATGGACAAGTGGGTGTGGGCTGTGTGTTCAGTGTGGGAGAGAGAACCCTTAAAGTGACCTTGCGATTGGGGTGCTGGTGCCTTGTATCGAAAGTCTTCCTGGCGGTGTGGAAAGTCTCGAGGTGGATCCCGTTGGTATGAACAGCGGTACAAGATGGAGGCTAAATTTCGCAGAAAGTTGGAGGATGCCACAAGTTTGTGTGGTTCTTGGCTTGAAGGAAGGATTGTTTGAATATCAAATCCAAGTCTTACATTAGAAGTTTAGACAAATAGTATCTGATATATAAGTCATATCAAAAAGTAATTAGTATATATGAGATATTTTGTGAAGAAACTCAAAAACAAATATGTGCGGACTTTATTACTTTGGCCCAAAACGGATAATATCATATTAATAAGGAGTTGAATATGAGCTTGAAAAGCCCAACAGGTACTCAGATGGCGAGGTCGATAAGAACCAGCGATATCAATCTACTTTACAGCTTGCAGCTAACCTTCTTCAACAAATTCAGCAACTTCCATCAAATGTTTCGATTGGACAAGGAGCAATTTAGCTCCACATGCCCTCATAAGCTATTGATAATATTCACAATTCTCGCTCTTTGGCATCTGATAAGGTGAAATCCATTTTCTTCTACTCTTCTTGGCTTCTTGCATATCCACACCGTCCTGGGTTTAATTGGGTATTAAGGTTCTTTTCTTGAATCTTGAATAAAACTGTTTAATGTGTGTTTCAACTCTTAATAGAAACTATGGGGCTGGTTGGCGAGAAAGCTCTATTGTCCTTTCATAGGTTTCAGTACATGGCCTCATTTCCTAGAGTGGCTGCTCGTCCCAACTCAGAACACTTCTTTGGCCTTTCTAAGGCTCATCTCGGCTCAGTTTATTGTTTACACCATATGGCAAGAGAGAAATGCACGAATCTACAGAGGAATTCACACTCCGGCAGCTGGGCTGCTCAAGATGATCGATAGAGGAATAAGGAACACTTGCTCTGCAAGAAGACATATTCCAAGGTTTGCTGATGCTCTTGCATTATGGTTCCGAGACTCTTCTCGTTAATGTTCGTCTTGTTTATGGTTCTTGTATCGGGATTTGTTCAAACCGGATTAGCCTAATCAATGTAAGGCACTTCTTTTCTTTTTAATTTAATCATCTATGTAATCTCTCGTCCCTTAAGATTAATATAAATACAGAAATTTTAGCAAAAAAAAAAAAAAACTCTTAATAGAAACTGCATGAAAATATAAGTTGAGATGTTAGCGATGTATTTTATGTTTTTTGGTGTATGTCACCTTGTTACGTTTTGGTGTAGTTAAATCTCTATATTCATTTACGAAAGTAAATTTACTTTGTATATAATTACATATTATGTTATTACAAATAAAAAAAGATTATTGAAATATGAAAAGTATTTGTTTCAATAAAGGGGTCAGTCGTTATTCATATTCTTAATTATTTTTCATATTATATATATTTCAAATAAAAATATCTATTCAAGATCTTCCTATATTTTCAAGATCTTCCTATAATTTCACTATCACAAAAAGTTGAAAAATATTTTAATAATTTATTTAAAAAAATTAGACATGAATATTTAATTTTTTAAATAGTTAATGGACTAATCACAAAAATCAGAGCATCAAACAGTGCATATCTTATGTTTTCAATATTATATATTTTTGGGGGTTGTCCTAACTAAAATTTAGTCACCATAAAGTGAGTTAAATAGAATAGTTAGTCTGGTTTGACATCTCTATCTATAATCATTAGTTTAGTTAGATATATTGTAAAATTCAAATAAAATCAATTTTTTAAATTTCAAAATTATTCTTAGAGAAAAATTACTCTGTACTAAGGTGCGCAGGTCCGGCAAGTAACAGAGGGAATTGCTATAGCTGTTCTTGATATATATGTACCCAACACGTTTATCACTTGCTTCTCCCTATTCCCATCTAGTAAGCCTTATTGCGTTTTGCCTGAGATCTCAAAATATGTACTACTTTATAACGCCAATTTTGAACCACAAAAATCTCTCTCCAATTTGTTTTCTGAAGAACAGTAAGCAACAATGTAATCTCTACATCAGCTAGTAAGATATATTTAACTTAGTTTGGGTTGAATGACTATAGAGACTCTAGAGAGATATAGAAAAGGTCTGTGATGATAATCAGAGCGTTAACATATATAATTGATCGTAACGAGAAAGCCGAGCATAATACTAATACTTTTACTACACGAGTTCAAAATCCTAACCAATAAAAATATTGCTAAATATTATTTCTCATAAGTGTTTTAACATCATTCTTCTATAGAAAAAGGAACTTACAACATATAATTTAATACAATTCAAACAGCGTTTAACATGTTTTTACGACTGATATGATTCGTCTTAATTTCTTTAAATAATCGATATTTTTTTGTTGAAAAAAAAATTGGGGTGATATGATTTATTTTTGTCCTTTTGACCTTTTCATTGTCTAGAGAGAGATCTGAAACTGATCAAGTGCATGCATATATATAATCGATGTGCTCTTTTTAGATTTTGGGCAGTGTTGTACAGAATCACTGATTGTGTATGTAGTTCTGGCTTTCTCCATCATGAATTATTGGTGGTGATGTTTTGACTTGAACGACTTTGATATATTCGGCAAGGACAACTAGTTCACCCAACTAAGGTATCTTAGTTTGATCGGGACTAAATTAGCTTCTATACTCTTCTTCTCGTTTGTTTATTTGGACTGTGCATACATCATTATTGATTCACATATGTTCTTTAGCTAGTGTACCTCTGCTCCCTGAACTGTCCATGAATTGCACTAGCTAAAGATGCAAGTAAAAGTTGAAAAAAATCACAATTGTATGAAGCTGTTAAAATTTGTGACTAAATCATTCATTCATTTATTTTTCCCATCCAATTACAACATTAACACCACAGAAATAACATAAAACATGCTTTTAACTAGGGATGATCGATATAATTTTTTAGTCGTCATCAGAGAAGACTGTATGCACTTCGAGATCATATCTAATATTATAGTTTTGTTGGGCTGTCGCACCTATGATACTCAAACTTTCTCTAATGGTCTTGGCCACAGCTAAGCACTAAGCAAAAAGCATTTGGTGTACACTCTATGAGCGTACTCTTCACATCTAACAACAGCTCTGCTCCATCTGAGAAATGAAATGTTACAACTAGAATAGCATTCCTGTTTATCCATCCCAGTTCTAGTAGGCAGATGATATTTCTCAAACCTTTCGTCAGAAACATCTTCAATTTTCTCTCTGAGAAGCTCGTAGGCTTCTTTTTCCAGCATCGTTATCGACGTGCCGGTGTCATTATTCTGCCGCTTGCTCTTGTCTGGTTATTACGCTGGAATATCCACGCCTCGATCAGGACTAATGTCCCTTCAATGCTGATTGATTTGATTCTAACGTGATACCTTCAATCTTCGATCGCTAATGACGTTGTATCTTACAAAATGTTTGCACTGGTGTCTCCTATGACTAAGATGTTGTGAAGGTAAGGATCCATAGCTCCCTCAACAGTAGGAGAATTTTGAACCAAACCAGTGAACCAACGAGAACTTTCCATATCCTAGTACAAGGACACTGGTTTCTTGTGGTGGTTCACCGTATTTATTGTGCCCACAACCAAAAACCACTTCAAGGTAGAATCACCGTCGATAATATAAAACGTAAATGTTTCTTTAGCTAGTGTACCTCTGCTCCTTGAATTGTTCATGAATTGCACAGCGTACCCACAAGATCAGGTTTTTTCATCAAAGGTTAATCTAGGTATGGAGTCTTTGGATTTTTTGCATGATTCTTTGCAGTAAGTATAAGATTTGGAAGGGTCGAAAATGGGAGGGTATTGTGGATAACAGTCGAAGCATGGACAACATTTTCACCACAGAACACTACAAGAAAACAAAAATTTAGCGACGAACATAACAATCGCTAATCAGTCGCAAAAAGTGGTTTAGCAACTGATTGGCCACTAAATCAATTAGTCGTTAATATAACGTCACTAATTCAGTCAGTCGCTCATCAGTCGCTAAATTCTGACTAATTAGCGACTGATTTACGTCTACATAATTCAGTCGCTAAATCGTCGTAAATCAGTAGTTAATATAACGACTAATAACTGACTGCTTTTGCGACTGTTAAGCGACTACTGTGTTGGTCTAGAGAAGTCATTTAACGTCAGTCGCTAATTAGAAGCTATATGTACCGACTAATTAACGACTACATCCTTTGTGACTATTTTGCGACTGAATTTTAGTCGAGAAGTGGTTGTGTACATGTAGTCGCGAATTAGTCGCATAGTTTAACGACAGAATTACGACTAACTTGATACAGTTTAGCGACTGATTTAACCAAGACGTGATATTTTGTTACGTTTTAGCGACTGTTTTACGACAAATTAGTGACTAACTTACGACCGAGTAGCGACTACTTTGATCAAAGGAATTCTGGTTTGGTAATCGATTATATTTCCTATTTTGATTTGATTGAATTTGTTCGTTTTACCAAAACACAAAATACCAGAAAACGAAACTCGAAAGCAAATAGTTACTAAAGCTTGTAAAACCAAATATATTACATAAAACATAGACAATGTTCAAACCATTTGAGCAAAATACCAAAATATTACATAGCCAACCATTGTGATAAGTTCTTAAAGAGAATAAAGGAGCAAAGAAAAACAGAGGCGTACAAGAACCTACAGAGTTGCAGGGCCTTTAGGTTCAGTCAATGGATCACATCACTTGAAACTTGATTTGCAGCCACAAAATCTAAGAAACCTGGATCAGTTTGAGTCAAGTACCTTTCCAACAGAGCTAACTTGTCGATTATGGCTTGTTGCTCAGCAGAAACTTTGATAAGCTCTGCTTCACGCCTTGAGTTCTGATCCGCTTGTTCTTCTATTAGGCGTTGAGCTTTTGAAGCTGTTCTTCGAGACCCTTGTATGTTGCAGAGGTTCCGGGGTACTTCCTTTTCCAGTCGTTTGTGAGAGGCTTCCAATTCCATAAGGAATGCCTCTTTCATTTGTGAAAGTCGCCTGCAAAACATTATAAGATAACAAAGCTGTCAAAATCCAAAGAATAAAAAGCATATCATAAAACACTACAACAAAAACAAGGATTTACCTGAAGAAAGAGTTCATTTTCCTCTTCTACGGACAGCACCACAGGCGGTGATGTACCATCTGAAGTCTCAAAGTTTACCCCAAGATCAGCCATCTTTTCTTCCAGTTTCTTCTTATACACTTCAGCCACGGTCTTAGACTTTCGGTCTACAAATGTGCCATCCGATTTTGTATGAGTCTTGATGAAAGATTCACCAACACTCACCGGCCTCCCAAGTTCTTCTTCCTGCATTGAAAAAAAAAAGTCAAACAAAAGAGTTAAAAGATGGATAGGCATAAGTGATGTATGAAAAGGGAACAAGAGAACTAACCATCTTTTGTTGGATTTGTATGTACAACTTCTGGCCTGAGAAGTGTACATGAGGACTAAGACCATTACGGTCAGACATCCGAGCAGCTGATGTAGTGGCACTTTTCTCCTTGGCTTCTTCAGTGTTCCAGAAGTCAGTCATTTGTTTCCAGAGAGTGTCGCCGATCCAATTGGGTTGGTCCTGAGTAGTCCTTGCCTTGTTCACCATATCCTTCGTCCGATTGAGACAGATGCTCTCAAACCTTTCTTGGACAACACCGGTTACTAATGGATCCCAGGTGTGAATTTTCTACATTATAAATATAGACAATGATATTAGCGAGTGAAAACAAATGAGAAGAATCAATGAAGTCTTGTGCCACAAATGCAGCTAATGCCTAAAATGCCTAGAAGATGTTATTAACGAGTGAAAAATAAGAAATAAATTAATCAAATGCCTCAAATTACTCAAAGAATCAAATGCATCAAATGACTCAAACAAACAAATGCTATAAATTCCTCGTAGGACTCAAACAAACATATGCTTCATATGCCTGAAATGAATGAAATGCATCAATGAAACAAATGATCATAAGACAGAAAAACTTACAGCAAATTCAATGAAGTATCGTTCCTGTCTCTCCCGAGGCATACAGGTCCAGCTGTAGAATGGACCGTCGAACTTGTTTGTAAAGATCTTGGTGATCTCTCGGGTAAGTTTAGATTTGTCACGACCAAACCTAGAATCTCATAAACAAACAATGAACAGTTATTAAAACATGAATAATTGGTTTCATAAACATCTAAACTAAGCATCTAAACTAAACACCTAAACATCTATTTCGCAAACCACACCTAAAATCAAGTCCCACACCTAAACATCTAAACTAAGCAATAAAAGCTGAAAATGAAAGCATTACCATGTTGTATTAGGCTTCGGCATAGAAGATAAGACGGTGGTGAAAGCTTTCCTTCCTGGTTGTGTAAGGAAAGCATTAAGGATTCTTTGATGGTCAGGAGCGAGATCGAGGCTGAATAGAGCTTTTTCACCGCCGTTGTGGCCTTCACGGGAGTGCGAGTAGGTACCTTCAGCTGGCGGAGATGTTTCTTCTTCAGAGAATGCGGCGGGTCAGTGTTCTGAGTTATTCGAGCTTCGGGGTTGAGGTGGTGGAGTGGAGCGACAATTAAGCAGCGGTGAAGAGCTTTGATGTTGGCTGTTTGGGTTCTGGAACAGATGCGTCGGGGGTGGATAATCTCTCACCAAGATCGACGGTGGCATTGCAGGATGAAGCGGTGGTGGAGATTGGTTAGACGTCGCCGGAGTGAAGTCATATCGATCCGGGAGAGGAGACGGCGTCCTTGAAGTCGACCCCTTCCCACCTCCTCTTCCTTTCTTGGTACGACGAGTAGCCAAGGATTTCGCCGGTGTGTGGAGTTGTCGATCGAAGGAGAAGAAAGGGGATCGATTAGGGCTTCGGTGGGAAAAGGGATCGATAAATCGAGTGTGGAGAGAAAAATTTTTCTCTTAGTGTTAGTGGGTTAGGATTGTTGGGCTTGGGTTTAGTTGGGCTTAGGGTTTAGTTAGGCTTATGGCCCACAAAATTATATTGGTTTAGTTTGGTTTAAATTGGTTTAATTATATAGTTTAATTTATTAATTGGTTTAGTTATTTGGTTTAATTTATTAATTGGTTTAAATATATGGTTTAAATTAATAATTAATTTAATTTAATTTAATTTGGTTTAAAAATTCATAATATCAACTGGTGTAAACAATTTGATAAAATTACAAATATATAATATAATTCATAATTCATCAACATACAATTTAAATTCATAATTAGTAAGATTCATCCTCATCTTCATCATCTTCATCATCATCAGAGGTGATAGACAAGACTTTTTAGGTCTCAAGGCTATCAATCCTCTTGTCAAAGTAGCACAAAAGAAGTTGTCAATCCAAGAATGTGGTGATAGACATTAAGCTATGTGATCAGTTTCTCAATTCAAGTAAACAGGTGAGGTTTTTATTGATTAATGACAACTAAAAACTTAAAACAAGATTAATGATTAAAGAAGTGATCAAACAAAGACAAGCAAATAACAAAATGATGATGAGAATGTATGTATGATGATGAGAAAGATCTTAGACATGATAGTGGATTAGAGTGCCTTCAGTGTTAAACTAGTGAGCTAATGAATCATGTGATCAAGCAAACCATTCAACTTAAACATCATTAATTAAGCTAATCCTCTCATGAAGGTATCAACTTCTATGCTAAAACAGTTTCTAACCTAATCATCATTAGTGAAACATGAATCAACAAGCATTAAGAACCAGTTTAATCTGTCATTTAAGCATATAAACAATCATTCCCATGATGAATAACACTTAAACCTCTAACAACCTTGGTTCAGGCATTTCATCAAACACTTTTGGTGCATGAAATGCCTAGAAGCTAGACCACATATGATGTGTATGGATCTAGCATTAAGAACAGGTTGTAGAGAATGGAATATGAATGATCTAACCCCTAAGCTCACTAATCTACCACTTAAGCACCCTAATCTACATATCTAAGACCTTAATATGGGGATTACTCACTAATCATAATCAACACACTAGATCCTTTGCAAGATGTGTTGTTAATCATGAATAGAAGTGTGTAAATGAAGATGGAGATGATAGATTAAGAAGAAGACAGCTTTAAACACAAAGATTTCTCAAACTCTCTTGATAAGAACCCTTTAAAATCGATATTACTCTTCTCAAAAGGGGAGTCTTTCACAAAAGAGGCAAGAAAACAAGGAATAAAGCTTAAGTCTTGGGGATAAAACACTAAAAACTATATATATGTCTCTAAAGACGAACCGGGTCAGTCCGAAACAAACCGGGTCCTGACCCGGCTTTAGTGGATAAAGTGACGAATGTGCGAGTTGGTCAGGAGCCTCCCAGGTCGCATGCCCAAGTCGCACAGGTGAAGAAACAGTCTTGTGAGCCTTAGTTCCCTTAATCTCAGCCGCATGCTCATCTAGGTGTGTTTTACGAGTCTTTGTGCGATTCAGTCCTTTTCCTCTTCAACTTGCATGACCAAGACGAAATCTGGGGAGAATATGTGTGCGACTTGGTCCTCATGTAATCCCAAGTCGCATGCCTAACTCGCACAACCGAAGAGAGAGGCTTGAACGAGATGAAATCCATGTAAGCTCAGCCACATGCCCATCTAGGTGTGAATTGCGAACCTTCATGCGGCTAAGTCTTCTCTGCTCCTTAACTCGCACGACCATGTAGCAGGGGCCTTCAGGGATGTGTGTGACTTGGTCTCCATCACTCCCAATTCGCATGACCGAGTCAGTGTAGATTGCGAGTCTTCATGCGGTTCAGTTCCAGGCTTGGCCAACTCGCATGCTCAAGTTGCACAGTTGTGGACTTAGCATTTTTCTTGCTCGGGAACCTTAGACTTTATCCAGTGACACCTTACTCGCACATCTCAACACGCAGCTTAACCTCCAGGAATTTATCTTCAGGCGTTGCGAGTTAACCAAGTCGCAAGACTATCTCGCAGCATTCAGGTCTCCTCGGACCACTTCACACTCAGGAAAGAGTAACTTCCAGGATACTGGTCCGAATGGTGTGATTCAAGTTTCAGTGGACAGAAGACTCAGATATTTTCAACTTTGGTGAATGGCTTGAGCTCAGGTGACGTCGGCAAAGGCTCCGTTCTGCCAGTTCTTTGACGCGCGTTGCTTTGGTCTTTTATCAGCTCCGAGACATGCACTTCTTCCGATCGCCGTAACTTTCAGCTCACAAATCCAAATGGGACGATCTTAAGTGTTCTGGAAACTAGACTCATTCCTCTTGATTCTTGATGAAGACACCGGAGGTTGAGTTGCATTGCAAGTCCTTCGTCCCACGCGATCAAATTGAGGGTTTTGCCTGTACCAAACCATCTGTCCGAGTTGCTGTACACAGGTGAGGGCTCCTCCATGATCCCAGCTCCAAGTTGCTCCCAAAAGTCTCCAAATGACCTGAGAACACTCCAAAAATTCATGACACTCTAGGACCTAATGCAAATCCTAAACAAAGCTAGAACCAAGGACAAACTCTAACAAAACTAGCTAAATGTATGCATGAGACTCAATCTTTGGACAAAAAATACAATCCTAAATATGACAAATTATGAATATATCAACTCCCCCACACTTGTCCTTTGCTTTTCCTCAAGCAAAAAGAGCAAATGAGAGAAAGAGGTTGGATGCATTGGGAGTTCATATTCCTTAATGAGAGAGTGTATCACTAAAATAATTCAAGGCTCACTGTCCTAGTTGCTAATTCTAAGATGCATTGCAAACAAGATTATTCACAAAACTTTAGCCATACTTATCAATAAATGAATCAAGCTCAAGCTTAAGTTTTCACAAACAGCCGTAGTTCCAACCTTTTGACATTAATTAAAGCTCATGTGAATCATGCTTATGCAAATCATGTGAACTCACTTGTCTTGGGACAGGGTCATGAGACAAAGATGATCTCATTTAATGTTTATGGTTTCCATGCAGCTCAAGGGATCACTCAAGAAGGAATAAACTTTAACAGAATGCTAAGGATAAAAGGCATCTGGTGCATACAAGAGCAGAATCCCATTTACCCAATGCCCCAAATTGGTCTTTCACCTTAACTCTACTCCCATGAAGATTACAACCTAGCTACTCCTTTCTCAAGACATTTATTGCCTTATCAACCCTTTCCTCACTTCACTCTCATTCTTTTTCTCACCAGGGGATTCATCTTTTCAACTTTAAACTCAGGCTTTGGGGTCTGAATCTTCCACTTAGCTCTTTCTCATATGACACCTTCTAGCCTCTTTTCTTTCATTTTCAAACACTTGAGCCTTTTTGGCTTCTTTTCTTTTCTTTTTTACTTAGAGGCTAGACTTTTCTTTTCAAAACACAAGAGCTTTTCTTTCTTTACACAGCAGACCCCAAACCGCTTTCTTTTCTTTTCCATCCCCTGGTTCTCATCTCAAACTTTCTCTTTACCACTCAGTGTCTCTCAAGAACTCTTCCTAGCCTACTCTAGACTCATGATGTTGAGCTAGATCTACATGAGACCATACTCTTGTCGCCCTACACCCAACACTTTCTGTCAAGTTTATTCAGAAAAAAGCCTCACATCTCTCACTATAGTGTTTCAGGCTTCAAGCAAGGTTTAGTTAAAGGCAGGGAACTGTCTCAAGGTGAGAGAACAGCTATTTGAGCTAGCAAAGAGTGGTAAAAGGGATAAGAGAGCTCAAATATTTTAAGGGTACCCATGAGTTCACAATGACATGCACAAGCAATGATAATTAGATTGTCAAATTATGGTTCTCAGTTAGATAAGGCTGGACTAATCAACGCTTGATTCACTCAACAAGTTCAAAGCATGGATCAGTCTTGATTTCTTTCTTATTTACATGCAGCAAAGAACTAGAAACTAGGGCAGTGAACCGAATTCTTAAAGTGATATTCTCTCAAGGAAAAACCTATCATTACTCCCTTGCATTGATGCAGCCTACATGAATATGCAACTAGACTCAATCCTAAAAATGAGAATGCAACTACATGAACATTTTTTTTGTGAAATTTGTTTTTTGATTTTTTGATTTTTTTTTGTTTTTTTTTTATATGCACTTAGGTGAAACTACATGAATGCATGCAAGAATGTGACTCAAGACTCAAAGTGTAAAATAAGAACAGAGAAAACATGATTAGTAAAAGATGAAACTCCTCCCCCACACTTAAATAACACAGTCCTTTGTGTTATAAAAGCATGAGAAAGGAGTTAAAGCAAGACAAACAAGTAAAATACAAAGAAAAAAGAAAATCTACATGCATATGTACAAGGTTTGGAGTGTTGCCTAAGAGCTGTGGAAGTCTGACCCCAAAGAGTAAGAGGGGTTTGAAGTGTGACCGGATGGTGTCTCCCAGGAGTGATGGCTTGCCTCATCAGAATATTCTTCAAGATCCACCCATGCTGTGCCATATGAGACCAGGGCCGTGCTGTTGATGGAACTCTCTCCAACTTCTTCTCTGTTCCTTGGAGGAGCCATAGACAGAAAAATCTTCCATGAACACCTCCACCTTCTCTTCAATGATGTCAGAGAATATATGCATCATGCAACGTTGGAATGTGGCAGGGGCGTTACAAAGACCAAAAGGCATGCGCCTGTATGCAAATGTGCCATAAGGGCAAGTAAATGTTGTTTTCAATTGATCTCTTGGATCTATGGGGATTTGAAAGAATCCAGAGTACCCATCGAGAAAACAAAAGAAGGGATGGTTTGCAAGCCTCTCTAACATCTGATCAATGAAAGGCAAAGGAAAATGATCCTTCCTAGAGGCTGCATTGAGCTTTCTATAGTCTATACACATTCTGTGTCCTGTTATAGTCCTAGTAGCTATCAGCTCATCCTTCTCGTTTTTAACCACCGTGATACCAACTTTCTTGGGTACAACGTGAACAGGAGATACCCACCTTGAATCAGAGATTGGGTAAATTATCCCTGCCTCAAGGAGCTTGAGTATCTCCTTCTTAACCACCACCTTAAGGTTTGGGTTAAGACGTCATTGATGCTCAATAGAGGACATAGATTGGTCCTCTAGGTGTATCATGTGGGTTCATATGTCAGGAGAGATCCCTCTAATATCAGCCAAAGAGTATCCTATGGCTCTCCTGAACTTTCTTATCTCACTAAGCAATGCACTCTCTTCATGCTCTAATAAGCTATCATTGATGATCACTGGATATGTGGAGTTTAAGCCCAAGAAGGCATACCTGAGCCCTGTTGGTAGAGGCTTGAGCTCAACAGGGGGTGCATCAGCCTCATTCCAATCCTTGTCAAAGCTGCATTGGCTCATGTCTGATCCTCTGATTGCCAAGACCTCAGAGCCACTTTGTTCCAGTTCTAAAAACCTTGTCTCAGGACCAAGTTCTCTAGCATTGTCCAAATACATCTTGTACCCTTCACTTTCTTCTGCTAAGAACTCATTGTCTCCTTGTTCCTGAGTTAAAGCAGCTTGAAGAGGGTCCTCAGTATTCAGTTCCTCAAGCAACTCATCAGCCAACTGATCCATTGTCTCCACATAGAAGCATTGACCTTCTATGGTGGGTTTCTTCATCATCTCATTCACATCAAACTTAAGCTTCTCAGACCCAAGTTGAAGCTCAATGATCCCACCTCTCACATCAATAATAGCACCTGCTGTGGCCAAGAATGGCCTACCCAAGATAAGAGGATCAACTGGTTCCTCATCCATTTCTAGCACAACAAAATCAGTTGGAACATCAAAACCACCTATCTTAACAGGCAGATCTTCCAACATCCTAACAGGTAATCTAACTGATCTGTCTGCAAGGATAAGAGGAGATCCTTGCAGGTTTGAACACTCTAAAGCCAAGCTTCTTTGCTATGGAGAATGGCATCAAACTTACAGATGCTCCCAGATCACAAAGACATCCAGAGAATAGTAGAGGTCCAATGGCACAAGGGAGCGTGAAACTCCCTGGATCAGTCAGCTTTCTTGGAATGGACTTCTTCTGAATGATGGCACTGCATTCATGACTTAGTACCATCATGCCTTGAAGCTCTTTAGTCTTCTTCAGAATGACATCCTTCAAAAACTTACCCATCTTTGGCATCATTAGAAATGCATCAATGAGAGGCATTGTGAGTGGTGTCTCATTGAGTGCCTTCTCAAATACAGCTCTTGCCTTGTCTACGAGTTGCTTCTTAAATCTCCCTGGAAATGGGAGCTTGGGTTGGTATGGAGGTGGTGGCACATATATCTTTTCTGGTTCAGGTTCCTTTGCTACCTCTTTACCCTTTTCTTTCCTTGATTTCTCAGCAACTTGATCATCTTTTAAGGCTGCCTCCCCCTCAGTTTGATCATTGTCCTCAATGATCACATTGTTGTGTTCAATACCAGGTAGCTCCTTTCCACTCCTCAGTGTAATGGCTTTAGCATATTCGTTGGGGTTGGGTTCAGGCTTTCCAGGTAGATGGCCTTGATTCCTTGAGCTTGAGGCCTGGTTTTGCTTCAATTCCTTGATTTCCTGCTGCATGGCTGCATTCTGGCTTGCAAATATCTGTTGACCCTGAAGCAGTTGTTGCAGAATCTCAACCATATCTGACTCCATCTGTGGCTGCTGCTGAACCGTTGGTGGCTGAAACTGGTGTTGAACCGGTGCTTGCTGCTGGAACTGTGGTGGACCAAACCCTGGTGGTGCCTTTTTCTGTTGCTGTGAACTGAAAGCAGTACCCTGAAATGGTTGCTGTTGCTGACCAAAACCCTGATTCTGAGCAAACTGATTCTTGGGTTGAAATGACCCTTGAAAGTTGTTCTTGGGAACAAAGTTCTTTGGAGCTTGAGAATTGGGATAGACCTGCTCTTGTGGGTTAGCTACATTGGGATTCCTGTAAGAGAGGTTTTGATTGGCATTGCCATACTGATATCTCTGGAACCTCTGATTCCCAATGTAGTTAAGCTCCTCCTGGGTTAGACCTTTTTCACTTATGTTCTCAAAGATTTAAGAAGGTTCTTCATACTCTCCTACAAAGTGCATTGGCTTTTGAGTGGTGAATTTCAACTTGTCCAATTCATTCCTCAACTCCTTAACTTCTCTAGTGAGCCTCTGTTCTGAGCTTGAACCTTCAGATCTATTTGATCTGTCATAGTCTTCACCATAAGTGTCATTGCTCATTGCTAAGTTCTCCACTAGCTCTAAAGCAGCATGAATCTCCTTTCCCAGAAAATTTCCATTGGAGGTAGTATCCAGCTGGTTTCTAATCTTGGGAAGAGCTCCTCTATAAAGTGTGCTGAGAAGAGAAGCCTCACTAAACCCATGGTGTGGGCATTGGTTGGTGTAACTCCTGAATCTCTCATATGCTTCACCAAAACTCTCATTGCTGTGCTGAGTGAAGCTAGAGATTTGGTTCCTCAGTTTAGCAGTTCTGGAGGTGGAGAAGAACTTAGATACAAATGCCTGCTTGCATTGCTCCTAGGTTTGAATGGAGCCTCTTGGAAGATTCTTCTCTCATTGGTGAGCTTTGTCACCAAGACTGAAGGGAAATAATCTGAGCTTGAAACTGTCCTCAGAAACTCCATTTATCTTTGTCAGGTCACACACTTTATCAAACTGATCCAAGTGTTCCAAGGGATCTTCAATTGCCAATCCATGGAACTTTGAGTTCTGAACCATATTCAACAAGGATGCCTTCACTTCAAAGTTGTTGTTTTGCACAGGTGGTGCTTGAATTCCAGCTCCATACTGATGAGCATTGGCCCTATCATTCTCTCCAACATAGACCTGTGGCTGCTCATATCTCCTTTGCTGGTGTTGGAAGGGCTGATGTTGGTGGTGCACCTGTTGTCTTTGCTGTACATTGGCCTGATGCCTCTGCTGATGAGCTGGAGCTTGTCCCTGGTGAACATAAGCTTGCTGTTGATGCACCTGTTCCTGATGAACATTACCCTGATGTAACCCTTGACCAACTCCATTACCAGCTGCATTACCAGCTCCATTACCCTGAGCCTGTTGCTCTTGAGCCGGTTGCTCCATGTCAACCACATGGTCTCTTTGTTCTTCCATATCAGCCTGATCAATCTGTCTTCCACGCCTGTCCCTTCTCCTCCTTGGTACCAAAAGATTAATGTTGTCGTTGAGAGGGAAAAGTGGACCACAGCTTCTTGGCCTTGACCTGGTGTTCATACACTTGAAAGCAGAAACAGAACTTGAAAGTAATCAGTAAAAAAAAAAAAAAAATGAGTACTTGATCTCAAGAACAGATCAGAGCCTAATGCTAAACACTCCACAATTTGGCAACGGCACCAATTGATAGACAAGACTTTTTAGGTCTCAGGGCTATCAATCCCCTTGTCAAAATAGCACAAAAGAGGTTGTCAATCCAAGAATATGGTGATAGACATTAAGCTATGTGATCAGTTTCTCAATTCAAGTAAACATGTGAGGTTTTGATTGATTAATGACAACTAAAAACTTAAAACAAGATTAATGATTAAAGAAGTGATCAAACCAAGACAAGCAAATAACAAAATGATGATGAGAATGTATGTATGATGATGAGAGAGATCTTAGACATGATAGTGGATTAGGGTGCCTTCAGTGTTAAACTAGTGAGCTAATGAATCATGTGATCAAGCAAACCATTCAACTTAAACATCATTAATTAAGCCTAATCCTCTCATGAATGTATCAACTTCTATGCTAAAACAGTTTCTAACCTAATCATCATTAGTGAAACATGAATCAACAAGCATTAAGGACCAGTTTAATCTGTCATTTAAGCATATGAACAATCATTTCCATGATGAATAACACTTAAACCTCTAACAACCTTGGTTCAGACATTTCATCAAACACTTTTGGTGCATGAAATGCCCAGAATCTAGACCACATATGATGTGTATGGATCTAGCATTAAGAACAGGTTGTAGAGAATGGAATATGAATGATCTAACCCCTAAGCTCACTAATCTACCACTTAAGCACTCTAATCTACATATCTAAGACCTTAATATGGGGATTACTTACTAATCATAATCAACACACTAGATCCTTTGCAAGATGTGTTGTTAATCATGATTAGAAGTGTGTAAATGAAGATGGAGATGATAGATTAAGAAGAAGACAGCTTTAAACACAAAGATTTCTCAAACTCTGTTGATTAGAACCCTTAAAAATCGATATTACTCTTCTCAAAAGGGGAGTCTTTCACAAAAGAGGCAAGAAAACAAGGAATAAAGTTTAAGTCTTGGGGATAAAACCCTAAAAACTATATATATGTCTCTAAAAACGAACCGGGTAAGCCCGGAACAAACCGGGTCCTGACCCGGCTTTAGTGGATAAAGTGACGAATGTACGAGTTGGTCAGGAGCCTCCCAGGTTGCATGCCCAAGTCGCACAGGTGAAAAAACAGTCTTGTGAGCCTTAGTTCCCTTAGTCTCAGCCGCATGCTCATCTAGGTGTGTTTTGCGAGTCTTTGTGCGATTCAGTCCTTTTCCTCTTCACTTGCATGACCAAGACGAAATCTGGGGAGAATATGTGTGCGACTTGGTCCTCATGTAATCCCAAGTCGCATGCCTAAGTCGCACAACCGAAGAGAGAGGCTTGAACGAGATGAAATCCATGTAAGCTCAGCCGGATGCCCATCTAGGTGTGAATTGCGAACCTTCATGCGGCTAAGTCTTCTCTGCTCCTTAACTCACACGACCATGTAGAAGGAGCCTTCAGGGATGTGTGCGGCTTGGTCTCCATCACTTCCAAGTCGCATGACCGAGCCGGTGTAGATTGCGAGTCTTCATGCGGTTCAGTTCCAGGCTTGGCCAACTCGCATGCTCAAGTCGCACAGTTGTGGACTTAGCATTTTTCTTGCTCGGGAACCTTAGAATTTATCCAGTGACACCTTACTCGCACATCTCAACACGCAGCTTAACCTCCAGGCATTCATCTTCAGGCGTTGCAAGTTAACCAAGTCGCAAGACTATCTCACAGCATTCAGGTCTCCTCAGACCACTTCACACTCCGGGAAGAGTAACTTCTAGGATACTGGTCCGAATGGTGTGATTCTAGTTTCAGTGAACATAAGACTCAGATATCTTCAACTTTGGTGAAGGGCCCGAGCTCAGGTGACGTCGGCAAAGGCTCCGTTCCGCTAGTTTTTTGACGCGCGTTGCTTTGGTCTTTTATCAGCTCCGAGACATGCACTTCTTCCGATCGCTGGAACTTTCAGCTCACAACTCCAAATGGGACGATCTCAAGTGTTCTGGAAACTAGACTCATTCCTCTGAATTCTTGATGAAGACACCGGAGGTTGAGTCGCATTGCAAGTCCTTCGTCCCACGCGATCAAATTGAGGGTTTTGTCTGTACCAAACCATCTGTCCGAGTTGCTGTACACAGGTGAGGGCTCCTCCATGATCCTAGCTCCAAGTTGCTCCCAAAAGTCTCCAAATGATCTGAGAATACTCCAAAAATACAGGACACTCTAGGACCTAATGCAAATCCTAAACAAAGCTAGAACCAAGGACAAACTCTACAAAACTAGCTAAATGTATGCATGAGACTCAATCTTTGGACAAAAAATGCAATCCTAAATATGACAAATTATGAATATATCAAGAGGATGACAAATTACACTGAAATTCATCATCTGGTTCAGCATCTTCAACATCGAAATCAAGATTTATGGAGTTTACTCCGAGTACTCGATTATCAACCACAAGATCTTCAATTGTAGTCAGCATTACAGGATCATCATTTACTTGTTGTAAAAGAGTTGGTTCTTTCTCTTCATATTCTCCATTAATGTTTCCTCTTGGATTCACTTTTACCACGTTCAACCACAATTGCTTCGGTTTCTTTCGGTATGTGTAGGGAATATAACAAATTTGGTCAGCTTGAGAGGCTGTGCAAGATCAAAATATAGAAAGGTCTTAATCAGCATATTTTATGTCAACTATGGCCATATATTTTTGAATTCTACATATATATATATCTACTTACCTAGGATAAATGGTTCGTACTTATTGTATCTTCTTGATGAATTAACGTCAGTGACGCCGCCATTGTTTTTTCGAGTGCCTCTACCAATAACAGGGTCATACCAATTACATTTAAAAAGTATAATTTTTAAATTTACCATTCCCTTGTACTCGAGTTCTATGATATCAGTTAAGATTCGTAGAAATCGGCTTCATCAGATGCATCCGTATTATTTTCTCCTTTCACACATATCCATAGTTACATGTTTTTCGGCCCACACCATGATTCTGCGTATGAAACAAATATCCCCTAGTGAAGTAGATGAGCCACGTTTTAGCCTTATTCACTGGTCCGTGGATTATATCTTGAACCCAAATTGGAAAAGGATTTCGGGTGTTCCAGTAAGTAACCTGCATATATATATGAACGTTACATGAGTGTGAAATTAATATGAAATATACATATATATCTGAATTAGAGTTAAACATACATAATCTTTCACCCATGCTGGATATTCGGCAGCTCGTTTTGCAGAGATATCTTTTGTGAAAAGATCTGGATATTTTGCACATATATAATCTTCGAACATTCTATATAAGACAGACACATACATGTTTTATATGAGAAATCATGTGGAATCTAATAATGTCAGTTCATATATACCTCTCAAACAGCTGAAAATATTCGCAATTTCGCAAAACATATGCATGGAGAATTTGATGGTCTTCTTCTGATAGCCATATTTCGTGCATTTGCCCACTAGGACGACCTACATGAGTAAATATATCATGAACTCCAGGGACAGTAAAGATTGGGACTTCACCTTCATTGAATCTTGTTAGCCTGACCAAATGAGACAAAAGTTTTATTAAACATGTCGTAGCTGCATATAATTAAGTATGAATATAATGTGAACATAACCTTGATTTCATTTGTATATGTGCGGCAAAATAATGCTCTGTAAAATAAGCGATCTCGTCATTGATATATGATTCAACAATCGATCCTGACGCATATCGTTTGTTCTTTGCTTTTGCATTCAACTTCTTGAAAACCTTTCAAAAGGATACATCCACCTATACTGCACAGGCCCTCCTAGTTCAGCTTCGTATGGCAGATGTATAGGCAGATGCTCCATTACATCAAAAAATGATGGTGGAAAGATTTTTTCCAAGTTGCATAGGATTAGTACTATGTTTTGTTTCATAATTTGGACGCTGTTTTTTTGCAAAGTTCTAGAACATAAGTCACGGAAAAAAACCTCCAATCCCTACAATATTTCAAATCAATTAGTTAGTTTGTTTAGATTATAATCATATTGTAGAAATACCATTGCGCAAAAGAGTTGGTTCGTACCTGATAATGCAAGGTGAACGTTCCTATCTAGGAGTTCAGCAAAGATAAACGGAAGTAACCGTTCCATACAAATATGGCAGTCATGACTCTTCATACCAGAAAGTTTTCCCTTCTCTATATCAACACAACTAGCTAGATCAGATGCATAACCGTCTGGGAATTGTACCACTTTCACACATTCTAATAATCTTCTTTTCTCAGCTTCTTGCAATGTGTATACATGAAAAAGAGTTGCACCATTATCATTAACACGTAAGTGTGCCTGATCACAGAATCGCTGTATATCCAATCTTGACTTGATTGTGTCTTTTGATTTACCCCCCACACTCATAAGAGTATTCATGATGTTGTCAAAAAAAATCTTTTCTATATGCATCACATCAAGATTATGCCGGAGATTTAGGTTCTTCCAGTATGGCAACTCCCAGAAAATACTCTCTTTGTGCCAGTTGTGCCGCTTACCATATCCAGCCTTCTTTTTTTCATGACCATTTCCACCGCACTCAGATGTTCTACCAGGATTCACTGATTATCCGCTCAGAATATATTTGCTCAGCAGTCAAAGACTCTGGTAGGTAGTCATTCATGGCTTTACCCTTCAAAAAGTCTTTTTTATTTTTTCTTAATGGATGATCTTGTAGAAGTAACCTTCTGTGACAATCAAACCAACATGTCTTCCTTCCATTAGGGAGATAAAAAACCTTTGTATCTTCCATGCAAATTGGACAAGACAATTTACCATGAGTAGTCCATCCTAATAACATACCGTACGCTGGAAAATCACTTATCGTCCACAGCAGCACAGATTTTAAATTAAAGTTTTGTTTCAGGGACACATCATATGCATTCACTCCAGTAGACCATAGATATTTTAACTCATCAATACGAGGTCGGAGGAATATATCAAGACTAGCTCGTGGATGATTTGGCCCTGAATTCAATATTGTCAGGAACAAATACTTTGTCTTCATGCACAGACCAGGCGGTAAATTATAAGGAGTCAAGATCACAGGCCATAACGAATGATTACGAGACATGCCAAATGGATTAAATCCATCTGTACATAATCCAAGATAAACATTTTGGGTTCTTCAGCAAACTGTGGATGTAGATCTTGAAAATATTTCCACTCTGCTGCATCAGAGGGATGTGACATTTCTCCATCCTTGGCTTGGTGTTCAGCATGCCATCTCATTGCCGTTGTTGTCTTCTCGCTCTGATACATTCTCTTTAATCTGTCAGCTATAGGTATATACCACATACGACTATATGGTATTCTGGTTCTTGATCGCCATCCTTCGTTAGGCTTATATCTTGGTGCTTGACAAAAGGTATAGTTCTCCCAATGTTCATCCTCTTTCCAGAAGATCATACAATTGTTGATACAAACATCAAATTTATGAAAAGGAAGGCCTAGATTTCCCATCAATTTCTCTGTCTCGTAATGAGAACGGGTTGCTTGATTTCCATCTGGTAAATACTCAGTCAACAATGAGGCCCATGAATCCAAACACTTTTCACTCATATTATAATCTGTCTTATTTTGCATGAACCGAACAGCTAAAGATAACTGTGATGCCCTTCATGACAACCATCGTATAATGGTTTTTTCCCAGCTTCTAACAAGTCGTAAAACTTTTTGGGATGATTACGTACAAGTTCTTCTACATTTTCATTACTTTCATCTAGACAATTGCTTTCATCTTGACGAAAATTATCACAAATGCATCATTCACTACAAGAAAAACACCGTTTTACAACGGCCAAAATCGTCGCTAGTTCGTCGTAATAGGGCTATTACGACGAACTACCGACGATTTCCAAATCGTCGTAAACTCATCGTCGTAATAGATAAATCGTCGTAAAATCGTTGTATAATCTACGACGGTTTATATTCATCGTAACATCGACGGAAAAAGATCGTCGTAAACGCGTCGTACAGCTTACGACGACTTTACATCGGATTGCCTCGATTTGGTATACAGCGAAACCATCATAAAGTCGTCGTTAAAAATCGACGTGGGATCGTCGTATAATATACGACGCAAGTTTCGTCGTAATTCAATCGTAAAAGATTTTATCATTTCGTCGTAAAACCGTAGTAAAACACGGACGTATATTCGTCGTAATCGTACGAGTTACGACGAATATAGGACGGTTTAATAAATTAATAATAATTATATTACGATGATTATACGACGTTTTTTATAAATGAAATTAAAAATAAATTAATTCGAATTAAAATTTAAATTAAAAAAAGAAATAATTTACAATTTTAATTTTAATTATAATTCAAAATAAAAATTAATTTTAATAATTAAAAAAACCCTAAAGATCTAAATCTAAACTAATGTCGATCCCGTCATCGTCCTGCTCCCCATCATCCTGCTCTACATGTTCTCTGCCGGGTTTTCGGTTGGAGGTTTCCGCCGTCTGATCCCCGGGTCTTCGGTTGGAGGCTTCCGGCGCCTGATCCCCGGCTCTAGGAGAATCAACCCCGAGAGACTGGAACATATCCTCGTCCGTCTACACCGGTGGTTGCCTCCTAGAATATGAAGCAGATGATCCGACAACTCCATAATCTCGAAGATACCGTACAACGGGTCGATCTTCGTCTCGTACTGGATCCGCATCTGATGGATCTCTTGGCGGATAAGCGGATCCGCTGCCCGGACATGACCAGTTGCCGTAGCGACTGGGGTATCATGGATGGATCCCATCCCTAAAACCCGGTTCTTTTTCTTAGGGGCAACCTGAAAATATGTAAAACAATTATGTTAAAAAGTATAATATAAAGTTAAAATTACATTAAATCAGAAAAAGATCTTACTTCTTCAAAATTCTGGTTTATCTCCGCCACCGTCAGCGTCGGGGTAGATTGGACCGAGCTACCTCCGGGAGACGTCGGAGGCGCCTGCTGAGTGAGCTGCGTCTGCCGCTCCTCGATCCGCGCACAGGCGGCGTTGTAGATCTCCTCCGCCCGAGGATCCTTTAATTCGCCGTTCCTCTTCTTATGGGTCTCGGCGAAGACCTTCGTCATCGGAGGAAGTTCTCCTCCGTTTTCTTCGACCTACAAAATCAAAATAAAATTATTAATAAGATAAATAAGAGTTAATTATTTAAAAACAAAAACTTAATAATTTAAATTTACTATCATAAGTCGTCTCCCGGCAAAAGGAATCTGACCGGAAGTGTGCGGGACGTTCTTCCGATTTCCCGCATCGTCAGTAGCGTTCCTGAAAAATATATTAATTAGAATTGTATTAAATTAAAACACATATTTTAATTTAATCTAAACACAAATTAAAATACCTGGATGTGGAACACTTGGCGGCATTAGTCTGGTTGTGCGGAGTCAACCAATACTGCACCAGACCCTGCCAGACGGTATTGGCCATTGGCGCCGGCTTGGCCTTGTCGCCGTCGACCTCCCACTTCCGCTTCCAGTCGGAAACGGTGTTGTTGAGGCGGAACTTGACCTTCTCTTTGAAGGCCGTCTCCACACGTCTGTGTGCGGAAGTTTCCCAATTCCAGTTTTGCTATAAAAAAACAAAAAGTTAGTAATTATTGTAAAAAATAAAAAATAATAATATAAATCAAAAATTTAAAGAAGTACTTACTGCGTTGTCGGTCGTAAACCTAGTCAAATGCAAATAAAAATTAAGTTAATTTCAATTAATTATAAATATTCTTCGTTTAAAAAAAATTTGAAAAAAAAAATCTCGTACCAAAATGTCCCCGGGGCTCGATCTGGATCGAGTTTGTTCATACTCTCACGACCTGGTTGGCGTAGAAGATCTTGTACCGTAAATTGGGCATACGGTACATGCTGTATCGGGGCTGCTGCTGGTTCAGCTGGTGGTGGTAGAGGCGGTGCAGGCTGTTGTACAACGACCGGTTGCGAAACCGTTCGTTGTGTTCCGGAGGACTCCGGGATGACGGACTCTGTCGCTGAGGCGGATGGATCCGTACCGTCCAGATCTACCATCTGTCGGTAGTGAACCTCTTTGCCCGAGGAGCCATATCGGAATAATCTACAAAATTAAATGAAATATAATTACTAATTCTATCATTTAATTATAAATTTTGAGCTTATCTAAATTCCGAACCTAAACCCTAAATCCCCTAATTATATCTATCTAATTATTAAAAATTAAACAAAATTATAATGAAACAAATTTAAAAAAAGAAAACTTACAAAGTAGCTGGAGAGGAGGGAGAGGTAGAGAGAGAGCGTTATTTGTAGAGAGAGAGAAAGAAGTGAGGAATGAGCGACGAAGGAGGAAAATTCGAGTCCCTTATATAGATTTTGTGATCGTCGTAAAATTGTTGTAACGTTATGACGATTTTACGACGATTTGGTTGTATAACAATTGTACCAGTGCATGACATGACACATGTCATGTTCACAGCGTTTGACCGTTACGACGGTTTTACGACGACTAAACCCTACATCGTCGTAAAACCGTCGTAATATGCCAACACTTATAATCTCGTACCTCAGATCTGGAGCCAATCCGGGGGCTGTCAGATGTATAATTGTCATCAACGTTACGGCGGTTTAACGACGGTTTTACGATGTTTATTAAAAAAGTTATCAAACTCTAAACTTTTCAAAAGGCTTATTGCATAAAGAACTACGCAAAGCTTATTTTATACTAACATATAACAATAGGTTCATAACTTTGGATGTATGACGGATTTAGTACATGAGATAATAAATATTGAAATCTCAAATCTAATTTATAACTTTTTACTTAACATTTACAAAAACATGCATGAACTTGTAAATATGTATGTTTTTTTTCAAATTTCTGATTTTGATCAGATTGACAACTTTTCATATAAAATAAGATAACCAATCAAAAACATTTGCGAAATACCTTACAACCAATCAGATATAAAAGATTCAAAATCTTGGATTTCAATATTACGACGATGTTATGACTGATAGTCGTAAAGTCGTTGTAATGTTTAAACCCTATTCATTCAGGATTTAAAACCTAAACTTAGGGTATATGGTTTATAAAAATTGTAGTAAAACGGTCGTAAAATCGATATTTTTATCATTAAAAAAATTCAAAAAAACACGGTTACAAATTACATAATAACAAACATTCACTAAATACGATGCATGAAAATCAATCAAATTCATCTTCCTCTATTACTTCGTCACCATCACCGTCGTCTTCCGCCAAATCGTCATCATCGGTTTCAGCAAACTCATCATCACCTTCTTCTTCTGTATCATCGGGAAGATCTTCAACTTGCCTGTTCCGAGGGTCAATTAAGAAAATCTCCTCATCAACATCTGGTTCAGTCATATCTACGCAAGTATCCTGTTGCAGTGGAACATCCTCAACCCCTACAATCTTGCTCCTCGGAGCCACTTTAACTACTGCTAACCATGAGATTCCTGTTGATCGAACTCGGGGGTATGGCATAAATGTTACATGTTCTGCTTGAGAAGCTAATATAAATGGCTCAAACCTGTTGTACCGTCGTGATTTATTCACGTCAACAACTCCAAACTTGTTTAGACGTACCCCTCTTCAAACAGTTGGATCAAACCAATCACATGTGAAGAGAACAGTTTTCAGCCTTAACAATCCAGGATACTCCACTTCAATTATTTCTTGGAGAACTCCATAAAAATCTATTTCACCCCTCACACAAACTCCATAGTTAGTTGTCGCCCGCTTTGCACCGTGACGGTATGTGTGAAAAACATAGCCCCGAGTGAAATACATGGAGGCTGTAGTTATTTTTGTCATCGGACCTAGTAGTAACTCATGGAACCATGTTGGAAATTCATCCGGATCATTCGGGTCTACCTAATAATAAAAAAACTTTCTTAATTTCTTGATTTTGCATGGAACAATGTTGGAAAATCATCCGGATCATTTGGATATATATCAAAGTAGTCTTTTCATTAAAATTTTATACGTACTTGCGCTTTTAACCACTGGGCATAGTGTTGATCTTTACGATCATTGATTTCAGTTTCAGAAACCCCAGATATGCATTCTTTAACCTCATCAACAAATGTGCTGAGAAAACAACAAATAGTTAATTAAGACTGACATATATATATATATATATTATTCTTCTGTAATTAATAAAGTACCTTTTGTAGATGATAACTCTTCGCAATTTAGCAGGATATACGTATGTGCACTGTGATAATCTTTTTCATTCGACCACCAAACTTCTTTTAGTTTTCCACTAAGACGTCCAATCGGCGAGAATATGTCAGGTACACCCTCAACTGCATATGTTTGGCCAACTCATCCATCATCATATCGACGAGTAGCTCTTTTGCGTGTTCGTACTTTCGGTGCAAAATAGTGCGAAGTGAAGTGCGAAGTCTCTTGCATCAAGCTTCCCGCCACAATTGAGCCTTCCACTTTAGCTAGGTTTTTGGCTTTACCCTTAAGATGCTTCATGAAACGCTCGAACGGATACATCCACCTGTACTGAGCTGGTCCACTGAGCTCTGCTTCATGAGGGAGATGAACAAGAAGATGTTCCATAACATCAAAAAATGATGGTGGGAAGATCTTTTCCAAATTGCACAACAAGATTGGAATATTCGATGCTAGTTGTGATATTACATCAACTGATAATGTTCGTGTACTAAGATCCCGAAAAAAGCACCAATGCCTCCAATAGCTTCATGGACATTTTTGGGCAAGAGTTCAGAAAATGCAAATGGAAATAATCGTTGCATAAACACGTGGCAGTCATGGCTTTTCATCCCTGAAAACTTTACCCCCTTCTCAACAGATTTAGAAAGATTAGAAACATACCCATCAGGAAATTTAACGTCAGGAGAAACCCATCTGAACAATGCTGACTTTTGATCTGCACTCAACCGAAATACAGGAACTGGTGCTTTCCCGTTTCTCAGTATATGCAACTCACTTCTGTTGCATAAATCAAGCAAGTCCAATCTTGACTTACCATTGTCTTTTGTTCTTTCCGCTACGTTCATAACTGTATGCATGATGTTATCAAAAAAGTTTTTTTCAATGTGCATGACATCAAGATTGTGTCTGAGCAGATGATCTTTCTAATAGGGTAGTTGCCAAAAGATACTTTTCTTGTGCCAATTATGATGAACTCCATAACCTTCAGGCATATTTGCAGGAATGTGACAGTTTCCCCCACGCGTTACTGTTTCCTCTGCCCCCCAATGCTCGATTTGCGCATGTATATCAGCTCCTGTTAAATTTACGGGTGGAGGGACATGTACACTTTTGTTCTTCATAAATAACCTCTTGTTCCTCCGATATGGATGGTTATCTGGTAAAAACCTCCGGTGACAATCAAACCAACAAGTTTTTCTACCATGTTTTAGCTGAAACGCATCAGTTCGATGAAGACAATAAGAACAAGATAACCTCCCATGTGTAGTCTATCCTGATAGCATACCATAAGCGGGGAAATCGCTTATTGTCTACATAAGCACAGCCCGCATAGTAAAATTTTTGCCCGTAGAACAGTCATATGTGCGAACACCGGTATACCATAACTGATTCAACTCATGTATGAGTGGCTGCAGAAATACATCAAGAGCTCGCTTTGGATGATTGGGACCTGGAACCAAAATACTTAGGAAAAGAAATTCCCTATGTATGCACAAATCTGGAGGAAGGTTATAAGGAGTTAGGATTACTGGCCATAATGAATATTGTCTACCAGACATACCAAATGGACTAAAACCATCAGTGCACAGACCAAGATAGACATTCCGTTTGAACTTAGCAAAATCTAGGTATACCATATTGAAGTGTTTCCATGCCTTTGCATCTCATGGATGAACAACTTCTCCATCTACTTGTGTATGTTCGGCATGCCATCTCATTGATGCAGCTGTCCTTTCAGATTGATAAGCCGTTTTAACCTATCAGTTATAGGGAGATACCACATACGTTGGTAGGGTATCCTTTTACGCCCACCAGTTTACGGCCTGTATCTTGGTTTTTGGCAAAATCGACATTCCTCCAGCTGATCATCATCTTTCCAAAAAATCATACAATTGTCAACACATACATCTATCATCTCAGAAGGTAGACCAAGACTAAAAATCAACTTCTGTATTTCATAGTATGTTGCCGCTGCCAAGTTATCCTCCGATAGATACTCTTTCAGAAGATCGGCCCAATCATCCATGCAAACCTCAGCCAGGTTATGATCTGTTTTAATTGACATCATCCTAGCTGCCAACGATAATTTAGACAGGCCTTCTCTACATCCTTCGTAGATTGGCTGATTAGCATTGTCTAACAAATTATAAAATCGTTACCAGTATTACCAGCATTACCAGTATGCGTTTCATGAAATGCATCAGTCACCATCTCATGCATCCTATCATGATCTAGACTTTGATCAGATTGATATTGATTAGGCTGATGACCATAATTCGATTCATCAAAATCAACATGACTTTGATAATTACTACTATTACCAGCATTCCCATGAGTATTACTTTCATATCTTCTCCATGTAGATACCAAACAAAATATTGCGGCATAAACCCTCTATTTATTAAATGCGTCCACACGGTTTTGGTTAGTGTATACCTCGTATTCTTGCATTTTAAACAAGGACAAAACATCTTCCCGCTATCTTTCGTTCTCTCTATATTTGTAGCCTGATACATAAATATTTCTAACCCGTTCTTGAACTCTTCTGTCAACGCCCCATCTGAATCTTTACGCATATACATCCAGCTTCTTAGCTCGTATATAGACATCTTGAAATAAACTCAAAATACTATCTCTTTTTATTGATTAGACAATAAAAGAGCCGGTCTCTTGTATCATGTCTAGCCACGTGAATGGAGTAAACCTTTTAATATTATTACTTCTTTTTTTCAAAGAAATAACTACTAATTCGGGTTTCCAGCAATGGAAAACCCAATATATCAGGATTTGCAACACTATACTAAGGTTTAAGAGACCTACAATGGGTCTCCAGGATGATGATGCTCTTATGTTTGAATGATGATGTATTGTGAATGAAAGAAGGAATGAAGATCTATCTATAACAAAATTTCGGGCTTTACGACGCTTTTACGATGATTTTTTACATCGCTTTTACATTCAACAATAATATTACGACGATTTTACGTCGATTATGCGATAAAATATTTCATCGACATTAGTTAGGTAAACATGTTTTAAATGTTCTTCACCTAACTTCTTTATCGACGTAAAATCGTCGTAAGTGTACATCAAATACAGGTCGTCGTATATTCGTCGTAATGTTACATCTAATTTACGACGATTTTGCAATTAATATCAAATCTCTCGTTATCGATGTATAATTGTCGTAATTCGTCGTAAATTATACGTCGCAGTTACGACGATTTTTTTGTACGATGGTTTTACGACGTTTTTTTGGTTTGACGTAAAATCGTCGTACAATCGTTGTAAGTTTGCGACGATTTTTAAACCGTCGTAATGGACCATTGGAAAATGATTGTTTTCTTGTAGTGATTCACCATATCCACATATCTATCTTCAACTATATTATCCATTTTTTCTTCACTCCCACTTAACTGAGTGTTACTATAACTAGTTCCATAATCCATAGTGATTTCTTCCCCATGCTTATACCAAACATAATAATCTGGCATGAACCTTTTACTGTATAGATGATTCCAAATTTTTCTCCCCAACAAAAATTTGTTGTTTTTGCATACACTACAAGGGCAGAAAAAATTACCACCATTGCTTTGTGGTATAGTCTGATTATTTGCAACACTCCTTCTATAAACGCATCCGAGAAATTACCCGTCTTTTCATCGATTCGTTTATACACTCAATCTCTAAAATTATTATAATTATAATTTCCATACATTTTGGAAATTAAAATTATAACTCTCTTTCTATTATAAGAGTTACTAGGGCGAGACCCGCGCTACGCCGCGGGTGGTATCTCTATATAAATGTTGTTCCTCATTTGGCCCATTAAAGCCCAATACACTGAGAAGCTGGTATGACTTTAGCATAATGGTTTTTCGAGTTTTCTGAATTTATTATTCATGATTATTCATTTTTAACTGGAAAATTACAAAATCGAGTTGTGATTTTTTCTTGTCGGTGCTTGAAATTTTGGGTTCCTGCATTTTTGATTTCTTTGGTTGATTTTATTACCGTAAATTGGATATAACACTTAGTATAAGAGAATTTCATCACCTTTTATGACGGTTCTTCTGCTGTTTGAACAGTGGATGTTGCAGCGGAGATTCTTGTGGCGTTGTAACTCTCTTTGTATGTTGGATATGTTACTCCTTGAATTGTTCGTAGCTCTTCGAAACTTGAGCATCCATAGGCTTCCGAAACCAATTTCCTCAGGTAATATAGCTCTCCGGTTTTCGTTGTGTTCTCTATCTTCCTCCAGATCTTCTGCTGTTTATTCCAGATATACATTTCGTAGCCTTTGCTTGTTTTTTATGTGAAAGTGGAGTTATGTTTCAAGGCAATTGTTTCAGTGAGTTTTTATAGTGTCTCAGGGTCTTCTTGTAATTCGTTTTTTTGTCTTTTCAATTTTTTAGATTCATTGCGTTCCAATGAATGTATTGGATTAATCTTTACTTTTGTTTGACCCGTAGAATCTGTTTGGATCAAGAATAAGAAGGTTTCTTTTTTTGTATTTTGAGGCTTGCTAATGCACATTCCAATTCATATGCTTATTTCATTTCTAGAATTGGTACGTCATTTTAATTTTTTTATTCATTAAATTGATTTCCTATTCGGGTGGTTGTTATTTTGTTTTTCATTTTGTCTGAGAATGAATGAAATTTCATGGTTTTCAGGATATAAAAAGAGCTTCTCTACGTTTTTTCCTACTTGATAAAGTACATGTTCATATCGGAGTAATACATTAATATATAAATACTATTTCATGCTTCTGTTGGGTTTTTCCTTGATGTCATCCATCGTCGTTTTCCAGTTGCTTCATGTTTCATTGTTGGTCTTGGTTCTTTTCACCTGCAAGTGTATAGTATATAAGTACTTTTTTCCAGAGTTGATTTTTTTTTATGTCTACATATCCTTGAATTAGACTTACTGGTTTGCTGCCTGGTTATGTTGTTGAAGATTTCTTTGTAGACGACATTTTTGACTCCTTGCTTTTCTTTTTTATGCTCTGCTTCGCTCCAAATATGCAATCCCTCTTTCGATGTTACTCTGGAGAGAGCAACGTAGAGCAGTCCATGAGCAAAAACTGGTTTAGGCAGGTAAATTCCCACGTGTTGCAAGCTTTGGCCTTGGCTCTTGTTAATTGTCATAGCGTAGCAAACTCTGATAGGGAATTGTCTTCTTCTCATCTTGTATGGGCATTCGGTATCCGCTGTAGTTAAGTTTATCCTAGGTATTAGGATTCTCTTCCCTGCGTTCTTCCCGATTAAAATTTCAGCTTCGAGCACCCTGTCTCCGAGACGTGTAATCACCATTCTTGTGCCATTGCAGAGTCCTTCTTTTTGATTGATGTTTTCTGAGTAGTAAAACCGGAACATGCTTCTTCAAGACGAGTTTATGTTAGCAAGCCAGAAACCCGTAGGTTGTTTAGATACTCTGTGGTGTAGAGCAGGTTAACTCCCTCAACATCTTTATCGTCGCTTCCTATGGTGTCAGCACTGAGGTATTCTTTTTTCTCGCCACTGATTTTGTCTAAGAAAAAATTATTGATCTCATCGACTGTTTCATTTTTCGGGGTAAGGATAGCTCTGACCCGTAAATACTCTCGGTTTGTGAAAGCAGTTTCAAGGTCCGGGAAGGTTGCTTTCTGTATTTCTTCTAATGGCGCTTCTTTTCCAGGCAGCAAAAGTGATTTGTCGATCTCTATGTGTTCATCTTCCATACCATCTTCTGATGGAAAAACACTTTTTGCTTCTCCGTTCCCAACTTTCAACAACCAATCAGCAAATTCTTTTTCATCCTGGTTCACTCTCATGTTTTTAGAAAGTATACCAACGGTGCAATTTTCCCACATATAAGAGCGGTTGAGCGTTGCTAAGACCGTATCTTGTCTGGTACCTTTTGGAATGACTGGTAAAACTTGTCGGAAGTCACCTCCTAAAAGAACCGTTTTCCCACCAAATTGTTTCTCTGCTGCAGTAGGATCCACATATCTCATGATGTCCCTTAGTGTGCGATCTAATGCTTCAAAAGTATTGCGATGGGCCATTGGCGCTTCATCCCAGATGATCAAAGCTGCTTCTTGAATCAACTCTGCAAGCATTGTATTAGCCTTTATTTCACACATTGAATCATCATAGAGATCTATTGGTATTTTAAACCGTGAATGAGCAGTTCTTCCTCCAGGCATAAGTGTCGCAGCTATTCCTGAGGTTGCAACGGGTAGGACTATGCGTTTTTGAGAACGTAGTTTTGCAATCAATGTACGATACACATATGTCTTCCCAGTGCCTCCTGGACCATAGAGAAAGAATAGTTTCCCTGTAGAGCTATTAATAGAATTCATAACAGCTTCATACACTGATAGCTGGTCTGAATTGAGTGTTGAATACAGCTCGCTGTGTGTCTTTTGTTCGTCATCTGCTCTGTAGTTTTTCTCTTCTGTTATCAGACTGTTTTTCAAATTATCAAGGATGTTTTTTTCAGGAACTGGCATGTCTGTATAGTCGGCCAATGACTTGTCACTGTAGCTAAGCAGCTTTTCCAATTCAAGCAAAACATATTGCTGAATTTGGTCATCATCTAGATTCAAACCTTGGAAACCCAGTCTTCTGCGTTGCAATCGAAGCATGTCCTCACCAAGACTTCTCCAGCAATTATTCCACAGTTTCAGAGGATCTACAACTTCACAATACAGTAATAGGAGTACAAAAAGCTCACGTAACTGCCAAGCGGTGGCCCACTGCGACGCTTCAACCATGACTTCGTGCCACTCTCTATCACCGTCCAGTAGACCTAAAGCGTAACAGCTTTCTTTGTAAGTTTTGTATATTATGCCTGCGACTGTTCTTATCTCTTCGAAACTTCGACTTCCTTTGACGTGGTTGATCATCATTCGTAGGTAATACTTTTCCCCAGCGGAAGGACTGATGTTCGTTATTCTGCCGATGGAGGATCCTCTTTGTCGCCTGCACCATGTCCTCCCTGATTTATCCCAAATAAAGAATCTCGGGAACTGAATATAGGTGAGGGTTCGTGCAATTGGATCACGAATGTTTGTTGCCATCCATTGCGTGAACATAGTTTGGTGCACTCCAAATCTGCTAACAACCTCTGTTAAATCATCTTCTTCATCAACAACCACACTTTGTTCTCCTTCGAGATGTATTGTGAGCTTTTGGACTGGTGGTGTTTGATGGTGTATGTCGAAAGCGAACGTTCTCCAAGCGGCTTCGCAAGCTGACAGATACCTACATTCCTGGTAACTCTGGATCTCGTCGATTTCTACTTTCTCTGCTGATTTACTCTGTTCTTGACTTGAGGTGTTTTGAAAAACAACCGTTGTTTTGTCAACTCCTTTTGTGATGTATTTAAACAAATACTTGATTGCCTTTGAAGTGTTACACCACTCTACATTAATATGCGCTTTGAATTTCTTTAATAAAGGCATATGATGTGGAATGACATACCGGTTGTCCAGCTTTGTTGAACCTTTCATGACAAATCTTCCCTCAATATCTCTACGCCTGTAGATGAGGTACCCTTCCTTGTCTGTAGTTGTTGTTGAAACAAAAGCCCTTGGGTATTTTTTTGAACAATTGCCGTTTTCCATACAGGAGTTTGTTGGCCGGTCAACACCACATGGCCCATGCATCATGTGTTTTTTTATCAACTCAAATCCTTCAGGGTCTTCTTTCTCGTCAGGTAACTCAGCTTGAATGATGTTGTCTATTTGGAGCAGAGATACGTCTGCCTCTGTTCTTTCTAGCCATAGGAGAATATGCGCATGGGGTAGGCCTCTTTTTTGGAATTCTATGGTGTAGACAACTGTAAAATAGTTGAAATAAGTACACTACATATGCAAGCTATGAAATTTTACAAACTCTTACAGAAATAATAATATGATACCTGCTCGTGTCGGGCCAAAAAATGTTCCATCCTTGAGATCTGACATTAGTTCGTCTAATTTTATTTTGAACACTCGACAGCTGATATCTGGCCTGTCATTGGCAGTGTCGTTTCCATAGGTTCGCAAGTGCTCTGTGATTTCTTGCCATCCTGGATTAGCCGTAATCGTTATAAACAGATGTGGGTTTCCGTATGCTCGACATATAGCCATTGCATCATGATAATTTTCTATCATGTATCTAGGCCCTCCCGTAAATGTTGCAGCTAAGATGATTTTCTTTCCTAGTGATTTAGCATCACTGTCTCCTTTGTTGACTGCGTCTCGAATGTTGTTGTACAGCTCAGCTCTGAGTTTCTTTTGGTTAAGCCTTTGAAATTTGAGGCGTTCTTCCTCTATACATGTGTATGCGTCGACAAGGTATTGATGAAAAAGACGGCCTCCAGAGATAATTGTCTTTCCCTCAGACAATCTTGTTTGAATCTGATAAGCATAGAACTCGCGGATTGTAACATTTTCACGGGAGATTTTCTTCCCCTGTTCACTGACGTATGGGATGTTCAAATGGAAGCCACTTTCTCCGTAAGGGAACAGAAGAGGGTATTGTAGAGCCATGTAATGTGGGTGCAAGCAAGAGATACGTTGGAGCTGGGATGTCTTGAATTCTACAATTATATCTCTCTCCGCAAACTTTCCTACGATCAGTCCAGCTGTTTCATCAGCAGTAGGTAAATCATGTTGTCTTCCCTTCTCTTTGACTCGAAGAAGACGTATGGTGAACTCTTCATGATTGTTTGATTCAAATTTATCTCTTGCTTTTCTAAACTCCCCAGCTAACCAATTATGTTGGTCCAACATTTCAATCAATTGTTGTACAATGTTTTCTTGGAGCTGTGACGAATTGGAGTTTCTTGACATTGTGTTTATGCGATTTTTGACTTCATTCCTTGTGTCTACAACGTAGAGCTGGCCGAATTTAGGTGGTTTTCCTTGAGGAGGTATCAAAGAACCTAGCCTGTGGTAGACTTGGCCTTGGATTCTGTATGCAAAAGGTCCTTTTCCTGACATCAGTGAGTGATCAACTTTGGCTCCAATTGAAGTAAATGCTTGCAGAGAACTATAAACTCTGATGTTCTCTCTGAAATGAGGTAATTCTTTAAGCTTTTTCAGTTGTTCGGGAGGTTCTCGTATAGGTGGTAGCGAAACCCTTCCTTTTGAACAGCAAATCGAATATAACTGATTCCCATCTTTTGACCTCTCTTTGCTCTCTTTCTGCCAGACTAAAGCGTCACAATAGCTACAAGCAGTGAGGTTGTTCTCACGTTCTGGTCGCTTTCTTTTTGATCCTGTACAAAGAATCAAGTTGGTTAGGACAAATTCTAGTTTGACAATGGAATTATGTTAGTCTACCTTGTCTTATCGCGCTAGTAGTTTTTTGGATATTCCGTTTAGCCTTTAGAATGTCATACCGCCTTTTTCTAGCTTCTCTGGATATGTCTGTTTTTGAAATGTGACCATTTATTAATGATTGCTAATGATCATGTATTTTCTATGTATGTTTACAAATCCAGTGTGTTGTGTACATTACCTTTGCGATTTGGAGGCGTACAAAATGTGCCTATGAGATTGCCGGGAAAAACTGGTATGTTAGTCATTAAAGGTAGGCATCATCAACTGTAACAAAATAATATGGGATATATAACTCACTTCGCCTTTGTTGACGTAGTCTACCACATTTGCTAAGAAATTATCTACTGCTGTACCACATTCTCTGCTTTTCAAATCATTAATATAAACACATTGTCAAAGCTAGCTATCTAACGGCAAAGCAAATCAACAAAAGCACCTTGAATTGTCATTTTACTAACAAAAAAAAAACATTGCAAACCAGTCCACGACCACAACTCAAATAGGACAAACAAACCGAACAGTTCATCTCTTGTAAAAAGTAACCAGAACCCATAACCGGCAAACATACTATCTGGAATGATGAACTCAGAACATAACATTACAAAGCATGAAACGGTGGGGAGCAACAATTAGTACAAACCTGACAGGATCTCCACACTGATTGCTTTCCCCAAGCCGACAGAACCTCGACACAAATTGTTTCCCCCACAACAGCGGCGTGCTAACCGTCCGAACTCAGTCGAACAAATGCAGAGAAGCAGAATGACGTTTCAATTAAAACCGGAAAATAAAAACAAACTCGAAGGGGAATTAAGCGGAATCAAATGCAAACCACAAAGGACCTTCAACGATTCCCACCACCGACACCACACTCGCTTTCCGGTAAGCGGAATCAAATGCAAACCAGAGAGGACCTTCAACGATTCCCACCACCGACACCACACTCGCTTTCAACGGCCCGACCCGCACAATGAACTCACACAGATCAATCCCAAACGACGACGCATCTGATTAAACGCTTCTCAACACGTGGACAATGACCTGCCTAAACCACATAACTTGATTGGTTTGTCATTACATGACGTGGCGGCCTCAGGAAGCTTCTCACATCGGACGTGGCAGCCCCTCGAGAGGCACGCATGAAACGGTGGGGAGCAACAATTAGTACAAACCTGACAGGATCTCCACACTGATTGCTTTCCCCAAGCCGACAGAACCTCGACACAAATTGTTTCCCCCACAACAGCGGCGTGCTAACCGTCCGAACTCAGTCGAACAAATGCAGAGAAGCAGAATGACGTTTCAATTAAAACCGGAAAATAAAAACAAACTCGAAGGGGAATTAAGCGGAATCAAATGCAAACCACAGAGGACCTTCAACGATTCCCACCACCGACACCACACTCGCTTTCCGGTAAGCGGAATCAAATGCAAACCAGAGAGGACCTTCAACGATTCCCACCACCGACACCACACTCGCTTTCAACGGCCCGACCCGCACAATGAACTCACACAGATCAATCCCAAACGACGACGCATCTGATTAAACGCTTCTCAACACGTGGATAATGACCTGCCTAAACCACATAACCTGATTGGTTTGTCATTACATGACGTGGCGGCCTCAGGAAGCTTCTCACATCGGACGTGGCAGCCCCTCGAGAGGCACTCTTTCTTTTATAGTAATGATGATTTCTTACCTCTTTTCTTTTTTCACCTTTCTTTGTAAGAAATACAACTAAAGGGAATTTATAAAGTGCAACTAACAAAATGGTAGCACACTTACTAATGAGGAGGAACAAAAATGGGATCTCAATATATAGAAAATTTTGCGACTACTAACGGTTTGTCGCTAAAAAGCGGTACACCAACCTAAAAACGTATTACACGTGTTTAATTATACCGACAAGCCGCATATGTCGCAAATTAATCGCAAATTTACCGACTTTTTAGCGACTGATATATCGTGACTACATTTTAGTCGCTAATTCGTCGTTAAATAGCGACTAATATGTGACGACAGTTTTAGTCACTAGTTCACGACGTTTTGGGGACTGGTTGTCCGCAGTCGTAAGTTCGTCGTTAATCAGTCGTTGGATAGTCACAAAATTTAGCGACTACGTTTTTAGTAGCAAAACGTAGTTATTAATTTCCTGTTTTCTTGTAGTAGAAGATCACTGCCCATGTCCATGTGGAGATGTTGTATGACTGGTGGGTTGCCAATTGATACGTTGACCAAGAAAGCTATTGGTTTGTTAGGAGAGAGATGTGTGATGATATCTCCAGTTGTTTTGGCTTGCAAGTAGACCAAACGAAGAGGGATATGTTGATGTTTCAGGGAATCTATTTTTCTGGGATGTACACCGTTGAGAACAAAAGGTGGTGATGCTGACAAAGATTAACGCGTAGGCTGAATATACGTGGTGAATCGCCATTTTTTTTTTCCGAACTCTTCTTTTTTATTTGTAATTATGTGAAATATATAAGAACACTTAATATGCCAAAAACAATAAAAAAAATTGTTTGAGTCTTAGGTGCAAAAGCGTTTTTTTAAATTTTCTTAGCTTAGTGGAGGCGTTTCCGGATGATGTTATGGATGATGTGTACTCTTTATTGGAGGCGTAAAGAGTAAACAATGTACATTTTTTAGTTTGTGTAGGCTTAAAGAGTAATGGATGGGATGAAATGTTTGTTTAGTTTACTAAAACCCCTCTGTGATATTCATAATCATATGATACATTGATTATTATCTAAAAGTTAGGTTGGTAAAATCAATGACATGCAAGAAAGGAAAAGTTCACACAGAGTCAATGACATTGTGTTTTTGACTTATATTAAAATGATCGGAAGAAACAACATTTTTTTACTAATCCTTTTTAATTATCAAAACATTTATTAGTTTTCAAAGCTGGGTTGGTAAAATCAGTGAATCATGTAAGAACAGAGAAGTTCACACAAAGAGTCGATGCCATTGTTTTTTCGACTCATTAAAAGGATCGGAAAAAAACAGCATGTGTTTACCATCACTTTTTTATTATCAAATTCTCTCACGTGCCCAAGCGATGCACTTCACATCTTCGACTTATGCTAATGACATTATAAACAAAATTAATCAAAACCCGAGTAAGAAAAAAAAGTCCCCAATAGCTAGCGAATTATAAATTTTTCTAACCGGTAACTGCAATAGTTTTTGCCTGGTTAAGTTGGTAATCAACTCCTCCCTCTTTCTTAATTGGTCGATGCTCCTTCATGGTTTCATTGTTTAAAACATTCTCATGTTTCTTTTTTTTTCTTATTGCTGCCTTTCTATAAATATATTATAGTATTTACAAAGTGAAATCTTTCTATAAATCTGTTATAGTATTTACAAGGTGAATCAAACTATGATTTAAAGTTCAGATTTTGCAGCGAAGCAGCCCAAGATTATCCGAACAAACAAATACAACATATTGGTTAATAAGTAGAGTTTTGAAGCATTGGTAAGATAGTGCCTTCAGCTCCAGGACACCACTGACTTTTAATAAGTAGAGTTTTAAGCATTAACAAATACATTCTCTTTGTTGAAGGAAATAGTTGTTTTGAGTTTTCCTTCGTTTTGGTGACAATACATACTGTTAATCACCATTAAATTCAAGTTCCTGTTAGGAAGGGGAGAAGAAACATGCTGAGCAATGTCTAGCTCGTGAATATATTGAAACAATTGAAAAATTTTAAATTATTGTATAAAAATAAAACAAAGACATTAAATCCATAAATATAAAACGCTTATGTAAAATTATAGACGAAAATAGATCATCTAGTAAAGACAAACAACTTCTGTTTTATATTGTTAACGGAATTTGATATAACATCTTATCATGTATCTAATCTGAGAAGATCACTGATCACTGATCTTGGCTTCATTGGCGATCTTGAGAAGATCACTGATCTTGGCTTCATTGGCGATCAACCATATCTTCTCTCGATACTGCGGCTAAGCTTATGCAATTCAGATTCAATGTAACGACGATTTACAAGGTTTTGATGTATCTCGTAACAAGTACGTGCGGCATAAGACAATAACGTGATCAAGAGGCAGAAGATAATGATGAAGCAGATTCTTTTAGAAGCCTTTGTCATGATTGATGAACTGAAAGAGATAGAGACAGGAGGCGTTTAGTTTTTTCTTTCTTTTTTTTTTGTAACTAAGACTTTGGAAAGAGAAAGAGAATGAGAATTAGGGTTACTTTCGAGAGAATGGTTTTTGTGATTTTGAGTGTGTGCGCATGTGTTTATATATAGAAAATTAAGAGGGAGAAAAGAAACCGACCTTATATCCTTTTTCTACTATGGCAAGGTTTTTCCTTTTTTAATACTGTTTCTGATTAAAATTTTTAAAATTTATTTTCTCAGTTAAGAAAAAGGAAAAGGAAATAAGGTCTCAAGTCTCAACGGTTACTCAGTTACTTGTTAGACACGATTCAAGAGCAAGCTTATTTCATTATTTGGTCGTATTCGAGGGGATTTGTACGATTAGGGCTGGGGATTACCAAGAGATGGTGGTATAATAATTTAGCGTCCTTCTTCTACATGCTACCAGCTAGTCGCTAGACGACGATCTTCCCATTTTAGATGCTAACCTCTTTCTTTTTTATTGGGTCAATATGCTAACCTCACTTTTAAAATGCATTTTTCTGTCAAAATATATATTTTGCTTTCCCGCCAAAAACAAAAAAAAATATTTTCTTCGCAAAAACATACATTCCATTTTCCCTGTTAGTGAAAATTTTGTTTCCTTGCCAAAATCATAAAATCTATTTTTTGTCAAAACATATATTATATTTTTCCAACAATAATAAAAAAATTATTTTCTTGTCAAAAACATAAAATTAGTTATCAATCAAAATCTATATTATGTTTACTGTCAATAATGAAAATTTTGTTTTTCCGCCAACAACGTAATATCCATTATTATATCAAAACGTGTATTCTATTTTTCGCCTAAAATAAAAATTTTGTTTTCTGCCAAAAATATAAAATCCATTTTTCTATCAAAATGTGTATTTCGTTTTTCTACCAAAAACATAAAATCTATTTTCTGTCAATATTTATATGTTGTTCTGCCAAAAACAAAATTAAATTTTGTTTAAATGAAGATTTAATTTATAATTATTAAGAGTTAAGATTAACACTAAAAGTATGATCATTAGATTAAAGCAGAGGTATTTTAATCATTTTCTTATTAAAAGCATTTTGATTGAATGTAAATTCAGATTCAAATGATTAAACAATCAAAGGTTCATTGAGATGAATAATACAAATGAATAACTGACTGAAAATAGAAAAGAATATCTGAAATGTATAATCCAAATGAATCATTTAAATGGATCATTTGAATGCAAATGCAAGATGAACAAACAAACAGGCCTTAATAATTTTATTTTGCTTTGATATTAAATGCATCCATCACCGCAAGTCTTCAGCCAACTTCTCGTCCCCCACCACCACAAGCAAGGCCAAGGAAGAGGAAGCAATGTGATTTTAATGGGGACATAGTATTAGATTGAAAGTAATAAACTTTCCACTACTTCATTGTGAATTGGGTTATTTTGTCACCTGTTGCATACTGATCTAAAAAATTTGAACAAGAAGATGAGTGAAAACCTTGAGGATCCTATTGATACTCTTCGTAAGAGAAAGAAGCTGTCTTCATCTAATATACGTATCTGGACAATGAATAACCAGTCAAAGAAGGATCAAAGTTTAACAGGTAGTTTTCCAGTGATTCTTTCGGTTTTACCTACTTTTACACTTTGTTGTTTTGAAGAACGTTAACTACCTTTCTATGTTTATCTGCATGCTCCTCAGATGTTTTAGGCAACCTCTTTGGAAAGGACTGTGTAGCTTTAAATCCAAATCTTTCTGTTTCCGATGAAACTACTCAAAAACCTGCATCTGTATCGTCTCCTTCTCGAGAAGCTAAAACAGAAGTTAACTCGACCGCTTTAATCCAAAAATCTATGGTTCCTGATTCTACTTATCCAGAATCTACAGTTCATCTATCTCCTATTCAGCAAACTGAAGATGTCCAAGACTTCACAGGTCCTCAATCTGCGCATGCAGAGTCTGTAGCAAGAGACACAGTAGTCGAACGTTTAAGAATGATGGTTACTACCCTGATTACATGCCGTCACCACCTCCAAGATTTTCTCCTTGTAGAACCGAGGACTTCTTCACCACACAGCTTGGATTTTGGGAGACAGAGTCTTATGGAACAGAGCCATCAACTTCCACATATCTAGAGGATATGCCTAGACTATGGAGCTCGGGGATTTCAGCTATTACTGAAATGGAAAACAAGGTTTTGTTCTCATCGTTTTTCATTTGTTTTGTTTGTACGATTCTTGGTGCTGTGCTAACATTTAGAGACGGTCCAGAATTATGTCATTAAGCACATCTATCGTTCTGGAGATTTGAGTCTGGGCAAGATCTTGGTAGGAAAGATAAGGAAGCTTGGTGCTCTAGTCTAATGTTCTTCGAGACAGTGGTATTGACGTTTAGAGGACTTATAGATGTGCAACCTGATCAGCCCTATAGCGATATCGCTTTCAAGTTGATGCCTGCCATTTTCTCAAAAAACTATTTGAGTAAAAACAATGACTCTATTTATTTGTGTGTATTCATTAACATAGATGCTAGATAAGGAAATGGGTTGTTCTAAATTTGTTGATCACTAGTTTGGTTACATATTTTATTTGTAGAAGTAAAGCTTTTCTCGAGGAAAACATGGGTAAAATAATTTATTAGAGAATCTACACATATACATAGCACATGTATCTATAAGTTTTTTTTTTTTGAAAATATCTGTATCTATAAGTTAAGATAGAGTTAACAACATAAGCTGCTAATGTATAAACAAGGGAGGTCCTTAAATGGCCTACTTAAGTAACCAGCAATGCAATGTATGACCAAAAATGTTTAGTGTTGCAACTTGCAAGCAAGGAACATTATTCGCGACAGGCTTCATGGCTTGACATAACTAAGAATAGTCGAAGCTGCTAGAATACTTGGTGTATATCGCTGAGATTCCAAATCACTGCTCATTCCCCTTTCTGATGGATGCAAGAGGAGTGTCAACTTTTCAGCAGCAACAACTTGTTTTTCTCTCATCTTTTCATCCAAGAGCAGTCTCCTACAAGTTTCACACAACATCTCAATTCATCAGCATGCCCATTTCTTGATAGCCAGATAAAGTTACGGTGGGCGAAACGAAAAAAGTATTACTCAAGTATGGAGGCGAGATTCGAAGGGTTGCAGGCTTGAAACAAGGCTTCAGGAATGATTGGTGAATCTAGGAGAATGTTTGGGAGAGAAATGTAAGGAATCTTGGCTTTGTAACGGATTACGAGCTCTGTTAGAAAATGTGCTCGGTAAGAGACAAGGGAAGGTAGACGGGCAAGCTGTAACTCAATAGCAACTGTTCCTGAAGTGCATAACGCAGCTTGACTCGCCTGTTATCATGGAAAAACCGGACAATGAGAGGAGCAAAACACCAAGAGAGAGAGAGATTCAATGGAGATTTACGTTAAAGGCATCATATTTAAGCTGAGTGGATCCACTAGGGACTAGTATTGCGGGAACTGGCCAATCACGGAGAGATTCTCCAATGTAATGATCCACTTGACTATTTGATGCGACGTGGATGAGTGTTACTAGCCTTGGAAACGGTTCTTTGAGTAGCTTCATTGCTTTGGAAAATATAGGTAGCATTCTTTCAACTTCTTGTAATCTGCTCCCCGGTAGAACGGAAATGACCATGGAGTCTTCTTGCAGCAGAAGAACAATGAGAAATCAACAAACGTAGACACTAACCAATTTATTAGAAAAACAGGTTAATCGTTTAGATAAACTTATTACCAGAAGGTAGTGAGTATTTGCTAAAACTCAAGCCTTCGAGATTCGATTCTTGTAGCTTCCACGTCCTCGCCTGCGTCAACAAAGAGCGACATTGCAGTAAGGAATCTGAGAGATTGTCATAGAAACTGAAGTAATTAAGAAGAAATTGCATACAAGGTTAAACTCAGAAGCGTCTTCAAGAATGGGATGTCCAACAAAGGTTGCTTCCACTCCATGTTCCCTACAAATCTTTTCCTCGTTTGGGAGAATGCAGAAGAGATGATCAACGAACTCAGACAGACCTCCAAGTCTTGATTCTCCTCCTCTCCATGCCCAAAACGAAGGTGCAACATAATGAAAATGCAAGGGAGAGTTTTCCAAGCGCTTCTGATTGTATCTAGCTGCAAAGCCAAAAAGCATTTCTCCATTGTCCTACATGGTATATGAGAATCCATTCAGGAGTTCTTGGCTCTCAAAGGCCACTTATAATGTTCCCATTTCTTCAATTTTTCCATTTCTACCACACAAAAAGGTGATTAATCCTATTGAGATCAGATTAACTAACACTAGAGCTTAATTCTTCCTAGGCATTGATTCTCTCTTACAAGTTTGATTCACAGATGGGATCAGCTTAACTAACACTAGAGCTTAATTGTTCCTAGGCATTGATTCTCTTTTACATTTTGTGTTTTTACCTCTTAACTCCTTAAGTAGACGAAAAGAGAAGCCTTTCGAATCAACAGTCACAACAACGTGTGGCTTAAACTTAACTGCAGCATCAATGGTCTCCTTTAACTTCACCTGGAATCTCAAAACTAGACTAGTAAATCAAAGTGACTAAATTGGATTGTATTAAAACATTTAACTCAATTCACTCACACGGAATTTATACAAATGCGGCAAGAGCTCCCACAAACCCATCACAGCCAAATCCTCCATAGGAAACAACGAAGTCATTCCTTGCTTGCACATCAATGATCTTATCATATAAAACATCAACATGTTAGAAACAAACATACACAATTTTAATTGAAAAAATCAAAATTTTAAACAGAATCTTCTTAGTTGAGGCAAACCCAATTGCTTACCCTCCAACTCCATGGAAACGAAGGGGAAAAGGAGAGAGATTTTTGAGTGAAGCCATAAGACGAGAGCCGATGTTATCGCCGGAGACTTCGCCGGAGACGATGAAAACTCTCAGCTCTCCATCGATTGCCGCTTTATCGATCACCAATTTAGTAGCTTGAAATGAGGAGAATCTCTTGGTGAATGTTGCGAGAGAGAAAGAGAGTTGGATCTTTGAAATCCGAAACATCTTCCGACAATAGACAGAACAAAGACAAAGACTTTGACGTTGTCGAGGTTTAAGGACGAACAGTGAGCAGCGGTGAAGCAGTTGGCCGTCGTTTATGGTGGACTCTAATGGGCCTGGTAAGCCCAAATATTTTTTTTGTTTGCAATTTCCTTTTTAAAATATTGTGATATATGAGAAAAGAATGGTAGATAATGAGTATTAGCTTTTTAGATGTTGAAATTGAATGGTATAGTGAGTTGTGATTTCTAAATTCTAAAACTTTATCCTATCTTTTAATGAATGCGATTCTGTATTTAGTTGTTTTATGTTTGTCATTGTGATTGAGAATCTACATTTTGATATTCATATAAAACTAAGAAAATATAGAGAAAAAAAAACTAAGAAAATAGAAACTAAAAATAAACATTCTTTTTTCTCATCTAATAATTTTATTTCAAATTATGAAAACAGGTATAGATGATGATTAATGAATGGATTTTATCTGTTTAAAAAGATCTACGGTTTTATTTCTATACTACTAGGATGGAATTATTATCCGGAATCCAAAATCTGATCCTGTATTCGCTCCGATCTACTCTGAAATCCTGATATCTAAGAGGTTGAATCCAGATCTAAATAATAAAAATTTAGTAAACTAGATCCGGATTTGAATAGTAAAATTATAAGTCCGGATATCCGTATACATATCTGAATCTTTAAAAAAAAACTAGGAGAATACCTGCGCATATGCGCGGGGTCTTTATATAAATTTTTGTTGTAATGTAGTTTCATTATTTAGCTTTGTTCATTTTGGTATTTTTAACTTTATATTAGAAATTCCATGGTAAAAAAAAATAAATTTTGTACTCAAACCAAAATTATGTAAATTTTAGAAGAGATTTTGACAACTTTTTTATAAAATCCAAACGCTTTTTCTCCCAAAGAGATTTTCACAAAACGTTTATTGAATAATGGATTATAATTTTTTATTTATTTTGTAGATGATGAAGTGTTCTGTATGTAATGTGAAGTGTTAAGTGGTTTAATTATTTAGACTTAACTTTGAATTATAAATCACATGGATGATCAGTACACCCTGTGACACGAACTGATGAGCAAAGAATTGTGAGAATATCTAACTCCTTTGAAACTGCTTTGGTAAGTCTCTATGAGAAAGAATCAAGTCATCCTTAAGAATGAGCAAGAATCTAAGAAAACCTTTGTTGATTTGAATCCTTAAGAATGGCAGATTATTTCAAACTTGTTACAAACTTCAGATCCTTTGGTTCTTCAACATTACGATAGAAATATTCTCATGAACTAACTTACCTTCTCTATTACCATCTTTTTATTTTGGAAATTTCCATAAATAATGCATTTAGCAAACCAAGTTTCGCATTTTCACAATGTAGACTTCATTTATGAACACCGATTATATTTTCTAGACTACGTGAGTATGATAGATTCTTTCTAATCCAGGCAATAGCCAAAGCGATGTAGCAATGGGTACAAAACTCCAACACAACCACAACGGGAAAGTTGGACATACAACGGGAGTGTTCCTTCAATATATGTAAAGAACAAAGCTGATGCGAAAATGAAATAAGAACCAAATGTTGACAAGTCATGTTCTCCAAAATCAAAATAATCTTGACAATTAGAAATAAATAATACCAAACTTTAGGGGAAAACTTCTATTTATATAGTCTAAAAACAGATAAAAAACAAACGTGAAGGGGTACCTTCGTAAGAGACTTTCTGGCGTTAAGAATGCCTTCAGCGATAATAACACCACTGCAATTCACAAGAGAAACAAATCCAATATAGCACAAGTTGTGCTGGTGAACGGATAGAACAAATAAAATATAATTATTTTTTATTAGCAGAATATTCGAGTAGCTAATTTCTGTCTGTACTAAAGTATAAAAACTAATTTGTTTACAATATAAGCGACCATTTCCCTCTCTTTTCGTCATGAACAGAACACTAAGCAAAATAAGCTCTAAACTCTTGGTTGTGAAGAACCAACAATTAATAAGAAGAAGAGAAATTTGCATCGAAAATAGCTTTGGAATATTCATTGTTAATTAAATTCATTTTGACCTAGTTGATTTAAATAGAGTAGGCTAAGAAGCTGCTACTTACTCTGATTTTTTACATTCTTTTTTTTTTAAATTAAAATCTAGAGAGCTAAGGTGTTAAAGAAGGGGGGTGCTGATGTGTCAAGTTTGTGAGACACAAGCCACTCTTTATATAATAGATTAGATGATTATCCACGCAAATGCGTGGATTTTTTTTTAATTATTATTTATCTAATGCTTAAAACCTAAATTAAATTTAGATTTTTGGTTGTTTTTGGATATTCATGTAGAAAAAATTAGTTTTTTACTTATTTTTATAAGGTGTTCTTGTTTTACTTAGCTTTTTTATTGGCTCTTTTTTTTTGATAGATTTATTGGTTTTTTGTTAGTTTTTTACATATTTTCTTAAGGTGTTCTTATTTTGGTTGGCTTTTATATTAGCTTTTTTTTTTGTCTTCAAAAAGCTTATTAAACTTTCCTCTACTAAAAACCATTAATTTCTTTTTTTAAGACTACATCATCTTATTTTTGGAACATCATAAACAAATCTGATATGAGAATCCATCAAATCTAGATATGTAGTCTATATTTTCTTTTACTGGTATCAAAAGTAGTAAGATAATTCTCATAATTATTCAAACACAAAAAAAATCACGGCATCAAATAGTTCTTCAAATCAGAATAGCTTACATGATCATTATACCACCCATCTTATGGTAAAGACTTCTTCTTTTTCTGTTATGTGAATTAAATTCAACTTAGAACAAACCATTAGCGAATTTTTACCTTTTTGTAAAGCTTATTCAAGTTTACTAAATTCAGTGCGTGTTAATTATCTTTAACTTACCTAAACAAATGTTCCATTTTTTTCTTTGCTTGTTTCCAATGCTTGTTTACTTTGATTTCCATGCATGTATCGCATTCAATGATTTGTTATAGCGTTTTATCTAAACCATGTTAAGAACATCACTGCATCATCAACTTGGAAATATAACGCTAACCAATTGATCATCTTCCCTCCATTAAGCGAATCCCTACAGATTCCCTAATAACCGAAATATGAAAAGTCATAATAAGCATTTTTTCTTTTTTTTTTGATCATAATGTCAAAAATGTTTAGTAAGAAAAATTAAATTAGTAGCAAATTTCTCTTTTGAACCCAAATAAGCAAGGTATAAAAAAGTTTATCAGTAATTCTCAGAGTAACTAATCATCTTTCATAAGTTCATAGTCACCATAATTGTGATGTATGTAGCAAATTAACATTCAAACAGTAAAGTAAAAAAAAGGAGAGTTCTTGATCACAAAAGGAGAGTTCTTGATCACACTATTTATAGAATTCTCGAACAAAATTCTGCTTCTCCTTTAAACGAACATAATTGAGTGTTACCGTTAATGTCTCTGACCGTAATCAAGAAATAAATCTAAAACTGTGGATCTATGGATAACATTTATTGTCGGAGACTTCTACATAAAAACCTGCATAACTTACAATTTAAAGTTGTAGATTGGAGATTTATCAGAAAATTTTGAGTTATTTTAATTCTTTTTTTTTTCATATATGCGTTGAAACATGTAAAAAAAATCTTTATATTAACAATGTTTGAAGCGTCATTAAGATTATGAGATATTAAAAGCTGAAGTTAAAAAGTCAATATAATAAATAATCAAATTACAAGAAAAATGATTATGAAAATAAATAGTTTTAATTTAGTTTTTTTTAATAACAAATAAATGAGCTGATGTGTCATAAAAATGAGTGCTGATGTGTCAAGTTTGTGAGACTCAACTGAGTCTTTATATAATAGATTCTATTTTATATATACTTTTTAAAATATCTTGAAATTTATACATTAAAGTAGTAAAAAAATATATTTTTATCATTACAGATTTTTTTTTACAAAATACTATATAAACTTTTATTTTATAATTTTTTAATATTTTAACGTATTTTTCTTTTCTTAAAAATTAAGATCCGGATCCATATATCCACAAATATCTTAATATTTAGGTGGATATATAAAGTCTCGATATCTGGAAAAAACGAATTCGAATACATATAACTAAAACTCGGATTTGGCGAATTTGGATCTGGATATCTTAAAATTACTAAATATCTGTTTCGTTCCCACCCACTTACGTGATGAATAGTTTAACCCTTGACATACAGAATTACGATGATTGACATGACGTTTGATGTAGCCATATAGGTATGCCAACAAACCTCTTCGAGGAGAATTTGTGAAGTGCTAATTTGAAGTAGAGAACCTTAAAGCTTATTTATCTTTCGAGAAACAAAAAGTGTCATGTGGGATTGTCTAATCCAATCATAACATTGCAAGATGAGGTCCAACTTGGTTACAAGACTGTAATTTGGGGAAGCTTTTACATAACATATCTTTCTCCTTCCGATTATGAATGTTACTTTTTATTTTGCCCAAAGTGGCTCTGGTTTCCTCTGTTTTTACCATTAGTATATGGTTATTAATAAACTCACGGTGGGCAAAATGAAAACATTAGATTAATGTATGAAACATTTGGTATTATTGTCACTTCAATCGGTCAATTATGACTAAAATCGCAGTAAAAAGTATTCTTACCAGTTACCATAACACCCAATTCCATGAGTTGGTTGTTCAGTAACTTTATACTTTCTTTATATTTTTCTTCCGTAACCCAAAACATTATCTAGAAATTTTTTAGAGATTGAACCAACTCGATTTGATGGGAATAAATTATGTAGACCCTAATTCACAATAAATATATCATTTAGGGTCTACAGATCATTCCTTTCGTACACTGAAACCTAACTTCAGAATAGATTAATCAATATGTCCAAATTTGGGCATATATCCCTAACCATATAACTAAGACATTTTGAGAATATTGAACAACAAAAGAAGTCCAACGGTAAAAGAGTAGTATTGATTGAGCGGCAAACGACCAAACAACAAATCGTGCTGAAAATAATAATGTCTCACCAGAATTTCTCAGCATTAATTGAAACACACAACAAACCTCTCTTTATTCAATGAAACCACATTTTTCAAACACTCATGTTCTCTTATAAAGACAGCTCATGGAATCACACAATCACAATCAAAACCACAAGACCTAAAAAAAAAACACTATGGAACACCTCAAAAGTCTCTTCACACTTATTCTCTTCCTCATGCTAACTATGTTGCCGGCACTAACGTTCGCTGGTAAGATATCAGCGATCATCGTGTTTGGTGACTCAACCGTTGATGCCGGGAACAACAATTATATCCCAACGGTCGCCAGAAGCAACTTTGAGCCATATGGACGGGACTTTGTTGGTGGGAAGCCGACCGGTCGATTTTGTAACGGAAAGATCGCGACGGATTTTATGTCGGAGGCTGTAGGGCTTAAACCGATAGTTCCGGCATACTTGGATCCTTCTTACAACATTTCAGATTTTGCAACAGGTGTCACCTTTGCTTCTGCTGCTACAGGCTATGACAACGCCACTTCTGATGTTCTGGTACGGACTTTTCTTTCCCCTGTATTTATGACATATACTATTTGGTATGGTACAAGTCTTTATGGATATTTATGATTCATGATATATAGAATATAAATTTTTTTTATAAGAAAAATAATAAATAATAAGAAATAATTCTGTGTATTCTATTGGTAAAATGTAATTATATATAGATATATAATTTTTGTTTATATATATCATAGTTGCTTACGATTTTGCGTACAAATTAAGAACATTTTTACAACATCTATTATACATTTATTCTATCATTAAAGCGTATTAGTTATTTAACTCTAATTAATACGGAGAAAATATGAAATGTTACACAAATTTAACGTAGGAAATACAAAACATTCATTTTGTGAAACATTTATTATTAAGAAAGGGGGAGTGTATTTTTCATTTAAAAAAAATAACACCTATAATACGAATGGATGAATCTTTTTTTTTGTTTATAAACAGTAAATATAAATTTGAATAAATAAAAAATTGTGATCATTATTTATTGAAAGATGTTATATTTGGATGCTTTCTTTTCTTTTCTTTTTTCATTATAAATTGGAATTGGATGCTTTTCCTACAATTTATCCCTGATTACATTTCATTGATGATGACGATTCTAGTCGGTACTACCTCTATGGAGACAACTCGAATACTACAAAGAATACCAAACAAAACTAAAAGCATACCAAGGAAGAGACCGAGCCACAGAGACCATAACCAACTCTCTCTACCTTATAAGCGTAGGGACCAACGATTTCCTCGAGAACTACTTCGCCTTTCCTGGACGTTCTTCTCAATACTCTGTCGGTCTTTACCAAGATTTCCTAGCTGGAATCGCCAAAGACTTTGTGAAGAAGTTATATGGGCTTGGCGCTAGGAAGATCTCGCTAGGTGGATTGCCACCAATGGGATGCATGCCTTTAGAGAGAGCCACCAACATTGGCACGGGAGGTGAGTGCGTTGGACGCTTCAACGACGTTGCGGTCCAGTTCAACAGCAAGCTTGAGAAGCTTGTTGAGAAGCTGAGCAAAGAGCTTCCTGGTTCCATCCTCGTTTTCTCAAATCCATATGAACCATTTATGAGAATCATCAAGAACCCTTCCTCTTTTGGGTTCGAGGTTGCAGCAGCGGCTTGCTGCGCCACGGGGATGTTTGAGATGGGATATAGCTGCCAAAGAAATAACCCATTCACATGTACAAATGCAGATAAGTATGTGTTTTGGGACTCATTTCATCCAACACAGAAGACTCATCGCATTATGGCTAATTTTCTCATGAACAGTACATTTTCTCACTTCCTCTAAACATTTCTCTATGTGTGTGCGTGTATAATATTATTATTAGTGCGATAAGGCTTGCTTCCCAGATTTTTGATCCAGTTGCACTTTGTATGTATTTAGTTACTCTTTGCTTTTGTGTTAACTAGGTGTTTGGCCCGCTTTTGCGTGGACAAAAATGTTTCATCAAATTATTACGGTGTTGTTTGGTTGCAATTGTGATTTATTGCTGTTACTTTAGTACAAAAATGTTAAATTTTTTTGGTTTTTAATAATAAACTGTGACTTTAAGAAAATAAAAAGCTACAATTTGCTAGTTAAAAAAAATAAATATAGCATGAACAAAAGAGATGAAAATTGTGCTTTGAGATTTAGGAGTTAATTTAGGACTTTAAAACATTAAAAGTTTGTTTGGATAATTTAAAACTTTAAAGTTTTACATGATTTTGTTTTCATTTTTTTTTCGTCTTTTTCAAAATCATTGTCTTTCAATATTTTTTCTTTTCGTTCTTCCTCTCTCTTTCTATTTTTTCTTATTCTTCTTCCGGTTTTGTTCTTCCCATATTTGAATAGAAATTATAATCGATATGGATTTGTAAATAATCATTTTCATTAAAGGTAGTATAATAAATTTTGTAACTATACAGTTTTTGATTTCAAGAAATTTGTAATATTATTTAAATAATATATTTGTGGTTGTCCCTATTTCTAATATTTACACTTTTCTAGAATTGTTAGTCGATTTTTTTTTGCTATCGGAATTTTAATTCTTTCATCATTATGGTCTTGGCATCTTTATAATTGTTATTTAAACGATCTTGGCCATTGTTATTTAAATTCTTAATTACCGTAATTTCTTTAAAATTATGAGTGTTGTATCTTTTTGGAAAAAAACAATACAGTAAACACCAACATGGATTAATCGATCGAATTGACTAAAAAACGTTTAACTTATATGACTGAATCGACAAAAAGTGAGTAAAACTGGTTTAACTTAAATGATCAAATCGAATAAATTGTTAGTGAAATGCATTAAGATAAATTCATTAAGGATTTAATAGTTGATCAAAAATCTCAAGACTAATAATAAATACAGTCACATAAATTAGACCTCTAGAGATTGAGTGCGTTGGAATAGACGTCAATGTAATGTTGCGGCTGGCTTTCCTTATGAAGCGGATCCACCAATTACCTATCTGGAATTGGTTAGAGGCGATTGGTTCTTTTTCATCCCTGTTTCTGATTACTCAGAGGTTCTGTAAGACATTTTTTTTTTCATTTTAATCAAAATCAAATCATCTGAAACACATTTGCAATATATAATTTTTCAAATTCAATGCCTCGTTGCTCACATAGAAAACAGTATAGACCCAATAAAAACAGAATATGTAAAGTCTAAAACTTCCATGCCTCGTGTCATCCTCCATTTCTTCATCTGTTTACTTAATTTGGCTTCTTGCAAAGTCTAATACTTACATGCCATCTCCCTGGTTTGCTCTTATTTAATGATTCTATACAGAAAAAAATCGTGGTCCAAAGACATTGGCCAGTCTACTTTGATGCATATAAAAGACTGGTGGAAGATGTAAAAAGTCTTAGTAGTGGTGTTCACGTCTTTTAAAAAAAAAACACATGGTAACAAAGAGACATTAGACAGTGAATGTTTTGATCAGAAGAACTTCTTCAGGTCATCATAGATTCTCCACATAAAATGATATGCAGCTCCATTCTTGTTCTTCTCAGCTTCATGCAGGCATCACGAAGAGGTAAACACAGTACGAAAAAAACACAAAGATACAAAGTCACAAACACAAGAGCCAAGAAACCATACCTCGTTAGAGCAGAAACGATGTATACACCGAGCACATATCCTAAGACCAGGTTTATCAATGGTTTCTTCCTGAATTTCTTGACATTTAATAGGTTTTTTTAATTAAAACAGAGGTTTAAATACAAAGATCGATCCTTATTTAAGGATTTTAAGGATCGATCCTTATTTAGGTGTGGCAGGCTGTGATTGGTTCAAACATTTTCTGTTTCTCTCCTATTTTCTCGTCCTTTTGTTGCTTTGTGAGATTATATGGGTTTCTATAATATTTGTGCTTCTTTTTCTACAATTACAGTGCTTTTTATTATTTTAATTGTAACATCCCTATCACAGGCTCCTAAGAGAGCGGGGAACCGGGTATGTTAGGTCGACTATCGAACCGCGTCCGGTAGGATGTCCGATCTGGTGATCACACAGGATTGCCAGGAAAACGCCCAGGTAACAATCAACAACACAGACTTAGGCTGATCTCTCTACTAAACCTGAAAGACAAGGGGAGATGAGGGGTGAGTAATTGGGATTACTCAGTGAGGGTGGACCTTAAAGAGGCCCACAACATCATCAAACTAGCATAAATTGGTTTTAAGAGATCTAATCTTAAAGCAAGCCCAAGCAACACATATATAGATATATTTACTTATATATATAGACAATTCATTCCTAGCAATCAATCACACAGCATTCAAGGGTAACCCTACAAACAACTACACAAGAAACGGGTCCCTGGACGCGGTAGTAGTGGGCTGCCACATGGGCCCCCATGCCTCACCCGGAAAGGCAACCAGAATAATCCCATCCAATGGCTGGCCTATTACCATACCCATTAGTCAGGATCACTCTGTCAGTCACACAGACTGATCCACAGCAATCACCGAGACAGGCTATGACACTAACGGTCACTCAGACGGCTGCTCATAGCGGTCTCACCAGAAAGCTGTACCCAGCGGTCCCTTTGGACGGCTCAATAAACAGTGGATCGCTAATCCACTCCAGCGATGGCTCTAGCCGTGCCTCACACGACAGCGATAGCCAACAAACAACACTGACTCCTGCCTCCAGGAGCCAGGGGTCCTATCAGAGATCTATATGCACAATCATCCATTTCAAAGAATCATCCGTTTCTTAAAGGTCCTTCCATTATTAAGATGCACTTTCGGTGATACCAATTGTAACAAAAGGAACATTAATCAGGTTAACATCACTCAATCAATATTTTAAAGTCCAATAAGTTTAGATCCAAGTTCAGGTTAATTATCTCATTCCACCAGCAACCAGCAACATCAACAAACAGGCAACACAGATCCAGGTCCTAACAATTCTAACAACCCTAACAAGCAGATATAAGCCTGATCTAAGAAAAGACCACTTAAAAGACAACCATGCATATGTAAGAGAGGATGAAGCCACAGAGCCCTCACCTTGGCTTAGAAGGCTGAGAAACAGGAGGAGGAGGCAAGGGAGAAGGAGATCTAAGAGGAGATCCATCAGAATCAGCTCCCATCTCACCCAAAGGAGAAGGAGGCGGCGCAGACATCACAGCAAGGCAAGGAAGCTTCGACGGCGAGAGAGGCTTGGAGGATGGTGGCGGCCGCGGCTAGGAGGGAGAGAGACACGTCCAAGAGAGAGAAAGAAGGAGAAGAAAACGCAGAGAGAGAGAGGAAGGGAGCAGCTCGGCGCAGGAGGAGAGAAAGAGAGAGGAAAAAGGTGGCTAGGGTTGATTAGGAGCTTAATGAGGGTTTTAGGGATTTAATTAGGTATTTATATAGAGGTCAAATAGATGGGTTGGGCTTAATGGGCTCTTAGAAAGAAATTAGGAAAAACCCAAATCAAAAGGAAATAAAAAGAAAAGGAAATATAGATGGTTTAATTTAATAAAACCGGAATTAGGAACTGGTAACATCCAATATTTGGTTAACCAAAAGTCGGGATGTTACATTAATATTCTTCAAGAAATCCATATGAATATCTCTGATAAACTTGCCCTAAGAGTTAGACACCTACACTGTCAAAACAACAAAATTCTTTGATCAATTATCAACGAAGAATAACGCATAAACAATAACACAAGATCGAAGAACACTATCTTCAGAATTTTAAAATCAAAAGAAAAAATAAACAAGTAATTAGAAAAAGAAGTCACAAAAGGGAAAGATGAGTAACGATGCCACATGATCCAAAAATATCAACTGCAATGAGATAAAAACAGAATGATACAAACGCAAAAGATACAAAACCCGCAGAATACAGTAAACATTATCAAGAAAACGCAAAATGAATCCCTACCCCGCAACACAATGAGTTCGTCACGTAAAACCTTACGGTTCAACATGAATAATTGAAGTTAATTATATGATCTTCACGTACGGTTTACGTATCGTTTGGTAACTGTTTCTTTTTTTTTTTGTGCTTGCAATTTTGTACTTGGTAAAAAATTTTGATAATGATAATCATAATATGCGACACTGAAATTTTCCTAAAAATGCAACAATTAATAGTTAGTGATTATTAATTATGATGATGACGACAACTTACGGTCGTTAGTACTCTTGCTTGTCGCAATCCTACGCATAACGGCGTTGTAGAAATCGAAGACGGTGAACTGAAAACCATTGTTGGTTTTTTTAAAGCAATCTCGTTCAACATCGGACCAATCTTCTCACTAAAGACCATATAACCATTGATAGTTTGGCGACCAAGGGAGTTCCTTAGACATTTAGAGGAGTCTAAAAACGTCTTACCATGCTCTAGAAACCACAGGATCAGGCGGATCCTCATGTTTGTACACTTTCCTTTTCCGGATGTATTCACACTTGGAGGAATAACTCTCCAACGGCTCCTTCTAAGATGCTGCGTTTTGGAGCTTCATTCACTGAATCTGGACGTCCCAAGACACAATTCCTACGCACCCAAGTTGTCAAGACTCAAGCACAGCTCCATTTACCTTATTTGGCCGAGATTTGGTCATTATGATTTAAACGGCTAGTTCTGCAATTAGTTTGTGATTTCTTTCTTGCTTTAGCTTTTTTTAGAACTTTGGTTTAGACTTGTGTAGAGCATTATATAAGCTCATCTTTTTCTTCATTGTAAATCACCATTCAATCTTATGTAAAAAGCATTTTCGTTTTCTTCAAAGAGAGTTCTTTGTAAGAGTTGTTTCTTTTGAATATTGTGTGTGATTCACATTGTTCATTAGAATTCTTGGATTAAATTATTTGTGTGATTCAAGTAGTTTGTTCCATCACCTGATAGAGAGAGTCTATCATCATCAGATTGAGTGAGTCAATCAAATCCACCACCTTCCATCCCACCTTCATATCCACTTCCGCACAAAGCTTGTTAGCTTTTGATTATCAAGAGATCACTAAGCATCGGTGTGATTCCGTGCCTACATCAACCATTCAAAATAACCGCATAAATAGAGAGATAGTTAGGGTTTTGACATAAACAAAGGCATATTTATAAACCTCAAATAATTAGGGTCTCGAGAAAACAGTTTGTTTTTTCTTTAGATTTCACAAGGGCTAGGGTTTAGAAAAACCAAAACTCTGGATGTAGGCATCTTTTTTTCACATAACTGGCCACCCCAAAAAAAATTACAAAGATGAGTTTTAGCCAAATCCAAGCTTGTAAGGCCAAATAATCCAAGCCGAAAAACAAATTGGTAGACAAATCGGTATTATCCAATTATATTGCAAACTTAATTTAGACTAATTAAAAGGATATTAATGCCTTTTTGATGAAGGATAGAAAGATAATTAGCCACCTTGAAACTCGATGAGAAGCCTTAAAACTAAAAATTTACTTCACTTTTAACATATATGATGATCTGCGAAACCTATGTTTCTTCTCAAGATTATGGTATGCCTATATATATAGCTAATTTGTTTTTCGTTAGTTATTCTTAAGATATTTATGTTTCCATTTTGAAAGTTTTGTGAAGAAATTTGGTTTAAGTGTGTTTTTTTTTTCAGAAAGAAATGAGACAAAATAAGCTAAAAATTCAACTTGGTTTACGATTAGTTATTTATCAATTTAATATGGTTGGGTAATATTTTATGTTCCTATCAACAAACACTTTGGAACTGAATTGTCAACAATATTCGTAATCATTACGTATGAAAAACCATGATACTTTTTAACAAAACAAAAAATACCTATGAAACTAAGAGCAAAATACCTTTTAACAAAAAAAAACTCTATCCTCCGGTGGTTTCAGAATGCAGCTTGCTCGTTAGTCTCACAAAAAGTTTTCTTAACTTGTGGCGAAGCTGTAAGCTTCGTGTTTCTTACGTTGTGAAGACGGCTCTGGAACATGTATCTCGAAGCAACATCAGCGGAGTTTAAGGCTTCAAACTTCCCTTTCTCACACTTTGCTCCTTGTGCGTCCCCTTTGTTGATTCCTTTTAAGGTTGTTTTGTTAGGTTTTCTTCTCTAATTTTGCCTGTTATTTCTGTTTGTTGTAATTTACTTTCGTTATTTTAGTCTTTTTCTTTTCTTGTATTTTCCTATAATTCTGTCCAAAAAAAATTAATAATATAATCTTTACATTTTACAAAAAAAACTAAAAGTAAAGTATTCATCTATTATACTAAAACAAAAGCACTTTTAGTACTGGCTTCCGAACATTCCTAAATGTTTTAAAAAAATTATTTGGAAACAGTTTTAAAATTATCATAATTTATTATAATATTATTTAAAAAACATATTTTCTTTTGTATATAAATTTAATACGAAAATTAGATATTAGTAAAGATATTTAAAGATTTCCTTAAATATAGGTTATATTTAATTTAAAATTCAAATTTATTAATTTTTGTAATTAAATCTAATTCTGAATAATAGATATTAATTTAGATTACTTAGACTTCCTTAAATATAGGTTTATTTAATTTAACATTTGAAATTCAAATAATATTTTCAGAATAACACATATGATTAACAAATATTTTATTGTATTTTTAATCATATTCAATCAGACTAAAATCGAAAACTGATAAATATTAATATTATTTAGTAATTTGATGAGATGAGTTAAGTTTTTTAATAATTATGGTTTTATGCGGATTAAATTATCAAAATATGCAAGATATTAAAATAAAAATTATTTAAAAATTAATAAATATTTATATCATATAGTAATATTAATAGACGGATTAGAATTATAGTTTTATAACCATAGTCCGTTTCGGATTAATAGAATGAGTGAATTATAAATATGTTTTTATAATAACATTTATTTTTTGATTAATAGAAACGACCGGATTAAAATTATGTTTTCATGATCGTGGTCATAATAATACTAAAAAAAATTAAAATATAAAAACAAAGTTCATAATTAACATTATATCGATATATATTTAATTAATCGATATTTTTATTCTACTAATATACAAAATCTATACTATTTAAAATCAAAATATAGTGATTTAAAAATAAATAAATAACAAAACAAATTATATCTAAACATAAAATAAATATAAATTATATTAAAAAAAAATCTTGTGCGAACACACGGGATTAATATCTAGTACTGATTTACTTCTCCGATCAAACCAAAAATGTTGACAATTCGTCCCAACGTTACAAACTTTAATTTCAATAAAAATAGGGTTTGTATTAGCGCATTTATTAGTAGTTCAATGTGAACGCGAAAAAAAGAAAATGAGATCCCAATATTATCTATACAAAATCAGTGCAAAATCTATTATATTAAAACATAAGCACATTTAGTACTTGCTTCCAAACACTCCTAATTTTTTTAAGTGTTTATAAATAATTTTAATAATTATTTATATTTAATTTCGAAAATTAGTTATTAATTTAAATATTTTTAGAGTTCTTTAAATATAGGTAATTTAGATTTGATTTGATTTGATTAAAACTAATAAATCAGATACTAATTTAGATTTGATTTAAAGATTCTAATTAAAATAATTTCTATACTATTAAACATTTTTATCAACAATATCTAGAATTTTTGAAAAAAAAAATTCCTATATGAAAAATATTTATAATGATGTAAATGATATGATATTTGTTTATATAATATATTTACGATTATGATTTATTTACAAATTAATAATAAAATAATAAGTAAAATTCAAATGTATAATTTAAATATTAAAAATATATTTTTTTAAAATTCATAGAACTAAAAATATATATAAAAAATCGGGTTAAAAATATTTTGGTAACTAATATCACTAATTTTGAATTATACATGTATATCGAAAATATATTTTCCATACAAAATTAAAACATAAAAAATTAAAAATTATTGCATACACTATAATGTGGTTTGAAAAACCAGTTGTACACTCCCTTTGTTGATTAAATTTTTAGAAAACTATAATGCTAAATAATACTGTTAATACATCTCAAACTTTTAACAAATATTTTTATATTATACGGTAATATGAACGGAAAAATTAGAATTATGTTTTTATAATAGTTCATTTTGAATTAATATTAACGGACGGGTTAAAAGTATATTTTTATAATAATAATTAATTTTAATATTATAAAAATATATCTAAACACAAAAATCAATATTTCGCTTATTAAAAAATATATTTATAAAAATAATTATATTTAAACCCAAAAACACAAATTATATTATAAAATTCGTTAAACAATAAAAAATATTCCCATGCGGATGCACGGGGTTAGAATCTAGTATACTTTAAATTTGGAAATATTGGTAGCCTACTATCATAGATATAGTGACATTCCACATCTCAACCAATTTAGTTGACTCAAAACACTATGAAAGTGACCTTTTGTAAAAGAATATTTGATCCGAAGTGATAGGAGATTTTTATGTTTTATCCATGCAAGGATGAATAAAACTATGCGCACATACTAAATACTAATTAATGTTAAATATTTTTGTTTCTAGAAGTACTACCTCCGATCAGAATCTTTCTTTTACTCATTAATCACTATCATTGGTTCTCTATACATTACGACTTGCGAAAATTTTCCAGAATCAGCTATAATCGTTCCAAAATCACCAAAATAGGTTATTGTATGACCAAAACAAAATAGACTACCACTTCACATGAAACAAATGTAAACATAATAATGCAAATGCAAAATAAATCATAAATTTATTCAAATATAAGTGATATAAAATAAGATCTCATTTGTTGTTGATTTTACACGGTGATTACTTGATTCATGCTATCACTAGTTATTTTTTCACATTAGTTAAAAATAAATCATAATGTATGCAAATATATATTTAGTTTGTTTTGTTTTCTATATAAGATAACTAGGTATTTGTCACATTAGGCGATTTACGGTTGTATTTTTTCTTCTAAGAATTTAGAGTTCTTTATAGTGGTTTTACGTTCATATATGTCATATGATTCAAGGCTTTTGGTAATTTGTTTAATAGTTGTTTTCATGGTATTGAATCTTATATATATATATAGAGGTGTCACTCTCCCTTATAAGGAAAGAAATGCTCCCCTAACCAAAATGAAGGAGGCATAATCTTGTTCATTAAATCGTTAAGGGAGAGAATCCCTTCAGGGAAAGGTAAACTCTTGACGCCACATGCATAATCTTATATAAAACAGTCTGTTCTGCCTTATAAGAAAGATCATCACGGACCTAAAGTCCCAGGTCCCAGGTCCCACAGACTGAGCCTCCGGCCTTCCAGACCCACTATCTCAGGTCCTACAGACTCATGTTCCGGCCTTCAATACCCACAGTCTCAGGCAATCATGACTGGGAAGGTAAATATGAATAATTGGGTAGCAATACCTGGAGAGGTTAGTAATTGAAGTATAAATGAAGATCAAGTCAAGAGTGAAGCTCGAGCCTGAAGCTTCAAGTCTTGGAATAAACACTAGCTGGAAATCTTAAGTGTAAGAGAGGCTTTGGTGCGTGTAGAGAGTCTCTAACAGGTCCACTAGGACATATGTCCTCCTCTCATTAGTAAACGTGTTAAGCGAGTATTGAGCTAAGTAAAGCTCTGGTCTTTGACTTACTTGTTGACTAGCCATTACAAAGTTGTTATAATCGGAAGCCAGACAGAGAGAGAGAGGGAGGATAAGGCGATATGTACTTTCTGACGAGTTTGCCGTTCTAGTTGATTCTGGTGTGATTATCACCAGCGAGATGTAGGGATCCGGTTAAGGATTTGAACTTGTTAACTCGCGTGTTCTTCTCTGTTTCATTCTTTCTTTAGTTTCATTCATCAATCGATTATAATCGCTAAGCTCAAGAGTTCTTAATCAAGAACAAGAGGGAAAGATTAGGAGTTAATCTTCACAAATTGGTACCAGAGCCAGGTTACTGGTGCGGTGGGTCATGAATCGAAGATGACTGATGTGGTGTGCGGGATGTGAGCAAGTTTTACCTTAAATCGAATCAATGACAACCGCAAGTGCACAACTAATCAATTATAGTACTTAGGGATCAAATCCACAAGAAAAAAGGATATAGTCTGCGAAACCTTTTTAAAGAGATTAAGTAAGGAAGTTTAGAAGTATCGATTTTTATAGGGGTTTTGGTGTCACTAAAAATATAAATCCTAAACTAAACGGAAAAAAGAAAAGTTTCTTAAGAAAATTAATTGGAAATCTAAAGAAAACCTAATGTAAAAATCTTGAGAAAATTGGTGTAACAACTATTAAAAGAGACGTTGGGTTATTTGGAAATATCTCTGGGATGTGAATGATTCAAAACATTGCTAAAGAGTACATAAAAAGATCCTAGCTAAAAATCTTAGAACTCGAGCATGGATGTATGAATATGTCACTCTCGTGATCATAACCAACTGCCACTGACAGCCCTGACCAGTAACTTCTGACTCTGGCCCCAGCCATAGGTGTTCACAATCTTGCACTAGACTCATCTACATTCACAACTCACCTATAAGTAGCTTCCGTCTCCTATGACAGAATTAGATCTGGAAAATAATGAAAACTCTCGCAACACTAAGTACTTAAATCAGATTATAGTTCTTGATGTTACTCTCATGTTTTAAAAATGAGTTTAGAAGAAAAAGTTCTAGGATTCGGCTTACTAGTGATAACACCATATTTTGACCACTTTTATGGATCATAATAATATCTTACGCAGGTGTATTAACTCTATTTTCACTGGTTTTTAAATTGTTTTCAATGTTTAAAGTTTCAAAAGACTTTTCAGGAAATTTGGGCAAAAGATATGCAATTTCGAACAAATGAGCAATTTTGGATAAATGCAGACCGTCAGAAGTATGGCAACCGATGAAGACTTTCTCACCGTCTGATCAGCCCCAAAATTTGTGACATCATAGAGGATACAACCAGCTTTCTAATGCATTGTTTTGGAGACAATCCAACGGTTAGATCTTCAGATACTCTCGATGCAATAAAGACAGAAAATGCAGTCTCAGAAGATGGCACAAATCGGGACCGCGGCAAAGGCATGTTTCCCCACGGGTAGGAGCACCACGACCACAGCCAGTAGTCAGTCACTTCCCCGACGACCTAATTAAATTCCAAGTAGATTCCCTATTGAAGCCCTAAGTGTACATGACAACTCCAGAAGCTATAAATACTCCCTTTAGGTCATTCTAAAGGGTATGGAGAGTCTGTGTACGAGTTTTACAAAAACCCTAGAGAGTAGCCGTTGATTTCAAAGAAGGAGCCACTGCTGGAGAGCATCATCGCGCCTCCACCTGCAACTCTGTTCTTCGTTTTTTCTTTATTGTTCTTTTTAATTTCCTGCAACTTTCAATACTTTGTGATGATTGTTTACAATATGCTTGAGTAGTTTCCCAGTTGGGGTTAAAGGAATTTTTCGAAGGGAATTTCGTGTGGATTTTTTATGAATCGATAGATTTAGGATCTATAATCTTCTAGATGTTCTTTGTTTACCTTTAGTCTTACTGCGTGATTCTCTGCTAGCTACTTAGAAGCCGGTCTAGATATGATTTGTTGCGAAAGCTTTCATTGATTGTCTGACCTAGTGTGAAATGAGCAATGAGTCTGTAGGAGTGGAAACCTACCTATAGATGAGTTGTGAATGTTGATGAGTCTTGTTCAATTATTACATCTACTCACTTCCAGGATCAGAGTGGAAACCTACTGATCAGGGTTGTGAGAGATAGTTGTTTAGTGCTGCGAAAGTAGGCTATTTATACTTCCGTGCCTCGAGTTCTTGAACATACATAGTCGATTAACTTTATCATGTACTTAATTTAAACATAGGTTTAGTCCATGAATCCCAGCGATACCCTTAAGCCCAGTGTTTGTTTTCTATTGCTTACAACCTTCGATTTTTCCCTGCTTTCATTCGCCTTAGATTTTTACTAGCTATTACCTGTTTTCGTTTTTCAATTACTTTTATTTGCCTTGCTTTCTAGTTTAGAATTAGTGACAACCAAAAACCAAAACCCAAACCTGTTTAGTTCTAATCTGATTTGAGCATTAGTGTGAATTCATACTGAAACAACTAAGTCTCTGTGGATCGATACCCTAAGTACTACATCGCACATATGTGCACTTGCAGACATTTAGGGGTTATAAATTTAAAACCTGAAGCTTAGTAAAACCGAACAACACCCCACTTTTGCAGACATCAACTAGCTCATGCAATCATCATCGAGCATATATACTCCCCATCAAAAATCCCTTTAAGCACAATAAGTAAACTACTCAGACATGATTAAAGAAAGCAAAACATTGTATTGAATGGCTGTAAAGAAATTGTTATTGAAGAAGAAACAAAAAAGGTTCAAGAGATAGATCCCTATCTCCCTAAATCTAAAACAAACTAAGAAAGAAAAGCTAAGAACTTCTAACACTTAGAATAACATAGCATGTCGTTTAGAGTTTTTAAAACAAGTATTTATATGTCTTCAAGTCATGCCTTGACGTCACTTAGGGTTTCTTCAAAGACAGAAATCAATTTGGCTTGAAAATGGGCTTCTAAGGGAAAGTTGATTCTCTGCGGTCAGGAACTCTGCAACCATGGGGAAACAGGTGTCGGCCGCGGTCTGGAAGGCTGACCTGCTGCTTGATTAGACTTTTTGGTCTTCGCGTAACTTTTGATTAAACCATTGGATTATCCTCATGTCAAGTGTGCTGGAAAGCTAGCTGATCTATCTTTAATGTCTCCTAACTTGAGCTGGATCAGACAGTGAGAAGGTTTTCATTTGTGGGTGAACTTCTAACAGCTTAACTCGATCTAAAAATCTGGTCTTCTATCCAATTTGTAAATCTTTTGTCTAAATTTCCTGAAAAGAGTCTTAAGACTACAAATACTAGAAAACCATAAAAAAAACACTTAAAAGGAATGAAAAACATTTGAAAAGCATTTAAAAATGATCCATAAAAAGTGGTAAAAAAAATACAGTGTTATCAATGAGGACAAGTCAAAGGATCAAAGTTAATATGTTTGATGGATCAGGAGACTTCGAGATCTGGAAGAAGCGAATGCTCGTGAATCTAACAGGTCAAGGCTTCCGCTTGATATTTCTTCTTCTTTGCCGCCGGATCTGTTGCCTCCTCCATCTTCGACGAAAAGGCTCTAAATCTGATATTCATGTGCGTCTGCGATCATGTTCTGAGGAACCTAGACAAGTGCACGATAGCCGAAAAATCTTGGTCCAGTCTCGATAAGATTTACATGGAGAAGACTCTGCTGAATTGAGTACACTCACAGCTAAAAGTATGTACTCATTCAAGATGCAGGACTCAAGATCAATAGATCAGAATGTGGATGACTTCTTGAAGCTGATAGCGGATTTCAATTTAACCTTAGTAGGTGAGATTCCATAAGAAGTTCAAGCGATCCTTCTACTCAACGCTCTCCCTAACATGTATGATTCTCTCAAATAAACTTTGAAATATAGTCCAGAAGCTATTAGACTTGAAGAGGTTGCTAGAGTGGCTAGATTTAAGGAAATAGAATTTAGAGATGTCCTTAGCTCTAAGAAGGTCATTATATTAGAGGAAGATCAGAAACTAGGAATCAAGGTTCTTCTAGGAAAGGTAAAAGCAGGTCAAGGTCTGCCTCCAATGATGGAAAAAAAGTTTGTTGGATATGTGGTAAAGATGGCCAACACAAGAAGCAATGTTACAAATGATTGGAAAGGAACAAAGACAAAGGTCAGTCACAGGGAAAGGGTGAATCGTCTATGGCTAAAGATGATGCACAAGATCTGGTTGGTTTGTTAATGTCAGAGGTTAATTTGAGCACAGGAGATTCAAAACAAGAAGAGTGGATTATAAACACCGGTTGTTCTTTCCATATGTCACCAAGAAGAGTGTTCATAGACATGAAAGAGCTAAATGATGGCAGAGTAAGAATGGCATATAACACGATGTCTGAAGTTAAAGGTATTGAGTCAGTTTGGTTCGAGAATCAAGATGGCACAACGTTTATTCTCCATGAGATCAGATATATGCAAGGAATTGCTAGGAAATTAATGATTGTGGGAACTTTAGAAGCCAAAGGTTATGAGTTCAAAGCAGGGAATATTGTTCTGAAGTTAGTCAAGGGCAGTTCAGTATTCATGAAAATTAAGATACATGAGGCATTCTCTGTATATTCTTCAAGGAAAAACTCGGATTTCAGTTGGTACGAAGTAAAGTCAAGTTCGGCGGTTCATTTTGACAACAGTGATGCTCAAGCTCAGTTGTGGTACAGTAGGATGGGTCACATCGGTCAGAACGGTTTCAAGGTGTTAACAAAAAGAGGATGTTTTGGCAGCTACAAGGTTACCGAGGTGAAATTATGTGAGGATTGTGTCATTAGAAAGACACATTGTGTGAGCTTCGGACCAGGCCAACACGTGACTAAGAACAAACTGGATTATGTTCACTCCAATCTTTGGGGATCTCCAAATGTCCCATTTAGTCTAAGTAAACACTAGTATTTTATCTCGTTTACAGATGACTTTACTATAAAGGTGTGGATATACTTTTTTAAGACCAAAGATGAGGCTTTCAGAAGCTTCATGGATTGGAAAAAGATGGTCGAGACACGAACAAAAAGGAGGGTTAAGAAGCTGCAAACTGACAATGGGTTAGAATTCTGCAAACAAGAGTTTGATCAGTTCTGTAAAGAGGAAGAAATTGTAAGACACCGAATGTATTTACACCCCACAGAAAAACAGTGTGGCTGAAAGATTAAACAAGAAAAGTATGAATAAATTATGAAGTGTGCTCAGTGAAAGCGGTCTCAATCAACATTTTTGGGTAGAAGCTGCTGCTACAGCTGTTTAACTAATAAACAGGTCACCTTCTTTATCTATTGAGTTCAACGTCTCAGAGGAAATATGGACTTCTGCAATATTGCCTGACCTTAATGGTTAATGCAAGTTTGGGTGCTTAGCTTATATGCACTTAGATAGTTGGAAGTTGAACCCTCGAGCCATGAAGGGAATTTTTACGGGTTATCCATAGGGTGTAAAAGGATTCAAGATATGGATTCTTGAGGACAAGAAGGTGGTGATAAGCATCTTCAGAGAAGATCAAATTTTAAAAGACCTTAAAACAGATACTTCTAGCAAAGAAGATCAAGAAAAGGACATGTGGAAAATTAATATAGAATTGGCTTACATTGCGAGCTAGGGTTGATGTCGCAAAAGAAATTTTAAATTTGCAAACCCTAGTGTCTGCAAGTGCACAGCCGTGCATTGTAGTACTTAGCGTGTCGATCCACAGGGAGAATTGTCTTTTTTGCAGAAACTTTAAACTGGATTAGATCTCGACGTCAAAGATCAATGGGGGCTTTTGTGGGGTTTTGGTGTCACGATTTCTACTAAGCTAAACAAGAAATAAAAATAGATAAAAAAGATGAAAAACGTGTTGGGTATTAGGGTTCATCTCTAGGGTTCATGATCTACGACACAAGGAATTTAGTTAAGGATTTTCTATGATTCTGAAACTAGGATAGACATTTGTAAGATTAGCCAACTCTCGTCACCTTAATCATCTAATTACTTAATCTCGGCAATAAACTCTCGCTCTCATGCCGGATTAAGATCATGCATTTCAGATCGGAATCCGTTTTGGCTTACGTATCCTCCGTAGGTGATAACACCGTATATTGACCACTTTTATAGATCATAAATATGTCTTATGCGAGTGTTTTAACTCTGTTTTCAATGGTTTTTAAAGTGTTTTCAAAGTTTAGAGTTTCAAAAGACTTTTCAGGAAACTTAGGCAAAAGATATGCAAATTGGAACAAATGAGCAATTTTGGATAAATGCAGACCGTTAGAAGTATGACAAGCGATGAAGACCTTCTCACCGTCTGATCACCCCCCAAAATTTGAGACAACATAGAGGATCCAACCAGCTCTCTAATGCACTTGGTTTGGAGACAATCCAACGGTTAGATCTTCAGATACTCCCGATGCAAGAATGACAGAAAATGCAGTTCCGGAAGAGAGCATTAGTTGGGACCGCGGCCAACACCTATTTCCCCGCGGGTGGGACCATCACGACCGCGGCCATATAACGTTCACTTTCCAGACGACTTAATTAAAGCCCAAATCAATTCCTTTCGTTATTTTTGAAGCCCTAAGTGTCCAAGACAACTCCAGAAGCTATAAATACCCCATTTTGGTCATTATAAAGGGTGTGTTCGTTTTTTTGTTTAGATTTTCGTGTGAGACTCACAAACCCTAGAGAGAGAGGCCGCCGTTTAAGAAGGAGGAGCCGCCGAAGGAGAGCAACATCGCGCCTCCGCCGTCGACTCTGTTCTTCGTTCTTCTTTCATGTTTTCTTTAATTTCCTGCAACTTTCAATACTCTATGATGCTTTGTTACAATATGTTTGAGTAATTTCCCAGTTGGGTTTAAAGTGATTTTTCAAAGGGAATTTCGTGTGTCTTTGCTTATGAATCGATAGATTTAGGATTATTAATTTTCTAGATGTTCTTCGTTTGCCTTTGGTTTTACTGCGTGATTCTCTGCTGGCCACTTAGAAGCGGATCTGATATGACATGTTGCGAAAGTTTTCATTGATTTTCTGAACTAGAGTGAAACGAGAAATTCTTCTATGGGAGTGGAAACCTACCTATAGTTGAGTTGTGAATATTGATGAGTCTTGTTCTGCTATTGCATCTTCTCCATTCCAGGATCAGAGTGGAAACTTAATGATCAGGGTTGCGAGAGATAGTTGTTTAGTGCTGCGAAAGTAGGCTATTCATACTTCCCTGCCTTGAGTTCTAGAACATACGTAGTTGATTACCTTTATCACTTGTTTAAAATCGACATAGTTTAGTCCATGAATCCCCGCGATACCCTTGAGCCAAGCGTTTGTTTTTAATTGTTTACAAACTTTTCTTTCCATTCGATTTTCCTTGCTTCCATTCGCCTTTGATCTATTCAATTTTTACTTGCTTTTATTTGCCTTTCGTTTTCAATTGCTTTTATTTGTTTTGCTTTCTAGTTTAGATTTCGTGACAACCAAAACCCAAAACCAAAACCCAAACATGTTTAGTTCTAATCTGATTTAAGCATTGCCGTGAATTCGTACTGAAACACCTAAGTCTATGTGAATCAATACCCTAAGTACTACAGCGCACATCTGTGCACTTGCAGATATTTAGGGGTTATAAATTTAAAACCTGAAGCTTAGTAAAACGACAACAACAACCCCGTTTCTAATCGCATCAAGTTTTTGGCGCCGTTGTCAGGGACTTTGATTTGTTTCGTTGCGAATCCCAGCTTAAATCCGTTAGAACACTTGTTTACTTTTACTTTTTCTTTTGAATTTTTTAGGTTTCTCTACAATGAGAAATCGGAAACATGTTCCCGGAACTCTCGGTGATCCACCATATCACGTGGATGGTGACCCGAGCGACGATGACCTGACTGATGATGAGTTTGAAGAATCGATCTATGATGAAAATGAGCAAATCGGATTGCCAAAACATGAAGATGATGATGAACTGATTGGAAGTTTCGATTCACTTGAAAAATTCATGGGAGATCGAAGAGCTATTCAACCAGCCTTACCAGAGGATGGGAAAACCGAAATTAAGGTACCCTATATCCAATTAGTTCAACAAAATCAATTCTATGGTTATTCATCCAAACACTCGATAGACCATATCGAGACGTTCGAAGAATTATGTGCAACCATTACAGCAAATGGGGATTACCACAAGTGTAATCTTTTCCCATTCTCTTTGAGAGACAATGACATCAAATGACTAAAATCTTTAGATCCTGTTTCACTAAAAACGTGGGCAGCGTGTAGAAATGCTTTCCTAAATCGTTTTTACACTAGAAATCGTTCAAATCTCTTGAGAAACAAGATAAGAACTTTTAAACAAAAAGAAGATGAAGATCTTTTAGATACTTGGGAGAGATTTAGGGAATACCAAAGAGATTGTCCACATCACGGATATACTGACGAATACCTGATGGGTATCTTCTATCGAGGCATAACTCCAGAGTTACAACACTCTTTCGACACAGCAAGTAATGGAGACTTCTCAACAAGATCTGTGGAAGATGCTCGTGTTTTCATCAACAATTTCGCAAACGGCATCCATAATTAAGCAACTTTTGGCAATTCTGCACTTCCTGAGAAGAAAGAAGAGATTTCGGAAGTCATGAAGTGTCTCCATCACATAACGAGTCAACTTGTATTGCAACAACCAAACAAGGCACATAATACGTGTAACTTTGATGGTTGGGACAACCCAATGGATTCTTATGATCAAGAGATGATGAACACTGCAGAAGTCTATCAAATCCAAGATTTTCCCTTCGTTTCTGATCACCGCGAGTCCATTCATTCGGACTGCGGCCAAGACCTGTTTCACCACGGTCGCGAGTCGTACAACCGCGGGAAACAATCTTCCGAACCTATCTGGGCTATTCAAGTTAATTCCAATCCCTATCCTAGTTTTCCCTCTTCTGAAACTGAAAATCTAAACCAAAGAATTCTAGAGCTTGAAAAATCTAGGTCTGAAGAAATTAGTGATTTTAGATCTGAACTAAAAACGATGCAAGAAGATTTCAATGAAAAAATTTCCACCCTCCTTAATCTGATGATCAAAACTAGTTCTAAAAATATAGATAATTCCAAGGAGGAACCAAGTGAAAATTCTTTCGAAAGCTCAACGAAGCCGATCCCTCCGATCATGTGAAAGCTATCACACTTAGGAGTGGATTAGCTTACAAAGAGCCTGAATTTCCTAAAGATCCAGAAGATGAGGAAAAGGGGAAAGAAAAGGAAAAATAAAGAGAAAGAATCACAGTTGAAGATGTTGAAAAAGAAGTGGTAGGAGAGAAGTATGGAGAAGAAGTAAGAAAATATTCATCCCGGGAAATCTCGGAAATGACCCGATTCCACCTCCACCAACTCGTGTCTACAAACGTAAACCACCATATCCTAGAGCCTTAAGAGCCCTGAAGAAGGAGAAAGAAAAAGCTAAGCTGAAAGAGCTAATCGAGCAACTAAATGTAAGATTACCTTTCGTAGAAGCTTGTGCTATGATTCCCGCTTTGAGGAAATACATGAAGGATATTCTAAAAAATTCTTGAACTCTTAAAGTAGGCGTTATGATGATAACCCATGAATGTAGTTCTATCATGCAAAGCCGAATCCCTGAAACGAAAAATGATCCTGGAAGCTTCGTGCTTTCATGCACCATCAATGATATGGCTTTTGAGCGTGCTCTCTGTGATTTAGGTACTAGCATAAACATGATGCCTCTTTCAGTTGCAAAACATTTAGGACATCAAAATTTCCAGCCCACTAAAATTTCTTTAGTATTAGCTGATCGTTCCGTTAGACAACCTGTAGGTATCTTAATAGACGTTCCCGTTGAAATCGAAAAATGTTCCATACCAACTGATTTCGTAGTTCTAGAAGTAGAAAGAGATCCTAAGGATTCACTTATTCTTGTACGACCTTCCTATCTACAGCCGGAGCCATAATCAATGTCCTAGAAAGAAAAATTGACCTTCATTTAGCCGGACTAGTTATGCAGTTTGACATGAACAAAAGTTTTGATAAACCGACTTTGGATGGCAAAATTTGTTGGATTGATGAGTTAGACGGAATTATTGAGGAAGTCTATGAAGATCTACTTCTCGACGACGCTTTAAGTGTCACACTTTCACCCACAAAAGATGAGTGCAATTTCCTAGAAGAAATTTCAAGTGAGTGCGCGCGTATGCTTGATAAGTCCAAAACTTATAGGAAACCTCAAAAGTATCTAGATCTTAAGGATCAAATAAACATTCCTACACCTCCTAAAGAAACTGCCACAGCTATAAATGATCCTTGGAGTGAGCTTAAAGTCCCTAAAATCAAGTTTAAACCTCTTCCCGTCGGACTTAAGTACGGTTTCCTTGGACCAAATTCAACTTATCCTGTCATTATCAACTCTGGTTTGACAGAAGAAGAAACCAAAATGCTGTTGTCTGAGCTGAGAAAGCATAGAAAAGCCTTAGGATGTTCACTTGATGACATACCTGGAATCTCTCCAGATCTTTGTATGCACAAGATTAATCTAGAGGATAATGCTAAAAAACTCAATAGAAAGTCAAAGGAGACTAAACCTTAATCTCATGAATGTTTTCAAGAAGGATATTATGAAGCTTTTAGAAGCTGAAATCATATTTCCTATCTCAGATAGCACTTGGGTTAGCCCAGTTCATGTCGTCCCGAAGAAAGGAGGAGTCACTGTCATTAAAAACGATAAAGATGAGATGATCGCTACAAGAACAGTCACTGGACACCGTATGTGCAACGATTACTGGAAACTGAACGCAGCAAGTAGGAAAGGTCATTTTTCACTTCTCTACATAGATCACATGCTAGAAAGATTAGCTAATCACCCCTACTATTGCTTCCTTGATGGATACTCCAGATTTTTCCAAATTCCTATTCGCGCGGAGGATCAAGAAAAAATGACATTCACTTGTCCATATGGCACGTTCGCTTATCGACGTATGCCTTTTGGATTGTGTAATGCACCTGCTACCTTCCATCGGTGCATGATGTCGATCTTCACAGACTTTATTGAAGATTTCATGGAAATTTCTCGGTCTATGGATATTCTTTTAAAAAATGCCTAGGTAACCTCGGCAAAGTTCTGCAAAGATGTGAAGATTAGCACTTAGTATTAAATTGGAAAAATATCACTTCATGTTACGAGACGGAATCGTGCTTGGACACAGAATTTCAGGAAATGGAATTGAAGTTGACAAAGCAAAAAATCAAAGTCATGACATGCTTTCAACCAGCCAAAAACGTAAAAGGGATCCGTAGTTTTTTAGGACATGCAGGATTCTATAGGTGTTTCATAAAAGATTTTTCATATGGCATGTTTGCTTACTGACGTATGCCTTTTGGATTGTGTAATGCACCCGCTACCTTCCAGCGGTGCATGATGTCGATCTTCACAGACTTTATTGAAGATTTCATGGAAATTTCTCGGTCTATGGATCTTCTTTTAAAAAATGCCTAGGCAACCTTGGTAAAGTTCTGCAAAGATGTGAAGATAAGCACTTAGTATTAAATTGGAAAAAATGTTACTTCATGTTACGAGACGGAATCGTGCTTGGGCACAGAATTTCAGGAAAAGGAGTTGAAGTTGACAAAGCTAAAAATCGAAGTCATGACAAGCCTTCAACCACCCACAAACGTAAAAGGGATCCGTAGTTTCTTAGGACACGCAGGATTCTATAGGCGTTTCATAAAAAAAATTTCTCAAATAGCTAGACCACTTACGCGTTTGCTTTGCAAAGAAACGAACTTCGAGTTCGATGATGAGTGCTTAGCCGCGTTTCATAAGATCAAAGAAGCCCTTGTCTCCGCTCCAGTCGGGCAAGCACCTGATTGGGAACACTCGAAATCATGTGCGATGCAAGTGACTATGCAGTCGGAGTAGTGCTTGGCCAACGAAAAGATAAGAAACTGCACGTAATCAACTACGCAAGCAGAACTCTTGACGAAGCTCAATGCAATTATGCTACAACAGAAAAGGAACTTCTAGCTGTCGTATTTGCATTTGAGAAATTCCGTTCTTATCTCGTAGGATCTAAGATTATAGTTCATAATGATCATGCTGCGATCAAGTATTTAATGTCTAAGAAAGACGCTAAACCGAGGTTGATAAGATGGATCCTCCTACTGCAAGAATTCGACATCGAAATTCGAGATCGGAAAGGAGCAGATAATGGAGTCGCAGACCATCTTTCACAAATTCGAGTTGAAGAAAGATTGTCTTTAAATGATAGTTTGCCAGAAGAAAACATCTATGCAATAGATACTACCCCCACCAATGCCAATACCGCACCACCAAGGCAACTCATGCGACGATCAGATGCTTTCAACACCCCATGGTCTAGGCACATAGCGAATTACCTAGTAGCTGATGTAGAACCACCACAATTTTTTGGATATAGGAAGAAAAAGTTTCTGAAAGACGTAAGACATTATTTTTGGGACGAACCTTATCTCTACAAGAGATGTGCTGATGGGTTATTCCGAAGATGCGTGGCTGAAGAAGAGATGGAAGGAATTTTATTCGGATGCCATAGCTCATCTTACGCAGGACATTTCGCAACCTTCAAAACTGCTTCAAAGATCTTACAAGCAGGTTTTTGGTGGCCTACCTTGTTCAAGGATACTCAAGCCTATATATCGTGATGCGATAAATGCCAAAGGATGGGTAACATAAGCAAAGGAATGAGATGCCTCAAATTTTTATTCTCGAAGTCAAAATTTTTGATGTCTGGGGAATAGATTTTATGGGACCATTTCCTACTTTTTTTTGGAAACCAATACATCTTAGTAGCAGTAGACTACGTCTCTAAGTGGGTTGAAGAAGTTGCTAGTCCCACCAAAGATGCGAAAGTCGTCATGAAGTTGTTTAAATCTGTAATATTCCCGCGTTTTGGAGTTCCTAGAATTGTGATAAGCGACGGAGGATCACATTTCATCAATAGAGTTTTTGAGAATCTTCTTAAAAAGAATGGAGTTACGCATAAAGTTGCTTCTCCATACCATCCCAAACCAGCGATCAAGTAGAGATCTCAAACAGAGAAACCAAGTCGATTTTGCAAAAAAACAACTGCACTTCATCGCAAGGATTGGTCTACAAAGCTTGACGACGCATTATGGGCATATCGAACAGCATTTAAGACGCCATTAGGAACAACACCATTCAACCTAGTTTATGGAAAAGCATGTCACCTTCCAGTAGAAATCGAGTATAAATCGAAATGGACTATCAAGGAGATGAACATGAACACGAAAACACCTAGAGAAAGAAGACTACTTCAACTTCATAAGTTAGAAGAAATCCGACACAATGCTTACGAAAACTCGAAGATCTACAAAGAGAGGACTAAAGCATATCATGATAAGAAGATTATTCATAGAACTTTTGCTCCCAACGATAAGATTCTTCTTTTCAATTCTCGTCTTAAGTTTTCTTCCAGGAAAATTACGTTCAAGATGGTCCGGACCCTTCACGATAAAGGAAGTCAAACCATACGGAGCCATCGTCCTGTGGGACAAAACCTGAAATTCATTTACAGTGAATGGACAGCGTGTAAAGCCATATCTGACTGAAGAAAGAAAAGACGAAAGAGAAGTGATGTTTTTGATTAATCCATCATCGACCAATGATGAGATCAAGGAGTGTCACGACCTCGGATAAGTTTAATCGAGCAACAATGTCAAGCTAACGACTTAAAACAAGCGCTTAGTGGGAAGCAACCCACTTGGTATTTTATTTATTTCCATTTGAGCTGTATTTTCTATTTCCATTGCTTGGTTTTTGTTTCATTTAATTTCAGGCTTTTAATAAGAAATAACGAACACAAAAGACGAGCAGCACTCTCAAGCACGATAAGTTCACTTAAACATTTCAACTTTTCTATTTTCTTTACCATTCTTTCCAAGATTTATCACACTGGGGACAATGTGAAATAAGTCTAGGGGAGGATGTTCATCCGTTACTAATGAAATTTGATTTGTTTTTAGTTTGTTTTGGACACATAAAATTTTTAAAAAGTTTTTCAAAAGTTTTACATAAAAATTTTCCTGGCAAATTTTTCATAAAATTTTTCAAAAATCATTTTCAAAATGTTTTTCAAAAAGTTTTCAAACCAGGAACACAATAAACATTACTATGGTGATTTAGACCAGTGTGCTTCTACGCTATTTCCTCGTTTTTTTGCTCTTTTTATGATTTAGGCCTAGACTAGGCGGTAGCTAGAATATTTGCATTACGAAATCCCACCAGAGGACTTCTATTCATGGAGATTCTTTCTGACAGGATATACTAGCTCATTTTATCTGGACTTAATTTTGACTTAAATTTCTCATTGAAGCATTAGATCAGGGAAACGAATCATACATTCAGGACTCCTTTACTATTTTACCACTCTTTGTTGATCTTGAATGGCTAGTTCATCTTTAACTAGTTTCCCACCGAACCTAACCTCTTTTAAACCACATGCACTTTTATTTTTCATTGTCCTATATGCAGATATGTGCAAAATCGTCGGAGAGAAAGAGGATCAATGCGGTTTTTAGTTACTGAAGACGGAGACCTGCGATTTCATTGGAATGATTCAACAAAAGGAAAAAAACTCAGTTTGCCTTGGAAAACTTCAAAATCTTGGTACAATTTCGACCCTCAGACTATCTCTCTATAAAAGGTTGTTTCCCTTTTCGAAAAAAAACTGAACAAAAAAGAGAAAGAGAAAAGAAAAATGAGAAAGGAAGGGAAATTTAAAACCTTACAGAGTCTAGGAGGATCGAATTCTAACCTTGAGGCAAGCTTGATTTCGATTATATGGAGTTTTGGAGATTATCTTTATGATTCCCGGAAAAGATCTAAGTCTAGGGGAACAGTTGTTTACAACAAAGGAGGAAAATTATGCAACAACATTTGGCAGAGGAGAAGTGACTGAAAATTTGCGGATATCAACAGGTCCTTCTCTCTCTTGCGTTTTACATAATATCTTGCATTCTCCAGATCTTAAGGTAACCCGAAACACCTAAACACCACCACTTAAAAATCTTTTAGTGCCAAACGCCGTCTACCATGAATAATGTCTTTGATGAGAACTCACAATATGCTTAATGAATGTAGAGAGCTAGTTGACTGGAAGTTAGATCTAAGTGTGTATATTTTCGCATGACGGATTAACGGACTAGTTTTGCTTGTATTTTGGTGAGAATTTTCTAGAATAAATCTAAATAGATGTTTCACGATAAGTTCAGAAGGACGGTCACTGAGATATTGTTTAGTTCCTGCGATTTTTAAATTTCTTTCCTGACTTGATCTAAGTTTGTTTGAGAACAAACAAAAAGGTAAGTTTGGAGGAGTTGATAACACCGTATTTTGCCATTTTATGGATCATAAATATGTCTTATGCGAGTGTTTTAACTCTGTTTTCAATGGTTTTTAATTTTTTTTCAATGTTTTAGAGTTTCAAAAGACTTTTCAGGAAACTTGGGCAAAAGATATACAAATAGGAACAAATGAACAATTTTGGATAAATGCAGACCGTCAGAAGTATGACAAGCAATGAAGACCTTCTCACCGTCTGATCGCCCCCAAAATTTGAGACAACATAGAGGATCCAACCAGCTTTCTAATGCACTTGGTTTGGAGATAATCCAACGGTTAGATCTTCAAATACTCCTGATGAAAGAATGACAGAAAATGCAGTTTCAGAAAAGAACATTAGCCGGGACCACGACCAACACCTATTTCCCTGCGGGTGGGACCATCACGACCGCGGCCAGACAACATTCACTTTCCAGACGACTTAATTAAAGCCCAGATCAATTTCTTTCGTTATTTTTAAGCCCTTGGTCATTATAAAGGGTGTGTTCGTTTTTGTGTTTAGATTTTCGTGTGAGACTCACAAACCCTAGAGAGAGAGGCCGCCGTTTAAGAAGGAGGAGCTGCCGAAGGAGAGCAACATTTCGCCTCTGCCGTCAACTCTGTTCTTCGTTCTTCTTTCTTGTTTTCTTTAATTTCCTGCAACTTTCAATACTCTATGATGCTTTGTTACAACATGTTTGAATAATTTCCCAGTTAGGTTTAAAGGGATTTTTCAAAAGGAATTTCTTGTGTCTTTGATTATGAATCGATAGATTTAGGATTATTAATCTTCTAGATGTTTTTTGTTTCCCTTTAATTTTACTGTGTGATTCTCTGCTGGCCACTTAGAAGCCGATCTGATATGATATGTTGCGAAAGTTTTCATTGATTGTCTGAACTAGGGTGAAACAAGCAATTCTTCTATAGGAGTGGAAACCTACCTATAGTTGAGTTGTGAATATTGATGAGCCTTGTTCTGCTATTGCATCTTCTCCCTTCCAGGATCAGAGTGGAAACCTACTGATCAAGGTTGCAAGAGATAATTGTTTAGTGATGCGAAAGTAGGCTATTCATAGTTCCGTGCCTCGAGTTCTAGAACATACGTAGTTGATTACCTTTATCACTTGTTTAAAATCGACATAGCTTTATCCATGAATCTCCGCGATACCCTTGAGCCCAGCGTTTGTTTTTAATTGTTTACAACCTTTGCTTTCCATTCAATTTTCTTTGCTTCCATTCGCCTTTGATCTATTCGATTTTTACTTGCTTTTATTTGCCTTTCGTTTTCAATTGCTTTTATTTGTTTTGCTTTCTAGTTTAGATTTTGTGACCAAAACCCAAAACCAAAACCCAAACCTGTTTATTTCTAATCTGATTTAAGCATTGTCGTGAATTCATACTGAAACACCTAAGTCTCTGTGGATCGATACCCTAAGTACTACAACGCACATCTGTGCACTTGCAGACATTTAGGGGTTATAATTTAAAACCTGAAGCTTAGTAAAACGACAACAACAACCCCAATTACAATCACATGAGTAGGTAACTTTCGTCCCCTACGACAGTGACGTCCATAAGATCAAGTTCAGGTAACCCAGATACAACACTCTCGTGGTTCAGATTTAACCTAGGATCGGATACTGGTTAGTTACTCCAGCATTAACGCATTGAGATTTGGATGAATAGGAGAATCATTTAAAATCGAAATCCTTTAACCAAAAAAGAACCTAGATGTCATTGATCATGGGGTCCCTATTGATGGCCCTCTTACCCAACAAGGTAACTACTCAGACATGGCTGAGCTTGACAACATCGTCGTTGGTTTTGAAATAGAAAAGCAATAAACTAAAATAGATTGCATAAACTGAAAAGTTTGATGAAAAAAAACAGCAAAGGTTCAAGAGAACAATCTCTATCTCCCTAATCTAAACCTAAGAAACAAAAGTTGGGTGCCTCCCTATCAAGGTGAAAGGAGCACACACGAAATTAGGTCTTATAAAATACATATTTATTGTTCTACAAGTGTTTCTGGTCGTCTTTAGAGCTTCTTTTGCAGATAGAATGAGTTGAGCTTGAAACAGGCCATTGGGCTGAAAATGGGCTTGTCGCAGAATTGGGCTCTCCAAGACTGGTAAATGTAGGTTCACTGTGTATGGAGGCTCTGAGGCATGGCCAGGATAGTGTTCACCACGGTCACGAGCTCCTGGACCGCGGTGGTTGGTCTATGATGTCCAAACTTCATTCCTCTCTTGCTTCATTCGTGAGACTGCAGAACTTGTCTTCAGTAAATTGAAAATAAATTATGATCCAACCGTTGGATTGCATCCAATCGAACGCAATTAGAAAGATGGTTGTCTACTCTATCTTGTATTCAAATTTGAGCTTGATCAGACGGTGAGAAGGTCTTCATCGGATGTGAAACTTCTGACGGTCTGAAATTGGCCAAAAGTGTATTTTTCTTCAATTTGCATTGTTTTTCTTAAGTAACCTGAAGAATCTTTTAAAACTCCAAAACATGGATAACACTTATAAAACCTTGAAACTGATTGGAAACACTTGCATAAGATACATAAAGTGATCCATAAATATGGCCAAAATCAGGTGTTATCAACTCTCCCAAACTTAAACATTTGTTTGTCCTCAAACAAAACGAAAGATATAATTCTAGAAAAGAGGTTTGAAAATCTCAGGAACTAACAAAATTTTAGAGACCATGCTGCTAAACCAAAGTCAATTATTATGCTCAGATCAGGTATAGTCTAGAAAATTCTCACCAAAATACAGGCATAACTAATCCGTTGATCCGTCATGCGAAAATCTACACACTTAAACCTAACTTACAGTCAACTAGCTCTTAACATTCATTCGAAAGTTCCAGTGGTTCTCATCAAAAGGAATTTAGTAAGGCAATCAAGGCTAGGTATTCAAAATGGCTTTTTAAGGGTGGGGTTCTCAGTGTTTAGGGTTACCTTTTTTTTTCTGGAGAGACATGATATTATGCAAAACAGAAAAAGAGGATGGAGCTGTTGATATCCACAGTTTCGAGTCACATTCTTCTTGCCTTAATATTTCTGATTACCTTCTTCAAGTTCTCCTCATAACTCCCCCAGACTTAGATTTTTGTCCAAGTTTTAAAACCAATACTTCATAGATGAATACTTGTAGCCTTTCCTCCAAATAATTTCGGTTATCCTAGACTCGTTTAGGCTTTTGGTTTCCTTTCCTTTCATTCTTTTTCTCTTTTTCTCTTTTTCTCTTTTTTTTAGAGAGAGGGAAAACCGCCTTTAGATATAGAGACTTAGGGAACACAAAATTTACTTTTATGAATGAGTTTTTTGAGGCACCATTAAGCTTGCTCGGATTTCTGATACTCTTTTTTCCCATTTTCCTTCAGTCTTTCTCTTGAGTAACTGAAAACTATGTTGTTCCTCCCTCTCCGGCGTTTTTGCACATATCTGTCGATATAATCTAGAGAGAAAATGCATGAGGTTCGAAATGATGGTTTGGGTAAAGGGTATGGTACCAGCTAAAGATGAACTGGCTATCTAGGACAACAAAGAGTGGTAAAATAAGGTAAAGATGTCCTAGATGTATATCATGGTGCCTGCTATAACCAATGATGAGAAACTTAGATGTCAAGATTAAGTTTAAGTAAAATGAGCTAGTATATCATGTCATAAATAATCTCCATGAATAAAAATCCTCTGGTGGGAGTTTGTAGTGCAAGTATTCTAGATACCGCCTAGTCTAGTACTAACCACAAAAAGAAACCATCATGTAAAGTCTAGTAGCAGATGGGTCTTATTCATCATAGTTTTGTTTTTGAAATCAATGTTCCTGTTTTTGAAAACCTTTTGAAAATTTTTTTTCTTATGAAAGATTTTTTATGAAACAAAAACTCAAAACAAACTAAATTTCGTTAGTAAATGATGAACATCCTCCCTTAGACTTAAATCACATTGTCCCCAGTGTGAAAAAGTTGGTGAGAAGATGGTAAATAAAAGCAAAAAAATCTAAAATGAAAGAAAAAAAAAGGTGTAGAACCGTGGGTATGGCGAGGTGATGGATAAGAGCCTGTATCTTATGGCTGCTGTCTGTCTCTATGGCAGAGGAATCGTCATCATACCTGTGGTTCTTCTTTAGGAATTTATTTCTTCAGCATTGTGCTTATGCGAAGTGCTTGGGAAAGTTCCATGACCTGCAAAACAGAATTCTCGAGACCAAGAATGAATGAGGCTGCATTTTGAACCAATTTTTATGAGCAAAGATGTTCATACAGCTATCACAAACACATTCAAATGATAAACAAACTGTTATTGCATCAAACATTGCAAAATCTGGGAATTCTTGATCAAATTCAATATAGTGATGTTCAACATATGAGATTTCCAAAGAAAGATTGTTTTAATGCTCATTCATATGTAATCTAATCATATTATCTATCAACAGTAACCAAACAATCCAGATTTGCCAATGCTAAACCAACAGTTCTTCAAATTCGATTTTCTCAAGTGTTCAAATCTCAGATTTCGAAAATTTCAAATCTATATGGTCTAGGTGTTAAATCATGCAATTAAACTACCCAGAAGTCTAGTCTTGAGTTCAAAGACAATCTCCAATCATCCTAAGGTGAATTTCAACTCATTCTAAGAAAACCTTAAATTTGAGTTAATAAGAAAAAGTGAGAAATTTGAATCCATACCTTGATGAAAGTGTGATGTGATGATAGATTTGTAATCTCGTTTGAAAATGAGTGAGACAGAATCGAAAATTTGAAAGGGATTTGTCAAGTTTGAAATTTTTTTTTTTTTCTCAAAATCTCCAAGCTTGTTAGAGAAGATGATGAAAAAAGAAATTTTGATCTTTGAAATCTTTTTTTTCTGATAAAAATATGATTTTCCTAAGAAAACTTTATTTTAAAAGTTTTTTTAAGGACTTACCTAGATGTTGACAAAAAGAGATGTCATCGTTGGTCTTTGTGAATCTCCTTGAAGAGATACCAGTACAGACCACTTGCACCAAAACTTGCATAACTCCTTTCTCAGTGGTCCAGTACTTGATTTTTTAATTCTATGAGATTGGTGACTCAAGAAACTTTAACTTTGATGAAGGGTCCGACTACATCCGGGGAGAGCAAGGCTCCCATCTCACCGGTTCTTTGAGGCGCATCTGATTGGTCCAGCTGTGAGATAAGTTCATCTTTAAACGGCCGCAACTTTCATCTCACTGCTCCAAACTCTTGATTCCAAGTGTTATGAAAAGATTACTTTCTCCTTTACAAACTTTCTGAAGACGCCAAAATCTGTATCGAAGTGTAAGGCCTCCATCTCAGGCAATCTTTCAAATGTGTCGCCAGGTGAAGGTGCTTGTCCGCGGGTCAGGGAATGGTTGGCCGCGGGTGAGAAGATGGGTCGGCCGCGGGTCATGTGTGCACGGCCGCAGGTCATGTGTGCACGGCCGCGGTATAGATGAGGTTGGCCGCGGGTCATGATGCTGGGTCGTGGTGTGGGATGGTATGTCCGCGGGTGAAAGGATGGTTCGGCCGTGGGTGAAGGAGTCGCAGCCGCAGGTCAGTTTGGGTCGGCCGCGGGTCAGGGAGTCCAGGCTACGGTAAAACATTTTTTTTTATGAAAACCTGAAACTAAGAGAAAAGAAAACATTAATGGAAAAAGAAAGAAAAACTAAAAGAAAATATACCTACAAAGGAATTGTCTCCTCCGGGATCAAAGATTAGTCTTGGAACTTCTCTAGATATGAATCTTCAATGCTTTCTCCTTGTGAGAAGTCTTGAGGGCCACCTATGCTTCACTTTGGCTCCATTTGAGTCTTGATCACGTCCCATATGAGCAAAGATCAAGTGTGCACCAGAAGAAATCTTGTTGCACATTGAACTTCTTAGGTTGATATTTTGATGAAGTGTGAAGGATCGGCCTTTTTCTAGGACGTTTTCAGGGGCCTTTGTAGCTTCTCCAGGATCAAAAACTGGTCTTTCTCCACTGCGTATGGTCAGGAAGTGAGAGTTCTTTGCATCCTTTCTCATCTCTATTACATGGAAATCATCAGGAACAAGACAATCTTCCACTTGAAGAGGCAAACTGGGTGTGAAACCTAATAGAACCGCAGAAGAAAAATCTCCAACGTGAATATAAACCATAGATGAATGAAATTTCAAAATACTTGTTCCCTCAGTGAGTTTTGGTATTTGAATCACATCAGATTTGATATCACAAAGAGAATCATGAACTTATATTATTTTCTCTTCTTCAGGAGCTTCAATCAGCGACTTCACCATTACTGTATCATCCTTCATGAGATTTTTCTCACAGTCAAAGTTGTGAGGAGTGGAGGCTGAGGAAGGCTTTGGCTTGTCAAGAACAGGAGGAATTTGATCCTTTTTCTCTATTTCGAGGCACTCAAATGGTTTGGTAGTGATGAGGTCATTGGTGGGAACAGAAACAGGTTCTTCTCTTCCTTGGTGACTGGATTCGATGATGGGAGAATTAGGATCCAAGAGATTTTCGTTGGACATGGTCTTCTTAAAAAATTTGAAGGAGGTTTCTCCATCTAATTCATAAGCAACCCAACACCCATCATCTCTAGGCTCGAATCATTCAGCTCTTGAAGAATACTTTCCATCTCTTCAGCAGCTTGCTGATTTATCTCAGCAAAAAGTTGACTAAGCTTGGGACTTAACCAATTTTTTTGTGGACTAAATAGATGGTGGTGAGAGGGTTGATGATTCACCATGGGCGAATTCACTTCATCTCGGTAGTGATGGTTCCAATCCATATCGTCTGATTCACTGTAGGCGTATGAATAAAAGTATTGAGCAATATACGGGTAATAACACCCTCGCCCAATTATCTCATCTTGCTCCCAAGGTGAATACATGTCCAAAAAACTGAAACAAAAGAAGGG
>NW_006256686.1:4036398-4040014 GCF_000478725.1 Eutrema salsugineum | reverse complement strand
TGATGTCGCAAAGAGTTTTAATTTGTAAACCCTAGTGTCTGCAAGTGCACAGCTGTGCGTTGTAGTACTTAGGGTGTCGATCCACAGGGAGAGTTGTCTTTTCTGCAGAAACTTTAAACTGGATTAGTAATCGAAGTCAAAGACCAATGGGGGGTTTTGTGGGGTTTTGGTGTCACGATTTCTACTAAGCTAAACAAGAAATAAAAATAGATAAAAAAAGATGAAAACATGCTGGGTATTAGGGTTCATCTCTAGGGTTCATGATCTACGACACAAGGAATCTAGTTAAATATTATTTATGATTCTGAAACTAGGATAAATACTTGTAAGATTAGCCAACTCTCGTCATCCTAATCATCTAATCACTTAATTTCGGCAATTAACTCTCGCTCTCATGCTGGATTAAGATCATGCATTTCAGATTGAAATCCATCTCGGCTTACCTATCCTCCGTAGGTAGCTTTCGTCTCCTACGACGGTGACGTCCATAAGATCCAGTTCAGGTAACCTAGATACAACACTCTCGTGGCTCAATTTTAACGTAGGATCGGACACTGGTTAGCTACTCCAGCGTTACCGCATTGAGATTTGGATGAATGGGAGAATCATTTAAAATTAATATCCTTTAACCTAAAATAAACCTAGATGTCATCGAACATGGGGTCTCTTTTGATGGCCCTCTTACCCAAAAAGGTAACTACTCAGACATGGCTGGGCTTGACAACATCATCATTGGTTTTGAAATAGAAAAGCAGTAAATTAAAAAAAATTGCATAAACTGAATAGATTGATGAAAAGAAACAGCAAATGTTCAAGACAAGAATCTATATCTCCCTAATCTAACCTAAGAAACAAAATTTGGGTGCCTCCCTATCAAGGGGAAAGGAGCACACACGAAATTAGGTCTTCTAAAATACATATTTATAGGTCTCCAAGTGTTTCTGGTCGTCTTTAGGGCTTCTTTTGCAGAGAGAATGAGTTAGGCTTGAAAACGGGCCATTGGGCTGAAAATGGGCTTGTCGCAGAGTTAGGCTCTCCAAGACTGGTAAATGTAGGTTCACCGTGTATGGAAGCTCTGATGCGTGTCCAGAATAGTTTTCACCACGGTCACGAGCTCCTGGACTGCGGTGGTTGGTCTATGATGTCCAAACTTCATTCATTCTCTTACTTCATTCGCGAGACTGTAAAACATGTTTTCACTAAATTGGAAGTAACTTACGATCCAACAATTGGATTGCGTCCAATCCAATCGCATTAGAATGCTGGTTGTCTCATCTATCTTTTGTCCAAATGTGAGCTTGACCGGACGGTGAGAAAGTCTTCATCGGATGTGAAACTTCTGACGGTCCAAAATTGGCTAAAAATGGATTTTCCTCCAATTTGCATTGTTTTTGCCTAAGTAACCTGAAAAGTCTTTTAAAACTCCAAAACATGGAAAACACTTATAAAAACTTTATAACTGATTGAAAACACTTGCATAAGATACTGAAAATGATCCATAAATATGGCCAAAAACTTGATGGGTGCGGGCCTAGGGTTATCGTTTTTTACAAGTCCATTGGTCCTGAAGTTTTAAATTTATAAAACCCTAGTGTCTGCAAGTGCACAGATGTACGTTGTAAGACTTAAGGTGTCGATCCACAGGAAAGATGTCTACTCTGCAAAGAAAACCAGACTGGGAGAGTGAGCAAAGTCATAACTCATGGAGGTTTTGGGTTTTTGGTTAAGGTTCCTAAACTAAACATAATCTAATATTTACGGGAAATAAAATGCAATGCAAATAAGCTGTTAAAAGAATATCTCAAGGATGTCGACTCAAACTATAGACTCTAAACTCATAGGTGGCGATTTAGACTTCTCCGGTTTACTCTAATCGATGTTAAAGCATTTTCAATTAGCCTCCAGGCGATTTATCTTCATCAATTTCTAGGATCTGCATTGAACTGGAATAGACATGTGTATGATTAGCCAACTCTCGCCATCTTAATCAAATAATCACTTAAATCTGACAATTAACTCTCGCTCTCATGCTAGAAATAAGATCATGCATTAACTATTGAATTCGTTTGCTCACATCTTCTCTACAGGTAGCTCTCGATTCCTGTAGCGACTATGTTCTTCTGAAGCTAGGTATGGATGATCTGATACAGCACTCTCATGGCTCTGATCGATCCTAGACTCAGAGAATAGGTCATGAATCTACTCTCATGCAATATGAACAACTTAGAAGAGATGAGATCCAGAATATGGTTTAGAAACTTAAAAATCCTAATCGAACATTTATGCCTATTGATGACTCTCCAAACAACTTGACTCTCTGGAACAGATCTACATGATGCAAGAAATGATAAAAGACATGAAAAAATGCAAAAGATGAAACAAAAAAGTTAATTAGATATAAAGGAGAAAGAACAATAAATTCAGGGAAAAATCCTCTGCTCTATCGCCTAACCCTAAGAAAACAGAGTTTAGTGGCTCAAAATCTCATTACATGAGCACACACCCGTTTAGGGCTGCTAAGAAATGTATTTATAGGTCTTAAGGTTTTCCAGGTTTCATTTAGGACTTCTCTGAAGAGGAATGGTGAAATGGGATTTGATGTTGGGCCTTGTGGCTCGGATATAGTCCACCGGGGGTGAAAGTCTTCCAGGGCAGTCAAAACACTTATTTGCCGCGGGTGAGAGTCTTCCGGACTGATAAATTTGGTTAACTTGTTTTCCATGTATCTTTTGATTGCACCGTTGGATCTTCCTGATGTAAAGTGCTATGGAAAGATGATTGTCTCCTCTTGAATGTCTCCAAATTTGAGCTGGATCGGACGGTGTGAAAGTCAGACGGTCACCGTCTGACTCTGAGCTAAAAATGTGGATTCTTCCATTTTGCCATATTTTTCTCTAAGTTTTCTGAAAAGAGCCTTGAAACTACAAATAAAAAGAAATCATAATAAAAGTTCATAAAACTAATTAAAACTTTTGAAAAAGCATATAAAATCAATGGTGAAAATGGATACAAATACAATGTTATCAATGGTGAAAACGCATATGAAATCAGTGGTGAAAATGGATACAAACAACGATCAACTATATGCTTAGGTTGTATTGGGCCGTAAACCAATATGAATTCTAGTTTTGCCTAAGGGGCCGTACCTGCAAAAAAACCATGGACGCCACGTGTAAACACGCGGTTTGTCCACATAATCGAATTTATCCCCAACACATTGACTAGATTAAGTACCTGCAAATGTGCGGGTTTATAATATATTATTTAATAATCCATTAAAACGAAAACTAATAATAAAATACAAGATTATTTGTGAAAATATATAATATTACATAAATTTAAGAAACAAAATTTTGCTATAAAATACATGTACACATTAATATATGGTGAAAAAAATACAGTAAATGGCTTTGAATATGATTATTGGTTTTATAATATTTTAGTATGTAATTGATATATTACCAAATCGTGGTTTATATAAAAGTGATAAATTGGAATTCTTTTTTTTTTAAAGATTAATCTGAGTTGAAGATTAAGGAATTGTTTTCTTTTATATGCTAAGATTTTTATTTTTAGACTTTTTATCTGTTAAAACTATAAATCATTTATTAAATTA
>NW_006256686.1:4021169-4035174 GCF_000478725.1 Eutrema salsugineum | reverse complement strand
ATAATAATAATAATGAATAATAATCATCATAATAATAATCATAATAATAATCATAATCATAATAATAATCATAATAACCATAATAATAATCATAATAATGATAATAATAATCATAATAATGATAATAATAATCATAAATATAATCATAATAATAATTATTATAATAATAATTATTATAATAATAATACTAATAATAATAATAATAATAATAATAATAATAATAATAATAATAATAATAATAGATGCCAAGGAAAGAAAAAAAAAAAGGAGAAAAGAATACTGTATTTGTTAGAAACATTTATTTTTATTTCATCACAAAATAACCACGAGAGATATATAAAGTTCAATAGTTTTACAGTATAAATGGAGCACTACAATCGCCTAGAGCATTAGTTTTGTATTATTCCCTTTGGCAACAACATTTCTTTGGTTCATTAGGTGAACGAGAAGCACAATCTCCAGATGAATAGCCAGCCGTTTGACAATCAGTAAAACATTCGTGCCATCATCCATACTGATCCGAACACAGCGTGTTGCAGTGGTCATATGAAAATTTTGCTATCTCTGCATCTACAACAATTCACATCAAATTTAATAGTAATCAATTCAAATGTATACGTGTCCATATATATATATATATATATATATATAAATAACAACAGTTATATCACATGTCCAAGTAATATGATATTTGCGTATGATTGTCTATATGAAATATATATATATATATATATATATATACATAAAAAACAAAGACATGCTCATTGAGTAAATGTTAGGCTGTTATTTCTAAATCAACCCTAATCAAAGAATACCCAAATTAAAAAAAATTAAAGTTACCTGAGGCCAAAACATTGTAATTGGACAATGAAACTGCCAATATTACAACAGATAAATAAATCACTAGAGTTCTTGTAATACCCATAATAACTTTTTGTACAAATTTTACTGTGAAATAAAGATTTTTTTTTTCTTTTTTGAATCTTAAAGAAAAGCTCTATTTATATGACTTTTAATCTTTCGGAAAATTTACACTATTAATTGATTTTCCATATTGATGACTACAAAATTTTTTTTGACCAAAAGTCATTAACATATATTTGCATATTTGATTATATCATTTAATAATGGTAGTCTCAAATCAAAGTAAAAGTTTCAAAAACAAATCTGATATTTGTAAATTTTGTCAAAAGTAATTTATTACATATGTTATCATTTTGATCAATCAATAAATACCTCAAGGTTTTATTGCATGATGTCACATATTGTAACTTTGACTAAAGGCAAAACTGAACCAAGTTTATATCATCATTGAAAATAAGCAATGTTAATAAGTAGTTTGACTAAAATTTTTTAACCATAAATAATTATACATACGGATTATTTTATAAAGTATATAAAAGATTATAAGTTTGACTAATGAATATTATAATAGGTATGTGATGGATAAAATCCCGACCTAGTAAAATTTTAATAGAATCAAGATACTTTGAATGAGTTTAGACGATGAAAGAAAGAAAAATAAAAAGTTTGAAAGAAAGAAAAATAAAAGAGATTGTATTATAATTATCTGTTAGACTGGTAACTTATGCACTCCTTTCTGATCAATCAAAAGGCCGAATCAAATGTTCTTAAAAAGTTCATAATATCGAACGACAAGATCTATTCCTCTACAAATCTCTAGCAACGTTCGTAGATATAGGTGTTGGTTGGTTCATCCACTATCACCCGCAAATGCTGTGTTTGCGGTTGGTAGCGGTTAATGACGTTTTATAACAATCATATAAAACGCTGCAAACCGCTATTTATCGTTTTATATCGTTGAAATCCAAAAGCTGCTTTCCGATTGCGGACGATAGCAGTTGGACAAAAAAAATATACGTTAGAAAAAATGAAAAATCACGTTAAAAACAATTAATTACAAAATTAGTTTGTTACAATTCTTTTTTTTCTTCAGAAAGTTATATTGTCAAACGAGATGACATGTGTGTTACTTCAACAGATCATTGTGGAAAAACAAACTGAAGATATAGAACTTAGATTTTTGAATGCACTCCAGAAAGAACATATTCTGAAAAAAATATTACTGAGCAATTTGAAATTGATTTGAGTTGGGGGATCATGAAAAAAATTGAATAGATCAATTGAAGAAATTTAACATCTAAGACATCGAGAAGATTCACATATTGGAGTAATTTTTTTCTAGTTTATTACATTACTAGACTCAATTTTGAGTGATGTTCCCAACAATTGAAATAAAACATATTATTATAAAATTTATTAATTTTTTTAAATAATAATTATTTAATATTTATTTATAATTTCTTTATTATTAATTACTTGAACTAGTGATTTTGACATTTAGCATAATTATATAGTTTTTTATGTTTTTTTATAATTATATACGATGTTTATTTTGGTAATTTTATGTTTAACCGTTAAAACATCCGCTGGTTTGTCAGTCAAAAATATCCCGCAAACAGATCCGCCTTAAAAAGTTTAATCAGTCTTACAAACTGTTTAGTAATGCTCAAAACTACAATTGCCTGTTCTGCAAACTCCCACACTCGCAACTGTAACTACTGCGTTTAAACCAGTCAAACCCTAGTACCACTGGATTCTCTTCTGCCGTCAATTAATGACTTCTCTTTGATATTGTGGTCACGCCAGAGTGATGTTGACTTTTCTCGGTTCTACGGCCAAGGCAAACCAAATTTTGTGGTTAATTTGGCGTGTAATAAACTTTAAGGTTTTTATTGGCCAATTAACAAAACTAAAGGGGGGACTAATAGTACGATATTTACTTTTATTTTCAGCACCGTAACTTAAGGGAAATGAAATCGATCTCAAACTGGAGTTTTGTTTGTCTTTTAAGCCCGACGTATACAAACTACCAAAAAATAAATGCAACGCTTGAATCAGAAGTATGTATCATTTGGGCGTTACAGAGTATTCGAAATATATGTCTCACTGATGTATCGATTGTGTTGGATTGTCAAGCGGCTTTCAAAGCTATTACTAGACTATTGGTGTGGCCAAAGTATCGATCTTAAATTGAACAACTGGTTTTGGTAATTGTTCCTTTGAATTGGAAACACCAAATCGAACTTACATCACTAGTGTGAGAGCAATCTCCTGTTTATCTCGGATCGAACCTCCGATCATGATCGAACCAATTGAACTTTGAAAGAAGACGAAGATAAAAGAATTGAGAAAGAAAGAACACACGAGGTTTAACGAGTTCACGTCCTTAACCGGATCGCTACGTCTTGCTGGTGATCTTACACCGAAATCCACTATTAACGGCAAACTTGCCGGAATGTTTTAAAAATCACTGATTTCTCTATCTCTCTCTCTGTAACAACCTTTCAACAACTCTCTCAAGTCAACAAGAAGAGACCGACACATAAAGTGTACTACCAATGAGAGACCGACGCTTGTACAATAGTGGATCTTATACTAGAGACTCTATTTGAGCCCGAGTCTCTATCACACTTAGCTTTTACCAGCTGAAGTTTCTTCTTCCTTCAAGCTTCATAAACTTGTGTTCTCTGGGACTTGATCTTTGTCTATATATCTTCAAATCTCCATCTTAGACATATATCACTTTAACCATTAACCTTGGCAGATTCTCGTACCTTTCACCAGATACGAACTTGCATCCTTGACCGGATGCTAACATCAGTCTTTACCCACTCGAAGCATCTTGAATGCTTCTTTAACTTTGTACACTGGTAAAACTTTTGTGAATATATCGTTGGGTTGTAAGCTGTTGGAATATTCAAAATCTGAATCAAACCATCTGCAATCCAGTTCTTATAAAATGGTACTTAACTGCCACATGTTTGGTTCTCTCATGATGAACCGCATTCTCAGATAGGGAAATTGCACTTTGTGAGTCACAATGCACCTCGACTGATTCCTGAGAAAACCCCAGCTTTCAGCTAACCCTTGTAACCATACGACTTCTCTTACAGCTTCAGACAATGCAATGTATTCTGCTTCTGTCGTCAACAAAGCAACCAGTCTCTACAACGAAGTCTTCCAACTAATAACATTCTCACCTGCTGTGAAAACGATGCCAGTAATAGATCTCCGATGATCTTGGTCTGCAGCAAAATCCGAATCATTATAACCCTTGATCACAAAAGCTCCTTCATTCTTGTAGCATAACCTAGTATCCACTGACCCCTTGATGTACCTCAATACCCATTTAACCGCTTGCCAGTGTTCTTTGATTGGATTACTCATGAACCAGCTGATTAAACCAACGGAGTAAGCCAAATCAGATTGGGTGTCCACCATGGAGTACATGATGTTTCCAACCGCACTTTGATAAGGGACATTCTTCATTTCTTCACCTTAATTTCTAAGCTCCACCTCAGATGCTGAGCATTATATGAAGTGAGCTCCCATCGGTGTTGCAACTGGTTTGCACTGATCCATGTTGAAGTCCCCTAACACCTTCCTCTGATAACTTTCTTGTGAGATCCACAACTGTCCTCTTGCTCTGTTTCTTATTATCTCCGTGCCAAGAATCTTTCTGGCATCTCGCAGGTCCTTCATTTCGAACTCTGAGTTGAGCAGAGACTTTAATTTCTGAATCTCATCTTTATCTTTGGAAGCGACCAAAATGTCATCCACATATAGAAGCAAGTATATGTGGAGACCTGAGTCTAACTTCTTGAACTAGACACAGTAATCATAATAACTTCTGCTGTAGCCACTTTGCTTCATAAAATCATTGAACCGTTTATTCCATTGTCTTGGACTCTGTTTCAACCCATATAATGATCTCTTCAACAAACAAATTTTCTTTGGATTCTTCTTGTCTACAAAGCCTTCAGACTGTTCCATAACAATAAACTCGTCTATATAATATGACCATGCAAGAACGATGTCTTAACATCGAACTGTTGCAGTTCCATATCATAATGCACCACCGCCGATAGTAAGTACCTGATCGAGACGTGCTTTACCACTGGTGCAAATATCTCCTGGTAATCAACTCCTTTTTTCTGGACAAAAAGCGACCAGTCTAGCTTTGAATCTTGGAGCTTCAACGCCTGGTATGTCTGGCTTCCTCTTGAATACCCATTTACATCCAATAGTCTTTTGCTTCGGTCCATCAATTAAATCCCACGTCTGATTCTTCTGTAGAGAATTTATCTCTTCCTGTGCTGCTTCTGTCCATTTATCTCTATGGAGATCTTCCATAGCTTCTTGATAATTTGCTAGTTCAGCTCCACCATCTTTGGACATAGCACAAACAAAACCTGCGAACTCATCCTCACTTTTCTCTGGTTCAACAAAGTCTTGATACCTCTTTGGTGCTTGTTTCTCTTCTTACCCTGTCTCGTGCCAGCTGATAACCCACTAATTCCTGAGTACTTGACTCTAATAACTCACTTGTGTCTGGTGATCCATCCTCACTAGTCTAAACCTGAGTAGCTCCACCTTGATAAGTAACACTCCTGTCATCTTGTAGAACCATTTCCCTAGTAAGATTATCCTCATCAAGATCTTCATCCTTCTTAATATCCTTGAATACTCTGTCCTCTCTGAACACAACATTTCTACTTATGATCACCTTCTGATCTTCCAGCAGAAACATCCTTCTTAATCTCTCTCTCTGTAATAACCTTTCAACAACTCTCTCAAGTCAACGAGAAGAGACCGACACATAAAGTGTACTACCAATGAGAGACCGACACTTGTACAATAGTGGACGTTATACTAGAGACTCTTACTTGAGCCCGAGTCTCTATCACACTTAACTTTTACCAGCTGAAGTTTCTTCTTCCTTCGAGCTTCATAAACTTGTGCTCTCTGGGACTTGATCTTTGTCTACATATCTTTAATTAGAGAAATGTTTACGAGTATGACATGAGATGGACGCTTTCAAGCGTATTTCGCCTTAGGAGGTCCGACATGGCTTTACGATAGATTAACACCGAGAAATATCTGTTTGGCAACATCTAATCCTTTTTCATTAGGTTATGAATCTATTTCTTCTGTTTTTATTGTTCTGTTTTGAACCATTAATGTTTTAATCTCTTTGAATGAATTAAACGTCATACGAAAAAAAAACATTATTTTGGGCAACATATTATTGACACATTTGTGTATTTGAACATATCGTTTGAATCTACTTATTGACTCTTTAGTGACATATTTATATGAGTATCAACAAAAAAAATGTTCCAATACACATAAAACCTTTTGCGCAGGCTCTCCATTAACAAATCATGGAGATTGGAGAGTTTCCTCATCCTCTTAAATTCAAAACTATTCCATCATCAACGCCAGGGCCAACCCTGGGCTGAAACAGTTATAGTCCTTGCTTTAGGGGCCTATATATATATATAGTATATATATATGGGCAACAATTTTTTAGAAACATGTGTGGTGCAACGCCGAGAGGAATGAATATAAATCGTTAGGAGACTTTGAATTCAAACTTTTCCACATTCAATGCATCGCCAAATCGATTATATAAAAAGAATTTTGATTTATTAATGAAAGATTTCCGGTCTATCTAACGAAGAATTGACATAGAAATCACATAAGATAACTTTGTGAGAAATACTATTAAATGTATAAAATTATGAAAGAGATTTTAAACAGTAAATTAGATCAAGTTAAAAGTTTGTTTAAAACAAAAACTTACTCCCTCCGTGTTTATTTAGTTGTCGTTTTAAGGTTATGCACACATATTAAAAAAATATTAATTGTATTAGTTTTTCAATATAAAAATATCATTAATTATCTATTTAAATACAATTTAACCAATAATAAAACAAATTACATAATAAAAATAATTACAAAAAATAAAAAACTAATAAAGTTTTCATTGAAAACTAAAAACGACAAATAATTTAAAACAAACAAAATTCTCTAAAACGACAACTAATATAAAACGGAGGGAGTATTCGTTAATATATTGAGTTATTGACTAATGAGCTCACGTACAACAGAGGAGATTCATCAATAGCACTATTCTCTGTTATTCACCTTTGATTAAATTTCTTTTTTTATATATAATAGATATCACGAAAAAATACGTATCATAATATCATAAGTAGTTTTTTTTTTTAATTTCATGCCTTTATTACAATATACGAATTGCAAATGATTAGGGATAGAAGTTTGAGTTGGGAAACAACAATTAGTATCGAGTTTGGCAACAACATTTCATACTTCAAAGGATCTTTAGGAGATTTGATAAAAGCAATTATTGGAACTTTAGGGAATACAAATCCTTTGGACCTTGCACGATCATATTCTCCGTCCTATGGTTGGCGGAGCATAATCTCGGCTAGATCTCTGGTTAATAAAGGGTTAATCAAAAGAGTTGGTTCGGGATGCTTTATTTCAGTATGGAATGATCTTTGGATACCTTCTTCTCGTCCGAGATCAGCCACTTGTAAGGGAATTAATTATTATCTGAATCTTATGGTTAATCATCTGATTGACCTAGCGACAAAGACATGGAATTTAGATTTGATAAAAGCAATTATTGAACCAACTGATGTGGAAATTATCCGTGGAATTCCCATTAGTAGCTCTTATAGGCCTGATCCTTTGGGATGACATTTCACAATATCAGGAAGATATACAGTTAAATCAGGATACAAAATTGAGCATCAGTTATCAGATAGAATCATAGAGGAGCTCTATGGACCAGATATAAGGGCACTACAGGCATATGCTTGGAAATTAAAATGCTCTCCGAGATTACGACATTTTCTCTGGCAAGCAATATCTGGATGTCTTTCAGTGTCAACTAGATTATGCATTCGGAGAATACAATGTGATACACAATGTGCACGGTGGAGAGCGGAGGATGAAACCATAAATCATGTTCTTTTCGAATGCCCCTCTGCTTTACAAACTTGGGCATTATCTCAGATACCAACACCACCTGGTGTTTTTCCAATGACTTCGGTTTACTTAAATTTTGATCATCTTTTCTGGAGAATTCCTAAAACGATGAAAAATACTCAATTCCCATGGATAGCATGGTATATCTAGAAGACACGAAATGAGAAAGTGTATTCGAATATAGATGTAGATCCACGAATTACACTAAAGATAGCGGAATCAGAGGCGATATTATGGGAAGAGGCTCAAGGGTCTGAACAAATTTTAACTCACATAAATTCAGGACTTTCTGTGGCATACTCCATACCTCCGAGTTACGAAGGTTGGTGGTGTTATATTGATGGCTCTTGGAAAGATACAGATTTATTTACGGGATTAGGATGGTACTATTTTCAAGAAGGTGCTATAGACCAAATAATGGGAGCACAAAATGTAAGACGCAGTCATTCGCCTCTGCATGCAGAGATGGAAGCGCTTATATGGGCTATGCATTGTATGTTTGACAATCAGAAAATGGCAGTAGCATTTGCAACAGACTATTCGGAATTGGTGAAGATGGTATCTACATTTAAAGAATGGCCAGCTTTTATGTTACATTTGGAGGAGTTTGTGAAAATGAAAGACAAGGTTATGTTTTTTTCGATATCACAGATCCTACGTGCGAAGAACTTGACGGCTGACAAATTAGCAAGAAGTGCTCGTGTCTATCCTCAAGACATTATTTATGTAAATTCAATACCATCGATTTAGTTAATCGAACCATTCTAGGTATTTAGACTGTTAAAAAAAAAACTTTTATGAGAAAGAGAAGCACATGTCCCCACCTTGGTAACGAGCTCTTTGCAGTCACTCCAACATTCATGCCATCCGTAATAACCCGTACACGATTATTACAGTGGTCATATGATATTTTTTCCATCTTTGCACAAACACAAACCCACATAAACATTAATTGTAATAATCGATACAAACATATATTTATATACTTATTGTATAATAGTTATATAGTTTTATATAAATATACATACATATAAATGCAACGCTTGAATTACATATCATTAGCGAGACAATGGATTGTTTTTAAATGAAGCAACAACATCGCATAGGACTGTGCTTAAATCATATGATGCCTTCATGGTTTTGTATTCATAAAAAAAGTTTTCACGGTACTCATTCTTTTTTTTTTTTTTTGTATTTATGTCAATTGAAAAAGGATAAAATGATGTTTTTTTCGTCAACTTAAGATCTCAAAGAAAGACTCCACTTATATAAATTATCGTGGCCTTGAAAAATCTCAAATTACCCAATTTATTTTAGAACACTATTAATTGCTCTTCCAATAATTCAAACATTATTTGGTCAACAAACTCTTGACAGTTTTTTCGTGTAGTTGAATATATTGTTTGATTCAAACATTATTTGGTCAACAAATTCTTGACAGTTTTTTCGTGTAGTTGAATATATTGTTTGACTCTGCGTATTGACTCTTTTAATGACATATTTAATTAATTTAAAAGAATTTTTTTTAATAACTACTTTGATGATAACGCTATCTTTATGTATATTAGAAATTTTCTAATATATATCCACTGAAAAAAAAAAATTTGCATAGATCAAACTTATTTAGATAGTGATTTTATTTTTAAAATCATCCAAAACAAAATTTAGTAATTCTTATTAAATAGTTTGGTCCAAAACAAAATTTAGTAAATTTTGAGAGTGAATATACTTTTTTGACAACTAAAAAAAATTCTTAAGTCCATTAAATTTATACTATTAGACCATATGCAATAGATAGACAAATTGGATGTATTTAGATGCAATACCTAAGCAAATAAAAAAGGAAAATTGCCACGTAAGCGAAGAAGGGGAAATTTTTCCTTGAAGGGAAATTTGAAGTGATCCCACAAAAGCCAGACGTGGCAAATTATTGGTGGATATGTAGTTTTTATTCTTTTTCTTTTTATTTTTCTTCTTAAATGCAATTTTTTTTAATAGCTGATCAAATGTTTTATTTAAATTACACTATTATTTTTTTAACAAAAAATTATAAATAGAGCCCTCTTTTATGTCATTTGGATACCAAAAAAAATCTTAAGTTTTAACACTCTATTTTCATTTCTTCTATTACATTATCACTCTCTTTGGTTTTTTTTTTTCAATCTTCAACATCCTTATGTATCCATCTCGCAATTACAATCTCACAATTCAAATTTTGAATAATTGACCACACCCACTACTTCTGACAAGATATGAATAATCAGAACATCTCCAATCAAAACAAGATTTCTTATAAAAGTTTATAAGATTACTTATAAGAGTTTATAACATTACTTATAAGGATTTATAACATTAATTATAAGATTTTATAAGACTATAGGATTTCTTATAAAGATTGGTAAACAAGATATTTTTTATAAGAGTTTATAAGTTTATTTATAAGAGTTTATAAGAATATTTATAAGGATTTATAAGATTACTGATAAAGGTTTATAATATTGCTTAAAATAGTTTATATGATAAGTTTTGATGAAGTGATGTGGAGGAAAGAGAAATGAGTTGTAGGAAAGAGATATTAATTTTTTTTTCTACTGTGGAGTTGAGTGTGAATTGAGAAAGAGAAATGATGTGGAAAGAGAAATGATGTGGAAATCAAAATTTAAAGGGAAATTTGCCCTTCTATTGGAGATGGTCTTATTTGTGAGGTCAAAAATCTGATGTGTTGTCTCCACAATGATTGTTTTACGTGTCATTATTAAAAAACAATTATATGGTGTTTTAATTACTTCTGATAAGTCAATCATTGATTTTACGTGTAAATACCTGTGATATGGCTTTTTCTCGATTATGGGCCACCGATATCAAACTCTGTCCTAGCTACTGATTTTGGTTATGGGCCACCAATATTAAATTCGTATGAATAAAAACCGAAAAAAGAATAAGAAAAATACAAAGAAGAACTAAACCAAAAGATAAAGAATATGAAAAAGAGTAGAACAAAACAAAAGAGGAAGAAGAAGAAGAACACAAATCAGAAGAGAGAAATGAAATAGAAATTGTATACGATGAAGAAGAAGAAAGAAAAGATAAGGAATAAGAAAATTGATGTTGATGATAAGGAGAAGGAAAAGACAAAGAAGAAGACTAAAAAATCATAATAAAAAAATTATAACAAGACAAATATATCAAGAATAAGAAGGGGAAGTGGATGATGAATTTGGAGTAAGAGGGAGATAGAGAGCAATTGAGTTAAAGCTTTCAGGACATGTAGATGCTTCAGGACATGTAGATGGCGAGAAAGAGAGTGTGAGGGAGAGAAATATAGAGAGAGAGAGTGTGTGAGAGAGAGAGAGAGAAAGAGAAATGGCAGAGAGAGTTAAACCTTAAAGGTATATGATATTAAATCTATGTTAGTTCGTATTTTCCTGTGTTCCTATTTTTTATTATTTGAAACACTTCTTACTTTAAATGTAGTTATCTAAATCGTATGATATATACAATTTAGGACGAGGGATGAAAGGAGAGAATGAAAGAGAAATATTAAAAGAGAGAGAGAGAGAGGGAGAGCAAGAATAATAGGGAGGGACACATGGAGGGGGAGAGAGAGAGAGTTAAAGTTTTCAAGTACATGTATTTGTTTGATATAAAAGACGAAGGAAAATAAGAAGAATATAAAGTCGGAGAGAACGAAGAAGACGAAAGTGATGAAGAAGAAGAAGAATAGGAAGACAATGAGGAAAAGATGTGGAAAAAAAACTTAAAGAATAAGAAGTAAGAAAAGACATAAAATAAAGAGAAGAAGGAAAAATAAATAAAATAAAATAAAAGAAAACTAAGAAGAAGACGTGAGAGAAGAATGAGAGAAAAAAATAGAAGACGACGAAGAAATATAAGAAAAAGACGATAAAGAGAAAAACTAAAAGATAAATAAGAAAAAAAAGATGAAGATGAAAACTAATTATGTGGAGACGAGAACTTGCTTACGTCTTAGTTTAATTGATTGTGACTTCAATACACTTATTTAGTAAACATTTTGTCTTTAATTTTAAATGATATTTACTTTTTGGGTTTACTTTATTTTATCATGTATGTCTTAAATAGTTGTTTTAATTCTTTTCAATTTTTGATTTACAAAACACCTAGTTTTTGAATTAAAATCCAAATGATTAGGTAGCAATGTAATATACATAAATAAATTAAGAGATTGTAATAAAATTACGGCTTCGACCAAAATCACACAATCCCGATTACAGAATCGGTTTTTTTTTATTTTTCTTGGTTCAAATCAAATTCCTATTCTAACCAAGAAAAAAAAAGCCCCTATATAAACTCTCCTAATCTATTTTCTTCTAATCTAGCCACATGATGGGGTGGTGTGTGTTGTGGGTGTCAAGTTTTACCCTAATTGAAATCAATAGCCGCAAGTGCACAGCTGATCGATTGTAGTACTTAGGGATCGAATCCACAGGGAAGGAGGATCTTTTCCTGCAAAAAGCCTTTGAAATAAGTTAAAGTAAGGAAGTCTAGAACAAAAACGGTTTTGTAGGGGTTTGGTAGTGTGTTTAAAATCTAAAAATGAAATATTAAAAGAGAATACGAGAATTAAATGAAGTAATAACTAAACTTAATGAAAATGACTAAAAATGATAAAAACGGATATTCTAATGCTTAAATGAAAATGAACTAAAAAGGAAAGACAATATTGAACTAAAGCTTTAAAGAAAAACGGTGTAAATCAATAAGGAAGAAGGCGTTGGGCTTCATGGAAGTTTTCTCAAGGGTATGAACGATTCAAAACATTGCTAGAGAGTAAAATTGATAAGATCTTAGCTTAAACTTTTCGAACTGGAGTCACGGACGTATGAATACGCCACTGTCGTGATCATAGACAACTATCTCTCTCAACCCTGACCAGTAGGTTTCCACTCTGGCCCTGGAAGAGAAGAGATGCATTATGTTTAAAACTCGTCCTAATTCACAAATCGCCATAGGTAGGTTTCCACTCCTATGTTTGTTTTGCTCTCCCAAACTAGATCTGATACCTGATGAACACTTTCGTGTCACCAAGCATCTGGATCAGATTGTAGTTCATGACGCTACTCTCATGCATTAAAAACGAATTCAGAAGAAAAAGTTCTAAGATTCGGCTCAAAAGCTCATGGAATCCTCATCAAACATATAAATCCCCATCGAAAATCCCTTAATCCCAACAATAAAACTACTCAGACATAATGAACGAAATCAAAAACATAATATTAAGAAGTAGAATAGAAACCGAAATTGAAAAAGAAAGAACAAGGGTTCAAGAGAACAAATCTCTTTCTCCCTAAAAGCTAAAGCAAAAACAATAAAAGTATGAAGTAAATATTTCGGTGGTAATCCGTTTTTTCATTTAGGGTTCCTAAGACATGTATTTATAGTGCTCAAGACCTCTCTGGACGTCACTTAGGGTTTCTCCAAATGTGGGCTTCAGAAATGGGCTTTTTGGGCTCAGAGGTTGATGGCCGCGTTCGGGACAGGTGTGACCGCGGGGAATGAGTGTTTTGCCGCGGTCGGGATGCTCCTGACCACGGGAAATGAGTGTTTTGCCGCGGTCGGGATTGCTCCTGACCGCGGGAAATTGCTTGTTGGCCACGGGTGGAAGTGCTTGCCGGCTGGTTTACGGGACATCTTGCTCTTCGCGTATCTTTTGATTGAACCGTTGGATTGCCAAGCTGTAAAGTGCACTGGAAAGATGATACTTCCATCTTTAAGGTCTCCAAATTTGAGCTGGATCAGACGGTGAGAAGGCCTTCAATCAGGGGAGAACTTCTGACGGTTTGACTCTGAGCTGAAATCTGGTTTTCTATCCATTTTGTTAAGTTTTTCCCTAAGTTACCTGAAAAGAGTCTTGGAACTACAAATACTAGAAAACCATGATAAAAGTACTTAAAAGCAATTAAAAACATAGAAAAAGTATTTCAAAACGATCCATAAAAGTGGTCAAAATACGGTGTTATCACCACACTAAGAACCTTAATCTCTCTCTTTTTCTCTTTTCCTATTCTCTACCTCGCCGAGCCCTCTTTTTCTTCCTCTCCTCCTCCCTGCCTCACCGTCATGACCACCTCTCTCCTCTCTC
>NW_006256686.1:3829130-4020404 GCF_000478725.1 Eutrema salsugineum | reverse complement strand
ACAGAATGAACACACAAGCATGCTGGTTCTTCCTCTAATATTTTCTTAATCCGATTTTGATTATAACAAAAATCTATCTTAATGCATCAACCAAATAGTGTTCGTACTTCGTGACACGAAACAACCTGAATAGATATTGACTCAACACACTAAAAACAAACAAGTAAAGGCAAAGAGAAGCCTAGATCTGCTCCTCAGCTTTGCTTTCTGGATAAAGTTGCAATACACATTTTCCTTGTTTTTTCTTCTTTAGGCAGATCTGATACCCGAAAAAAAAAATAGCGATAACTTCTGGAATCGATCTCCAATCTGGACATTTAGTTCGTCACATCGCTCCTTACGGTTTGCCAGTAAAATGTCATGCAAGTCGGTGGCGGCTAGGAAAGAGAAAGGAGATGATAGAGAGAGAGACGCCATGAGAGAAAAGAGAGGAAGAGAGGTCGTGAGATAGAGAAAAAAAAAAGTGGCTAGGTTGGAAAAGGGGATTAGAAGAGTATCTATAAAGAGTTTTGTCTAGAAATGTTTCTGGTTAGAATTAAAAAAAGTAAATTAAACTGAATAAAAAAATAGACCGATTCTACGAATCGGAGATCAGAATATCTTACAACTAATATTGGAAATTACTCAGAACCTATACCAAATGATCTCTGCCGTCAATATTTAACTGAGCTGTTCTTCACAAGATCTCGGCTCGCCTGTGATGTGGTGTCGGTGTGTTGAGGGTTGTCAAGTTTTATCCTAAATGAAATCAATAGCCGCAAGTGCACAGCTGATCGATTGTAGTACTTAGGGATCGAATCCACAGGGAAGGAGGATCTTTTCTTGCAAAAAGCCTTTGAAATAAGTATAAAGTAAGGAAGTCTAGAACCGAAACGGTTTTGTGGGGGTTTGGTAGTGTGTTTGAAATGCAAAAACGAAATCTAAAAAGAGACTACGGGGATTAAATAACCTAATAACTAAACTTAACGAAAATGAATAAAAACGAGTAAAATGGATATTCTAATAGCTTAAATGAAAATCTACTAAAAAGGAAAGACAATATTGAATTAAAGCTTGAAATAAAAACGGTGTAAATCTATGGGAAAGAAGGCGTTGGGGTTCAGGGAAGTTTACTCAGGGGTACGAACGATTCAAAACATTGCTAGAGAGTAAAATTGATAAGATCTTAGCTTAAACTTTTTGAACTGGAGTCACGGACGTATGAATACGCCACTGTCGTGATCATAGACAACTATCTCTCTCAACCCTGACCAGTAGGTTTCCACTCTGGCCCTGGAAGAGAAGAGATGCATTATGTTTAAGACTCGTCCTAATTCACAAATCGCCCATAGGTAGGTTTCCACTCCTATGTTTGTTTTGCTCTCCCAAACTAGATCTGATACCGGATGAACACTTTCGTGTCACCAAGCATCTGGATCAGATTGTAGTTCATGACGCTACTCTCATGCAGTAAAAACGAATTCAGAAGAAAAAGTTCTAAGATTCGGCTCAAAAGCTCATGGAATCCTCATCAAACATATAAATCCCCATCGAAAATCCCTTAATCGCAACAATAAAACTAATCAGACATAATGAACGAAATCAAAAACATAGTATTAATAAGTAGAATAGAAACCGAAATTGAAAAAGAAAGAACAAGGGTTCAAGAGAACAAATCTCTCTCTCCTTAAAAGCTAAAGCAAAAAAAATAAAAATATGAAGTAATGATAGATGATGATGAGATTGTACACCCGTTTAAGGTTCCTAAGACATGTATTTATAGTGCTCAAGACCTCTCTGGACGTCACTTAGGGTTTCTCCAAATGTGGGCTTCAGAAATGGGCTTTTTGGGCTCGGAGGTTGATGGCCACGGTCGGGAGGGCTCTGACTGTGGGGAATGAGTGGTTTGCCGCGGTCGGGATTCTTTTGACCGCGGGAAATTGTTTGCTGGCCGCGGGTGGAAGTGCTTGCCGGCTGGTTTACGGGACATCTTGCTCTTCGCGTATCTTTTGATTGAACAGTTGGATTGCCAAGCTGTAAAGTGCACTGGAAAGCTGATACTTCCATCTTAAAGGTCTCCAAATTTGAGCTGGATCAGACGGTGAGAAGGCCTTCAATCGAGGGTGAACTTCTGACGGTTTGACTCTGAGCTGAAATCTGGTTTTCTATCCATTTTGTTAAGCTTTTCCCTAAGTTACCTGAAAAGAGTTTTGGAACTACAAATACTAGAAAAACGTGATAAAAGTACTTAAAAGCAATTAAAAACATAGAAAAAGTATTTCAAAAAAATCCATAAAAGTGGTTAAAATACGGTGTTATCAACTCCCCCAGACTTAAACCTTTGTTTGTCCTCAAACAAAGCAAAAGCATAAACTGGTTAAGTGAAAACAAAAATAGGGAATGCACAAATCTCATAGACATGAACTCCTAAACTAGGACCAAAGATAGTGCATCAATCCACAACTTAGTCTAGAAAATTCTCACCAATGCACAAGAGATACTAGTCCACTTTTTCCGTCATACAAAACTTAAACAATCTAAATCTTGATTCCAGTCAATTAACTCTCTACATTCATTAAGTTCAATAGTGAGTTCTCATTAAAGACATCAACAGGGTAGACGGCGTTTGGCATTAAAGGGCTATTTAAGTGGTGGAGTTAAAGTGTTTCGGGTTACCTGAAGATCTGGAGGATGCAAGATAATATGCAAAACCGCAAGAGAGATAAAAACCTGTTGATGACCACAGTTTTCAGTTACTTCTTCTTGCCAAATGTTGTTGCATAATCCTTCCTCCTTTGTTGTAAACAGCTGTTCCCCCAGACTTAGATTCTTTCCGGGAATCAGAAAAAAATCTCCAAAACTCCATAATTCGAACTCCAGTTGCCTTGGGACTTAAATTTTGACCTCTCTAGACTCTCTAAGGCTTTTATTTCCTTTCTTTTCTTTTTTTTTGGATTTTTTTTTTGAATAGGAAATGCCTTTTAAAGAGAGAGAGACTAGAGGACGAGATTGTACCAAAATTTGAGATTTTTCTAAGGCAAACTGAGTTTCCTCTTGTGTTGAATCCTTCCGGAAACTTTTCCGGCAAATCGCAGGTCTTTGTCCTTGGTGACTGAAAACTGCGTCGTTCCTCTTTCTCTCCAACATTTTTGCACTTATCTGCATATAAGACAATAGAAAACAAGAGTGCATATGGTTTGAAAGAGGATTGATTAAGGGGGGGAACTAGCTAAAGATGAACTAGCCATTCAGGATCAACAGAGAGTGGTAAAAGGATAAAGGAGTCCTGAATGTATGATTCGTTTCCCTGGTCTAATGCTTCAATGAGAAAATTAATTCCAAATTAAGTCCAAATAAAACAGAGCTAGTGTATCCCTTCATCTAAATCGAAATTATTCAAATTTCTCTGGGGTACTTCGTTTCAAATGTGCTTAGCTACCGCCTAGTCTAGTCCTAAATCATGAATGAGCATGTCACTAGGAACAGTCTAAAGCACACAATCATCTATCATTGATTCATGTTCACCATTCCCTTTTAAAACGTATTTTGTTTTGAAACCGATTTTGAAAAACTTTAAGGAAAATGCAAAAAGTGTAGATAATGCAAGACTCATGAAAGAAAAGTGGTTAGAAAGGGATGAAATCCTCCCCCAGACTTAAATTACACTGTCCTCAGTGTGAAACAAGTCGAGATTGGATGAGAAAAATGCATAGATAATCGAATTGGTAAGGCCAAAGAGAACTTACCTGGATCCGGGATGCTGGTGGAGATGAACCGGATTCATCCGAAGAGGTTTGGGAAGGTGATTAAGTGGTGATGAAGGTGGTGGAAGGTGATGAATGAGGTGGAGGGTGATGGGTGAGGTGGAATGGGGTGAAGTGGGTGGTTTGGGGTCGGGTTTGAATGTCAACGACCAAGTGCCGCGGTCAGGGGTCGCGCGACCGAGGCAACCAAGTGCTTGGCCGTGGTCAGGATCACGCGACCGCGGTCGATGAGTCGTTTCCGCGGTCAGAACGTCTGCGACCGCGGGGGCTTATATCGCGGCCTCTTCCTGCTTCTCCTTGGTTCCTGCTGGGCCGAGCAGTCAGGTACCATCCTTTTTTTTTGGTTTTTTCGGGTTTTTTGATTTTTTTTTTTTTGGCTTTTTTGTTTTATAAGAAACACCTGAAACTAAGAAAACGAAAAAGATCAATAGAAAAAGAAAGAAAAATCCTAAAGAAAACAATACCTAAATGGGTTGCCTCCCATTAAGCGCTTTTGCTTTAAGTCGTTTAGCTCGACTTTTGGTGTTGGACGTTGCTTAGTCTGATGAAGAAGACCTTGTCCTGAGACAAGTCTTTTTCGACATCTCCTTGCTTTGCTTAGCAGGTTTTTCGTCACTCCAAAGTTCTTCTTCAAACTCTTCTGCTGCAGAACGTTTTCCTGCTTTGCTGTTGTATGGAACAGCTTCTGTGAAGACATCTTTGTCGATATTAGCAAATGAAATCCTCTGGTTTGGCCAGTCCATTATAGCTCCGGAAGTTGCTAGAAAAGACCATCCCAGAATCAGTGGATATGTTGCATCTCTCGTCTCGACAATGTAGAAGTCGTTAAGCACTATGCAATCTCCTATTCTCAAAGGAATTTCATGAGCTATTCCTTGAGGTGTTGCATTAGAATCATCAGCTAGACTGATCTTTGCTCTAGTCCTGCGCAGGTGTCTAATACCAAGTCTCAAAGCAATTGCCTTGGACATCATGTTAAGACAAGCTCCAGAATCACATAGCACGTTTTTAAACATTTCTCTTCTAATAGAACAAGAGATAAGAAACTGACCTGCAGTCTTGACCTTATGGAGAATTCAAACTTGTCTTTCTCTGTAGGTGTTGGATGGTGTCTCAAACGCAGAATATGATTCACAAAAGAAAGCTGCAGCGTCATATTCAATGATTGAATCGATGTATGGCATCTTTATCTCGCTGCATGTCTGGTCTTCTTGGATTGAAGAGTCAGCTGAATCTTCAACACATTCCTTTGCCATCATACAAGGTAATGACTCCTGCCAATCTGTTTCTTCATCTGAAACTTGGTTTTCTTCTTCCTGAGTTGCTTTTTTAGGTGCTGGAGGCTGAAATTGGGACAGAAGATGTATTATTTTCCTCTCAAAACCCGGAGGTGCATCTGAGCGACCAACTCCCGCGGTTAGAGGAGTCGCGACCGTGGGGAACAAGGCTTTGGCCGCGGTCGGAACACTCGGACCCGCGGCTCCGGATGAAATCTGCTCATAGTCCGTCTCTTCCTTCTTGTACTTGATACGAACCTCTCCAGCTTCTTTATTTGGTTGACTAGCATCATATGAACTCATACCAGGGCGTTGATGTGCATTTTCATCAGGATCTTGGGGAGATTTCTTAGAAAACCTCTCAATTTGCTCAATGTTGGGCATCTGCTCCATTCTTGCATCAATCTCCCGTGCTTTGAGCTCGAGTTTGTTCAGCCTGTGCTCGATCTCTTGCAACTCTTCATCTGTCTTCTCTCTATACCAGGAGGCGGATTCTCTGACTTCTTTAATCTCCTGTTTTGATTCGACAATATCACTTGAGTTTTGTATGATGTCATACCCTTGTCTTGTCTGCTCTGTTGCGACTTGGTGGATCATCCCAGCTAGTGTTTGTGAGTCTTTGTGGGTTTTCTCTTCCAAAACTCGAACTGGGATGATTGGCCATATCATCGAATTTTTTGTTAAACTCTTCAGAGATTGAATCAATTTTCTTGAGCAGGGTGTTTTCGGTGAGAATCTGCTGATCAAGGAATTGGTTTATCATCCCTTTGAGGCGTCCCAAACGTCTGCTAATCCTCAAGTTGTCCTCTTGCTGACTAGGGTTCTGCAGTGGAGGATTATAGGCGTGTGGCTCGAAGTAGGTTGGAGTAGGGCCATAAGGATCTTCCCGGCGTCGAAAAGTCTCTCTGCGCCGGTGGTAAGGGTGGTTTGGCTGGCTGTATCGATCCATGTAGCTAAAATTTCGGGCTTGGTGTTCTTCTCTGCGTCTGGTGTCTTGAGGAGTGCTATAGAAACCTTCCTCATAGTGTATATTTCGATTTATAGGATCCATATCTTCTGAAATGGAAACAAAATAACCGAAAAATAGAAAATTGCAGAAAAGGGGGTTCTAGAGTCGATTTACCAACCTTTCCTGGCAACGGCGCCAAAAACTTGATTGTGGTGTGTCATGAGGGTTCGTCAAGTTTTACCCTAAATGAAATCAATAGCCGCAAGTGCACAGCGGATCGATTGTAGTACTTAGGAATCAAATCCACAGGGAAGGAGGATCTTTTCCTGCAAAAAGCCTTTGAAATAAGTATAAAGTAAGGAAGTCTAGAACCAAAACGGTTTTGTGGGGGTTTGGTAGTGTGTTTGAAATGCAAAAACGAAATCTAAAAAGAGACTACGGGGATTAAATAACCTAATAACTAAACTTAACGAAAATGAATAAAAACGAGTAAAACGGATATTCTAATTGCTTAAATGAAAATCTACTAAAAAGGAAAGACAATATTGAATTAAAGCTTGAAATAAAAACGGTGTAAATCTATGGGAAAGAAGGCGTTGGGGTTCAGGGAAGTTTTCTCAGGGGTACGAACGATTCAAAACATTGCTAGAGAGTAAAACTGATAAGATCTTAGTTTAAACTTTTCGAACTGGAGTCACGAACGTATGAATACGCCACTGTCGTGATCATAGACAACTATCTCTCTCAACCCTGACCAGTAGGTTTCCACTCTGGCCCTGGAAGAGAAGATATGCATTATGTTTAAGACTCGTCCTAATTCACAAATCGCCCATAGGTAGGTTTCCACTCCTATGTTTGTTTTGCTCTCCCAAACTAGATCTGATACCGGATGAACACTTTCGTGTCACCAAGCATCTGGATCAGATTGTAGTTCATGACGCTACTCACATGCAGTAAAAACGAATTCAGAAGAAAAAGTTCTAAGATTCGGCTCAAAAGCTCATGGAATCCTCATCGAACATATAAATCCCCATCGAAAATCCCTTAATCCCAACAATAAAACTAATCAGACATAATGAACGAAATCAAAAACATAGTATTAATAAGTAGAATAGAAACCGAAATTGAAAAAGAAAGAACAAGGGTTCAAGAGAACAAATCTCTCTCTCCCTAAAAGCTAAAGCAAAAACAATAAAAATATGAAGTAATGATAGATGATGATGATATTATACACCCGTTTAGGGTTCCTAAGAGATGTATTTATAGTGCTCAAGACCTCTCTGGACGTCACTTAGGGTTTCTCCAAATGTGGGCTTCAGAAATGGGCTTTTTGGGCTCGGAGGTTGATGGCCGCGGTCGGGAGGGCTCTGACCATGGGGAATGAGTGGTTTGCCGCGGTCGGGATGCTTCTGACCGTGGGAAATTGTTTGCTGGCCGCGGGTGGAAGTGCTTACCGACTGGTTTACGAGACATCTTGCTCTTCGCGTATCTTTTGATTGAACCGTTGGTTTGCCAAGCTGTAAAGTGCAATGGAAAGCTGATACTTCCATCTTTAAGTTCTCCAAATTTGAGCTGGATCAGACGGTGAGAAGGCCTTCAATCGAGGGTGAACTTCTGACGGTTTGACTCTGAGCTGAAATCTGGTTTTCTATCTATTTTGTTAAGTTTTTCCCTAAGTTACCTGAAAAGAGTCTTGGAACTACAAATACTAGAAAAACGTGATAAAAGTACTTAAAAGCAATTAAAAACATAGAAAAAGTATTTTAAAATGATCCATAAAAGTGGTCAAAATACGGTGTTATCAGTCTGCAGCTATTGTTGGCCTGCAAAAAAAGTGATTTGTTCTTATTATCAACATCTCGATGATAACTCGTTTCCAGTAACTTATAGTTATCAAATGAAATTATCCTTTTAACTTTTACTTTTAAAGATTTAGTTCTATTGATGGCTTTCTTTTTCTTTCTTTGAGAAGAGTTTGAAACCCTAGTTTTAGCGTTAGTGATACGTACGTTTTGTATATAGAAAGATGATTGTATTTGCTTAATCATGAATTACATCATACATCAATATATATAGGTTAATAGAAGAAGATCTATACAGAATTTTAAGAAGAGAATATCCTAAGTATAAGATAGTCTGATGAGATACAATATTATCTCAACATTATCTCGATATTATCTCTACACGCCCCTGCAAGATGAACGTCTGGAGGAAAGTCTAATTTTGGTAGAATTAGCCTTAAGTAGTGATCGTGAAACCAGTTTCGTCAATGCATCAGTAAAATGGTCTTTAGATGAAACATGAGAGACACAGAGGAACTAGACCGTACCAACTCTCGTATAAAATGATAATGTAACGCAAGGTGCTTCATGCGTAAGTGATAAACTGGGTTTGCGGAGAGATACGTCGTACCCACATTACAATAAATAACAGGCTGATTTAATACCCATTTTCTTCAGCAGAGAGACGACCCAACACTATTCAAATACCATACCTGCAACTGCCTGATACTCGGCCTCCATAGATGATCGAGCAACGATCTTCTATTTCTTGGATGACCATGCGATAGGATGTGAGCCCAAATAGATAATATAAGCACCAGTCGAAGTATAGTCATCTCTGTCACCTGCCCAATCGGCATCAGAAAAGGCATGGAGAGCTAGTGTGTTGTCACGACATAGGAAAATTCCTCGATCTCGAGTACCAGCTAGATAACGTAGAAATCGCTTGACAGCCTCCCAGTGAACATTTGTGGGACAGTGCATGAATTGTGAGAGCTTATTGACCGCAAAAGCAACATCTGGTCGTGTGAAATGGAGATACTGAATACTTCCGACCACCTGTCTAGACTCAGTGCCATCCACCAGTGGTGTACCCGACTTCAACTGCAATCTGTCATTAGGCAACATAGGAGACGACACCGGTTTTGCAGAGGACATATTGGTACGATGCAAGAGATCAGTAATATACTTTCGTTGGTTAACTGTAAAGCAGAATTTGTCCTGAGAGCTTCCACGTCAAGAAAATAGATCAATTCATCGAGATTTTTCAGAGATAATCTCTTTCCCAACAGCCCAATAAACTCTTGAACTCGTGTAGGGTGATAACACCTGATTTTGACCACTTTTATGGATCACTTTTAATATCTTAGGCAGGTGTTTTTACTCAGTCTTAAAGGTTTTTAAGTGATTTTCATGTTTTAGAATCTCAAAAGAGTTTTCAGGATATTTTGACAAAATGAATGCACTTGGGAGCAAAAAACATAACTTTGGATAAATTTAGACCGTCGGAAGTTTGGTAACAAATGGAGGCCTTACCATCATCTGATCATCCTCAAATTTGACATAAGATAGAGGAGACAACCAGATTTCCAAAGCAAGTGGAATCAAAGCAACCCAACGGTTATATCTCCAGATATGGTCGATGCACTGAAGGCAAATCAACACAGTCGAAAGCTCACCCGCGGCCAAAACATCATCCACCGGGGGTGCGAAATTTTTGACCGCATGGAGCTTATTTCCGAGCTTCAGAAGCCCATTTTAAAGCCCAAGTCATTCCCATCATTATTCCTGAAAGCCCTAGGCGTTCCCAAGGACTCAAGACACTATATAAACCCATTTTAAGTCATTTAGAAGGGTGTGCCGCGTTTTCACCAAGAACCCTAGAGAGAGAGACTCATATTGAAGAGGAGCCACCGAGAGGGGCACCATCAGCCCTCCTGCTTCAACCTGTTCTTCGTTTCTAACTTTTGTCTATTGAAATTCTCTGCAATTCTAAATACTTTTGTGATGTTAAACTCAACCATGTCTGAGTAATTTCCTAGTTGAGTTTTTAAGGGATTTTTCAAAGGGAATTTCATGTCTTGATCATATGCTTTGTTCGATTTAGGGCTATTAATCTTCTAGGAGCCCTTCTTTCATCCTTATTCCCTATGCTCTTTCTGTTGCTAACCGCTTAGAAATTGATCTCAGTAATTGGAGCCACGAGAGTGTTGTATCGAATTACCAAACCTAGAAGTGACCAAGCGAATTCGCTATAGGAGACGAAAGCTACCTATAGAGAATCGCGAGCATGGACGAATTCTATTTTTAATGCATGATCTTATTCGCAGCATGAGATCAAGAGTTAATTGCTGTGTTTAGTGATTAGATGATTAGGATGTCGAGAGTTGGCTAATCATACCTGCGCATATTCGAGTTTGGGATCCTCACTAGATGATTACCTTTATCAATTCATCTATCTTTTGATCAATTCATGAACCCCTGCGAAAACCCTTTAGACCCAGCGCTAAATCCTTATTGTTTTACAACTTCTTTATTTGTTTGTATTTAGATTTAGTCACACCAAAACCAAAAACCCCCATTTTGCTTGTTCTACTAGTCTTAAGTTTTGATTGATTCGTGCTAAAAGTTCAAAATCTCTGTGGTTTGACGCCTAAGTACTACATCGTACATCTGTGCACTTGCAGATATTTAGGGTTATAAATTTAAAACGTGAAGCTAGAAGTATCCCTTGATTCTCTTAGCATCAAGTTTTTGGCGCCGTTGCCGGGGATTTTGATTCATTTCATTGCGAATCTCTGCTTAATTTGGTAGAACTCTTTCTAATTTTTATTTTTCTTTGATTTTTCAGGTAACATACCCCTGATCCTCTCGTTGAAGAGAACCTTTTTCAAGATGGTGATCCATCTAATGATGAGCTTAATGACCCAATCGATGATGGCAATGAAGCGATTGGAAAATCAAGATATGCCAGGAAGGGAGAACAGCTGATTGGAGAATGCGATGCAGTCGACAAACTTTTCGCAGATAGGTGAGCAATTCGACCACTTTGCCTAACGATGGCGACTCTGAAGCTAAGGTACAATACATTAGCTATCTCAAAAAAGTATAATGGTTTTCCTACTGAACACCCAATTGATCATATTGAAAATTTTGAAGAGCTGTGTTCAACCATAATGAGAAATACCGATTACCATATGTGTGTCCTTTTTCCATTCTCTCTAACTAGTAGAGCTAGCAAATGGCTTAAAACTTTGCCACCTGAGTCCATAAGGACGTGGAAATAGTGTAGAGAGGCTTTCCTAAGTTACTTCTACACCAGAGATCGTTCCAATCTCTTAAGGGACAACATCTAAAAATTTCAGCAGAAGGACACAGAGGACCTCTATGACGCCTGGGAAAGATTCAGAGACTACCAAAAGAGATTGTCCACACCATGGTTTCTCCAAGGAGCACTTGAGGACCATCTTCTACAATGGAGTTAATGAAGAACTGAAGTTCCTTTTGATACCTCTAGTAATGGAGACTTTTTTACTAGATCTGTAGATGAGGCTCATGCCTATATCACTAATCTAGCTGGAGGAATCAGAAATAAAAGACTTCTAACCCAATCTAGATTTCCTAAGATCAAGGAAAAAAATATATGTTGATAAAGAATGCCTAAATCAGATTAGGGAAGACATCCAGAGGATCCTTAGTATGATTGGTCCAATTCATCACTCTGATGATAGAGGCAAACATAACAAGCCCTACATCGAGAAGATGAACAACTTTGAGATGGAGAGGAACTTCCAAACCCAGGAGATGATGCAAACCGCTGATGTTTACCAGATTGAAGAGGCTGAGCCTCTCAACTGCGGCAAAACTGGTACCCACCACGGGTGGGAAACCTTTGGCCGCGGCCAAGAAGAGTTTCACCACGGCTCAGAGCACTTCACCCGCGGCCAGCCTGATTCTCAACCTCCTTTCCAACCTTTTTTCGAGGAAACCCAATCTGATCAATCCAATCCCACATTTCTTCCTTATTATCCTTTATCCAAGATTGAAGAACTTGAAAAAGAGGCTAATAGACTCAAAAAGGAGATGGAGAGTCAATCAAAAAGGCATGATGATAATATTAACAAGCTTTCCACCCTTTTTCTTCTTCAGATTAGTGATAAATCAAAGGAGACGGATTCCTCTGTTAAGGACCTTGATGAACTTTTTTCTGAAAGAATAAATGAATTGGAGACCTCCGATCACTTAAAAGCAATTACCCTCAGGAGTGGTTTAGTTTACAAGGAGCCAGAGTATCCAAAATATTTTGAAGAAGGAGAAAAAGGAGGAGATTCGGCTAATAAAGAAGAAAATGCAGTAGCCAGGAAAGAGGGAGAAGAGGAAAAGGAAGACGCTCCTCAAGAAATTGCTGAAAAAGACCCTGTACCACCTCCTCTCACTCGCGTCTACAAGCCCAAACCACCATACCCACGAGCTCTGAAAGGACCAAAGAAGGAGAAAGAAAGGGCTAAGCTAAAAGAGATATTTGAGCACTTAAATGTGAGATTACCTTTCATTGAAGCTTGTGCAATGATACCTGCTCTTAGGAAATACATGAAGGGCATTCTAAAAAAAATTTTAGCATTAGAAGAAGGCGTTATGATGATAACTCATGAATGTAGTTCCATTTTACAGAACCATGTCCCCTAAAAGAAAGAAGATCCGGGTAGTTTTGTACTCTCTTGCACAATCAGGAATGTGACTTTTGAACGTTCTCTATGTGACTTGGGATCAAGCATCAACATGATGCCGCTCTCAGTTGCAAAACGTTTAGGATATGATACTTTCCAGCCCACAAAAATCGCACTGATTCTTGCCAATCGTCAGTCAAACAACCAAAATGAGTCTTGGTTGATGTATCAGTCATGATAGGAGAAAACTATATCCCGACTTGATTTCATAGTGCTTGGATTAGAAAGAGAACCAAACGATCATCTGATACTCGGTAGACCGTTCCTATCAACTGCAGGAGCAATAATCAATGTTCCGGAAGGAAAAATAGACCTCCATCTAGGGAGTTTAATTATGCAGTTTGATATGAACAAAAGTCTTGGGAAACCATTTTAGATGGCAGACTTTTCTGGGTTGATGAGCTTGATGAAATCACTGAGGAAGTTTATGAAGAAATCCTTCTCGACGACCCTTTAAAAATCATCCTCACCACCACAAATGATGATCGCAACCTGCTAGAAGAAGTTTCAAAAGGGTGTGCGCATATGCTTAATAAAGTTGAGGATTATGCGAAACTTGTGAACTATCTAGACCTGAATGAAGAAAATCACATCCCTACCCCTCCAAAAGATACCTTGGCAGCTATAAACAACCCATGGAGCGAACTCAAAGCCCCAAAAGTCGAGCTTAAACCTCTTCCTGATGGACTCAAGTATGCTTTTCTTGGATCAAATTCAACTTACACTGTTATCATAAATTCTGGTCTAAATAGAGCTGAAACTGCTAAGCTGCTAAATGAGTTAAGGAAGCATAGGAAAGCCATAGGTTATTCTCTTGATGACATACAAGGAATCTCACCAGACCTTTATATGCACAAGATAAATCTTGAGGAAAATGCCAAAAATTCGATTGAAAGCCAAAGAAGATTAAATCCAAACCTTATGGAAGTAGTAAAGAAGGAGATCTTGAAGCTTTTGGAAGCAGGAATCATATTCCCTATCTCGGACAGCACTTGGGTTAGCCCTGTGCATGTTGTCCCAAAGAAGGGAGGAGTAACTGTTATCAAAAATGACAAAGATGAAATGATCGCTACAAGAACAGTGACAGGGCATCAAATGTGCATCGATTACCAAAAACTCAATGCAGCAACTCGGAAAGATCATTTTTCTTTACATTTCATTGATCAAATGCTAGAAAGATTGGCAAATCACGAATACTACTGTTTTCTAGATGGTTATTCTGGATTTTCCAAAATTTCTATTAGACCAGAAGATCAAGAAAAGACGACATTCACCTGTCCATACGGAATTTTTGCCTACCGGCGAATGTCTTTAGGATTGTGTAAAGCACCTGCAACCTTTCAGCGGTGCATGATGTATATTTTCACTGATTTCATCGAAGATTTCATGGAAGTCTTCATGGATGACTTCTCTGTCTATGGATCCTCTTTCGACAAATGCTTGGAAAACTTAGGAAAAGTTTTGCAGCATTGTGAAGACAAGCATCTTGTCCTGAACTGTGAAAAATGTCACTTCATGGTCCGTGATCTGCTCAAAGTTTAATCCCTAGAGCTACTCTGCAAGAGCACAGATGTGCAATTGTAGTATGTAGGGGTCGAACCACAGAGACGAGAGATTCGCTCAATAAACCTATTAGGAATTGAATTACGCTAATCAGATTAATGAGAAACAAATAGCGATGCAAATAAAGATAAATGTAAGCAGTAAAAACGTTTGTAAAGTTCAGATGGGTGGAATTATGTCTAGGGCGTTTCTCAGGAAATCAATGAATGCAGAACAATCGATTAATCAGAGTTCAGGTTTAAGCACGGTTCTTGAACTCGAATCACAGAATTATAATTAACCAACTTCCGTTGTGAGAATTATCTAAGTTAAAATCCTAGAATTCCAAATTCCTTTGCAAACCCTAAAGATTTAAAAAGTTCGATATGTTAACAAAGTATATAAACCAAATTCCTTTGTGAATAGCTACTTTGTTCACCCTAGGTTCTTTCCAGTTATTCAATTACACTTCCGTGTCAATCAATTAACCTAAGATCTAAGTTCTAGGTGGCCAGTCCAGAATTAGCTTTAAGAACAACCTATGGTGAAGAACTAAATAGATTATGAACCCTAATTAACAAATAAATCTAACATTCAATGAAATCCTTTATGAGAACCCTAAACCTAACAAGCAAACTACTCAGACATGGAGATTGAAACAATAAACATGAATGAATAGATTGCAGAAAAGAAATAATAGATTAATAAACAGGGGTTCGAAATCTTCTCTCTCCGGAACAGAGTTTCAGACTTGTCTCCCCAAAAGCTCTCAAAAACAAAAGTTCTCTCTAAGAAAATCTCAGGTATCGATATATGGTGGCTAAAAACCCTATTTATAACTTTAAAAACACGTTTTGGGCTTCCTTGTAATTATTGGAGACTTTAGGGCCCAACTCCTTCTTCAAACAGGAAACAAAATCACGTTTTCCTTATTTCTGCAACAAGTGTCGAGCGTCACTCTCCATGGTGTCGAGCGACACTAAAGCACAAAATCCATCCTTGACGAATTTGATCCTGATTAAGCTCCAAACTGCTCAAAAACACCAATTAAGCTCCAAACGTACCTAAGACCTGTAAAGACTCCAAAAGACTCGAAAAAACACTAGAAAGACTCTATAAATAAGACCTATACCATGGTTAAAAACCATAAAAACCATGATATATCAGTCCGAGAAGGGATTGTACTTGGACATAAAATATCTGGCAAAGGTATTGAAGTCGATAAAGCAAAAATTAAAGTCATGACTAGCCTACAACCTCCAACAAATGTGAAGGAATCCGAAGTTTTTTGAGACATGCCGGATTTTATAGGCGATTCATAAAAGGATTCTCTGAAATTGCTAGACCTCTCACACGTCTGCTCTGCTAGGAAACAAACTTCGAATTCGATGAGTGCTTGGCAGCATTTCATAAGATCAAAAACGTCCTCGTTTCCGCTCCAGTTGTGTAACCGCCCGATTGGGAACAACCATTTGAAATCATGTGTGATGCAATTGATTTTTCTGTCGAACCTGTGCTTGGTCAGCGGAAAGAAAAGAAACTACATGCAATCTGGATGAAGCTCAATGTAATTACGCGACTACGGAGAAGGAGCTTTTTAGCCGTCGTTTTGCATTTAAGAAGTTCCGATCTTATCTCGTCGGGTCTAAGGTCATTGTCCATACTGACCATGCTGCAATCAAGTATCTCATGTCTAAGAAAAATGTCAAACCAAGGCTGATCAAATGGATACTTCTGCTGCAAGAGTTTGATATTGAAATTCAAGATCAGAAAGGAGCAGATAATGGAGTAGCAGATCATCTTTCTAGAATTCGAGTAGAAGAGAAACTCCCTTTGAATGATAGTTTTCCAGAAGAAAATGTCTACGCTATGGAGACTATACCTTTTACCGTGCAAGAAAAGCCATCCCAACCTCCTATACGGCGGTCAGATGCTTTTGACACCCGATGGTTTAGGCATATAGCAAATTACTTAGCTTCAGACATCGAACCTCCATAATTCTTTGGCTATAAAAAGAAGAAATTCTTAAGAGAAATCCGGCACTATTTCTGGGATGAACCTTTTCTCTATAGGAGATGTGTAGATGGTTTAGTCAGAAGGTGTGTTCGCAACCTACAAAACAGTTTCAAAAGTCCTTCAAGCAGGATTTTGGTGGCCTACTATGTTCAAAGACACTCACGCCTACATCTCACGCTGTGATTCGTGCCCACGAATGTGCAACAACAGTAAGAGGAATGAGATGCCTCAAAACTTCATTTTAGAAGTCGAAATCATTGATGTATGGGGAATTGATTTTATGAGACCTTTCCCAACTTCTTTTGGAAAACAATACATTTTAGTAGCGGTAGACTATGTCTCTAAATAGGTAGAAGCAATCACCAGCCCAACTAAAGATGCAAAAGGGGTTATAAAGATGTTTAAATCAATTATCTTCCCTTGCTTTGGAATTCCTCGGATTGTGATAAGCGATGGAGGATCCCATTTCATCAATAGAGTTTTTGAAAATCTGCTCAAAAAGAATGAGGTAATGCATAAATTTGCATCGCCATATCACCCTCAGACAAATGGACAAGTGAAAATCTCTAACAGAAAAATCAAATCAATCTTACAAAAGACAACTGGCGTAAATCAAAAAGATTGGTCTGAAAAACTCAACAATGCACTTTGGGCCAATCAGACGGCATACAAAACCCCTTTAGGGACCACTCCATTCAATCTTGTGTACGGGAAAGCATGTCATCTTCCTATAGAGCTGGAGTACAAAGCACAATGGACTATTAAGAAGATGAACATGAACTTTCAGGCAGCTGGAGAAAGAAGAATGCTTCAAATGCACGAGTTAGAAGAGATCCGCCACAATGCCTACGAAAATTCCAAGATATACAAGGAGAAGACGAAGGCATATCACAACATAAGGATCATACATCGATCCTTTGCTCCGAATGATAGGGTTCTTCTTTTCAGTTCTCGCCTTAAGACTTTTCCATGAAAGCTACGATCAAGATGGTCTGGACCTTTCACAGTAAAGGAAGTCAAACCGTATGGAGCACTCATTCTTTGGGGTAAGAAGGGAGATACATTTGTCGTTAACGGACAGCGTGTCAAACAGTATCTTGCAGAAGAAGAAGGAAGAGAAGAAATGCTATTAGCAGATCCGCCAGGCTAAAGCATCATCAAAGTCAAGCTAATGACTTTAAGCAAGCGCTTAGTGGGAAGCAACCCACTAGGTATTTTACTTATTCCCTTTGATTTGCATTTTCTATTTTTGCTGCTTGGTTTTTGTTTTCTATAATTTCAGGTTTTTTAGCAAAGAACGAATAAATGGACAACAGAAATCACGAACCAGAAAACACATCAAAAGCTGCTGAACATCGCCAGGTAAGTACACCTAAACATTGCAAATTTCAATCCATCATTATCCCGTCCTCTCAAAGATTTATCACACTGGGGGCAGTGTGATTTAAGTCTGGAGGAGGATGCTCATCCTTTACAAATGAAATTTGGTTTGTTTTGAGTTAGTATTTCATAAAAAAATCTTTCATAAAAAAATTTCAAAAATGTTTTCAAAACAGGAACGCCGAAAACAAAACCATGTGCTTCTAGATTCTACATGCTAGTTCTTTTGTGGTTAGTACTAGACTAGGCGATAGCTAGAGTACTTGCACTACGAACTCCCACCAGATGATTTCTATTCATGGAGATATTTTCTGCCAGGATATACTAGCTCATTTCACTTGAACATAATCTTGCCATCTAATTTTCTCATCATCATTTTTAGCAGGCATCATGATACGACATCTAGTACATCTTCACCCTATTATTACCACTATTTATTGTCCTAGATGGCCAGTTCATCTTTAGCTGGTACCACACCCTTTACCCAAACCTTTATGTTCAAACCTCATGCATTCTGTCTTTAGTTTATATCGACAGATATGTGCAAAAATGCCAGAGAGGGAGGAACAACATGGTTTACAGTCACTCAAGAGAAGGACTGAAGAAATTTGGGAAAGTGGAACATCAAGAATCCATCAAAGCTTAATGGTGCCTCAAAAAGCTTGAACTTGAAGGTAAATTTTGTGCCTCCTAAGACTCTGCATTAAAGAAATTTTCCCCTTTCAAAAAACCAAAAAAAATAAAAATAAAAATAAAATGAAAATAAAGGAAAAACAAAAAGCCTAAAAGAGTCAAGGATGGCCGAAATTATTTGAAGCAAAGGCTGTAAGTATTCATTTGTGAGCATTGGTTTTAAAACCTGGACAAAAACCTGGACAAGTCATGAGAAGAACCTAAAGAAAGGAGATTAAGAATCTTAAGGACCGAAGAATGTGACTGGAAACTGTGGATATCAACAGCTCCACTCTCTCTTGCTGTTTTGCATAATGTCTTCTCTCTCCAGAAAATGTAACCCTAAACACTAAGAACATCACCCTTTAAACAGCCATTTTGAATATCTAGCCGTGATTGTTTTACTAAATCCTTTTGATGAGAACAACTGGAACTTATAAATGAATATTAAGAGCTAGTTGACTGGAGGATATGTTTAAGCATCTAGACTTTTGCATGATGGATCAACGAACTAGTTATGCCTGTATTTTAGTGAGAATTTTCTAGACTACCCCTTATTTGAGCCTAATGACTAACTTTGGTTTAGAAGCATGGTCCTTGAGATACTATTTAGTTCCTGCGTTTTTCAAACCTCTTTCCCAACTTTGATTTTTGTTTGGGGGCAAACAAATGTTTAAGTCTTGGGAAGTTGGTAACACCTGATTTTGACCATTTTTATGAATCACTTTTAATATCTTATGCAGGTTTTTTTACTCAGTTTTAAAGGTTTTTAAGTTATTTCCATATTTTAGAGTCTCAAAAGAGTTTTCAGGATATTTTGACAAAAGGAATGCACTTGGGAGCAAAAAGCATAACTTTGGATAAATTCAAACTGTCGGAAGTTTGTTAACAAATGGAGGCCTCCCCACCGTCTTATCATCCTCACATTTTGACATAAGATAGAGGAGAAAACCAGCTTTCCAATGCAAGTCGAATTAAAGCAATCCAATGGTTAGATCTCCAAATATGGTCGATGCATTGAAGGCGAATAAACACAGTCGAAAGCTCACCCGCGGCCAAAACATCATCCACCGGGAGTGCGAAATTTTTGACCGTGGGGAGCTTATTTCTGAGCCTCAGAAGCCCATTTTAAAGCCCAAGTCATTCCCGTCATTATTCCTGCAAGTCCTAAGTGTTCTCGAGGACTCAAGACACTATATAAACCACTTTTAAGTCATTTAGAAGGGTATGCCGCGTTTTCACCAAGAACCCTAGAGAGAGAGACTCACCTTGAAGAGGAGCCACCGAGAGGGGCACCATCAGCCCTCCTACTTCAACCTGTTCTTCGTTTCTAACCTTTGTCTATTTCAATTCTCTGCAATTCTAAATACTTTTGTGATGTTAAACTCAGCCATGTCTGAGTAATTTCCCAGTTGAGTTTTTAAGGGATTTTTCAAAGGGAATTTCATGTCTTGATCATATGATTTGTTCGATTTAGGGCTATTAATCTTCTACGAGTCATTTGTTCATTCTTGTTCCCTATGCTTTTTCTATTGCTAACCGCTTAGAAATTGATCTCAGTAATTGGAGCCACGAGAGTGTTGTATCGAATTACCAGACCTAGAAGTGACCGAGCGAATTCGCTATAGGAGAGGAAAGCTACCTATAGAGAATCGCGAGCGTGGACGAATTCTATTTCTAATACATGATCTTATTCGCAGCATCAGAGCGATAGTTAATTGTTGTGTTGAGTGATTAGATGATTAGGGTGGCAAGAGTTGGCTAATCATACCTGCGCCTATTCGAGTTCGGGATCCTCACTATATGATTACCTTTATCAATTTTTCTTTCTTTTGATCAATTCATGAATCCCTGCGAAAACCCTTTAGACCCAGCGCTTAATCCTTATTGTTTTACAACTTCTTTATTTTGTTTGCATTTAGATTTAGTCACACCAAAACCAAAAACCCCCATTTTGCTTGTTCTACTAGTCTTAAGTTTTGATTGATTCGTGCTGAAAGCTTAAAATCTCTGTGGTTCGACTCCTAAGTACTACAGCGTACATCTGTGCACTTGCAGATATTTAGGGTTATAAGTTTAAAACGTGAAGCTAAAAGTAACCCTTGATTCTCTTAGCATCATAGGGTTGTTCCCTGTAACCATTATGTCATCAACATATACAAGTGTGTATGTTTCCCGAGTGAAAAAAATAAACAACGATGCATCAGCCAAAGAGTTCACAAAACCAGATTGAGTGAGAAAATTCTGAAGCTCCATGTACCATGCTTTAGGAGCTTGTTTCAATTCATAGAGTGCTTTCTTCAATTTGTAGACATTATGCAGTTTATCTTTTGTTCACAAAGCCAACCGGCTGTGACATATACACATCCTCAGTTAACCGACCCTGCAAAAATGTGTTGTTAACATCATGCTGTCGCAAGGGCCAATCACAAGATACTGCAACTCCTAGTAATATGAGAACAGTAGAGTGCTTGACAAGAGGGCTGAACATTCCTGAAAATTGATGCCATGACGTTGATGAAACCCTTTTGTGTCAAGATGTGACTTGAATCGTTCAACAAAACCATCTGGGCGGCACTTCGTACGAAAAACCCACTTGTTCCTGATTAAATTGTAGTCTGGAGAAGGAGTAACAAGATCCCATGTTTGTAACTGAACTTGAGAATTAAATTCAGTAGACATGGAATTTCGCCAGCGCTCATCTTTCATGGTTTGTGTTACATTTGCAGGTTCATCATCTGACTGTAACGAAGTGAGAGCAACCATGGAAATTTCTGCAAAGGTCTGGTGATATTATTTTTCCCACGTGTTTGCATTGGGTGTGAATTGACAACTAGGCCAGCTGCTGTTGGAACAGAGTTTGCAGGAAGGCAAAGCAGTATTATTTTTCCCACGTGTTTGCATTGGGTGTGAATTGACAACTAGGCCAGCTGCTGTTGGAACAGAGTTTGCAGGAAGGCAAAGCAGTATTACCAGCAATTCTAGATTCCATGGTCGAAGAGGAAGATTCACTCGGTGTGTCCTGCAATTCTAGATTACCAGCATCTCCAAATTAATTAGTTGTCTCTGGTAAAGCAGTATTTGTTAGTAAAGAATCTGAACCTGGGGGCATTGCTGATGATAGAGATTTCTGCAGTGGCATCGAGATTGTGGTGCCTGGCAGCACCATGTTGGGAAAATTGAAACAGATTTTGGTGAAGGAGAAGAGAGAGAATGAAAAGGGAATTTTATTCCACATATTGGACATGGCAAGAATCAAAAATACGAGAACTCACCGGCTCCAGACAGAGAAATGCTCTCTGGCTTAGTAAATATCCCAAAAATATGCACGGTTGTAAGCGTGAGTTGAGCTAGTGGTGTATGTATGGCTTGAGCTATGGGAAACAAAGGCATCCAACCACAGACAGCTTTGTATAATTAGGAGCAGCGCCAAATAGCTTCTCGTACGGAAAGACGAGCGATAACGTCGGTGTTGGTAAGTGATTGATAAGGTAAATTGCTGCGAGTGCATATGTCCAGTAGTTCGTGGGCATTGAGGCATGAGTGAGGACAGCAAGGCCTGTTTCCACTGTCTGTGCCGTCATTTGGAGAATCCGTTGTGTTCGGGTGTATGCGGTGGAGTAGTGAGATGAGAGACACCATTTGTTGCAAGGAAATCAGCTAGGGAAACGTACTCTCTACCGTTGTCTGAATAGAATGAGATCAAATTATTCTGAAATTGTTTCTCCACAAGTGCTTTCCACCGAATGAATGTGTGTCGAACATCAAATTTTCTGCAAAGTGGATAGAACCAGACATGATGTGTGAAGTGATCCACAAAAATCACAAAATATTTACACCCATTAATGGAAAAAATATTAATTGGCGAAATCCAGATATCTAAATATATAAGCTCAAGAGGTTTTGTTGAGGAGAAAGAGGAAAAAATAGAAAAAGGCAATTTGTGACTTTTATTAATTGAATAATCAGTGCAGTGAAAAGAAGATGATTTTTTAGAGGCTGAAAACAACAAAGGAGATATAGCAGATTTTAAAATGGAAATGGCAGGATGTCCTAATCTTGAATGCCAGATCGCTAGAGGACATTTTATTGAGGCAGAAAATGAGAAATTTTTTGATGAATCTTGATACGGCCACTCATAACCTTCATTTTTAGTTCCCCCCCCCCCTTTCCCCCCCCCCCCCCCGGGTTATCACTGGCGCCCCCGTGTTGAGATCCTTCACCTAAATTAAGTCCGGGAAAAATTTCACGAAAACCCGATTGTGTGCATAGTTGTTTGACTGAAACAAGATTTCTTGCAATACTAAGAACATGAAAAACTTTATTCATAGCAAAGTTACGTGAAGGAGAGGGGAGAATAGTGGAACCCGTATTAGAAATATGAAGTCCCATTCCATTTCCAATTTTCACATCTTAGCCAAATCAATTATAAGATGATCAGAGGCTTCTGAACCCATTAGCCACGAGGGAGCATCATATCTGGGATCATCATGGTGTTGTACGCCTGAGGAAACGATGGAGAAAATCCTTGTGGATGTCCAGAAAAGTTTGAAGAAGTTAGTGGCTGCAAGGAGACAAGCTTGAACATCGTACACCGTTTGACACCGTGACTCTCGAGTGATGAGTTTCTCATGAAGTTCAGCAAACAAGATTGGTGTTTCACGGCTGTGATCGAACTCAATCAGGGATTTGTAGTCATCTCCGAGACCATCAAGGATGATGTCAGTGAGATCCTCTGGATCTTGTGGAATTTCGGGCAGGGCAAGAACATCTGATGTTGCTTTGATCTGCTGCATATAGGCATCCACATTCTTTGTGCCTTTGACACTCTGCTTCAATTGGTGTTTCAATTGTTTCTTGTGACCTCGTGTTGGGTTACTGTATGTCTCCGTTAGTGTTGTCCAGACAGCGAGAGAAGAATCCGCACTGGCAATAAGAGGCTATTGAGCCAGTTCAATGGAGCCCATGAGCAAGCTGAAGAGGAGACTGTCTTGGCATTGCCAGAAAGTGTAAGCTGGATTTGGTTCTTTGACGCCGGAGTTTTTGATGGTCTTCGGCAGAATTTTACTGCTGGAACCATTAGCCACGAGGGAGCATCATATCTGGGATCATCATGGTGTTGTACGCCTGAGGAAACGATGGAGAAAATCCTTGTGGATGTCCAGAAAAGTTTGAAGAAGTTAGTGGCTGCAAGGAGACAAGCTTGAACATCGGACACCGTTTGACACCGTGACCCTCGAGTGATGAGTTTCTCATGAAGTTCAGCAAACAAGATTGGTGTTTCACGGCTGTGATCGAACTCAATCAGGGATTTGTAGTCATCTCCGAGACCATCAAGGACGATGTCAGTGAGATCCTCTGGATCTTGTGGGATTTCGGGCAGGGCAAGAACATCTGATGTTGCTTTGATCTGCTGCATATAGGCATCCACAGTCTTTGTGCCTTTGACACTCTGCTTCAATTGGTGTTTCAATTGTTTCTTGTGACCTCGTGTTGGGTTACTGTATGTCTCCGTTAGTGTTGTCCAGACAGCGAGAGAAGAATCCGCACTGGCAATAAGAGGCTATTGAGCCAGTTCAATGGAGCCCATGAGCAAGCTGAAGAGGAGACTGTCTTGGCATTGCCAGAAAGTGTAAGCTGGATTTGGTGCTTTGACGCCGGAGTTTTTGATGGTCTTCGGCAGAATTTTACTGCTGGAATCCATGAATTTGAACAAATCATATCCACGAAGGAGAGATCTGATCTGCGCACTTCAGGTGATGTAATTGGTTGAGGAAAGCTTTGTCATGTTAACCATGTTAACGGAATTTATAAAGTCAGAGGAGGTGGATGATTCAGTGGCCATTTCTTGAAGTGAAAAAATTTTAAGAGAAAGAGAGGTCCTTTGGAAATGAGAGCTCTGATACCATATAGAGAAAGATGATTGTATTTGCTTAATCATGAGTTATATCATACATCGCTATATATAGGCTAATAGAAGAAGATATATACAGAATATTAACACGAGAATATCCTAAGTATAAGATAGTCTAATGAGATACAGTATTATCTCAATATTATCTCTACAATATGTAACTCCAGCACGTGACAATCCTTAGCTCTACCAAAAATGAAGACGAGGACGAGATTGAGAAGCAATTCAAAGTATTATCAATGACTTGCCCAAGTTATAAGAGAGATGATGGGTACTGAGGAGTATGAGTATCACGGTATGACACTAAAAGCTTGGAAAATGTCATGGCGAAAGATTGAATGTTGCACACCACATGGCACTGTATGTAATGTGATATGCATCGATGGTGTTTTGTATTACCGAGCCGTGGGTGATAGAATTTCAGAGGAAAGTATGTTAGTTTGCTTTGATTTAAGGTCTGAGAAGTTCCGCTTTATGAAATTCATGAGAAAATTCATTAGCGCAGTGGAATATAGATCAACTCTGATAAATTACAATGGGTAACTAGGCTCACTTGTGGCAAAAAGGGTCTTATTTTGTTACTAAAATATAGCAATTTGAGTTATGGGTTCTAGAAGATTTTGAAAAACAGGAGTGGTCAAAGCATATTTGTGTATTTCCTCCTTTTTGCGAGAATCTAGTTGGAGACCTAGACTTGTACTTTGTAGGAGTGGTTGGTACAGATGAAATCATTTTGTCATCGTATGACTATTGGTATGATCATTTCTAAGTTTTCGACTTCAATATCAAAATTTTTGATTTCATGGTATCAGAGCTATTCTTAAAAATCAAAAAACCCTAAAATCGATTCTTAAGCTCCACCTCCGTTCTTTTCTTCTCCTTCCTCACGAAACAAACCCTAAACCCAGTCTTCTTCTTCTTCTTTTGTTATTTCTCGATTCTCTCTGTGTACGATGTCTACCGGTGTTACCTCCTCCACCCCCACTACCGAAAAACCCTTCGGCATCGCACAAATTCGTGCCTATGTCTCCATCGTCCTTAACATAGAAAAACTCAACTATGATCAGTGGCGTGAGTTATTTGAGACTCACTGTGTCTCTTTCGGTGTTGCCGGACATCTCGATAGCACCTCCAAATCTTTTTCCAACACTGATTCTAAGTGGAAAGAACGTGATGAACTTGTGACGATGTGTACCTATGGAACCATCTCTGAATCTCTCCTTGATTCGGTTTTAAAAAATAAGTGAACCACTCATGAGCTTTGGACTTCCATTGAAGCTTTGTTCCACGACAATAAGGAAGGTCGTGCTCTGCAACTTGAAAACGACCTCCACACCATGGCTATTGGTGACCTCGGTGTTCACAAATTCTGTCAAAAGATGAAGACCACCCCGATCTGCTTGCCAACATTGATGCCCCTGTTTCGGATTGCTCTCATGTTATGCATCTTGTGAATAGCCTTTCCGAGAAATTTGACAACATTTTCAATTTTATCATTCACAAGACTCCCTTCCAGCAGTTCTCTGAAGCACTCTCTATGCTTCTCATGGAAGAGAAGCGACTCTCGAAATGCAGTCGTGTGTCTCCAGGTCCACATCACACCTCCTCCTCTTCCAATGTTCTTCTCACCTCTAATTCCTCCTCCACAGACTTTACTCACTCTCTTCCACATCAACAATCCAACTCGCAAGGATGCAACAACCGCAACTATAACAATCATGGTGGGAAATCTAATCGTGGCTGAAGACGCAGTCGCAACAACAACAAAAACAATGGCTGGATCTCCAACTACTTCCAACTACCACCACTGTGGTACCATCACCAGCCGTCGCCGTACCAGTTTCCGGCGTGGACTCCTCATCCATACTTATACGGCTCTGTTTCCACATACGGTTCATCGACATATCCCCAATCATCTGGAACTTTTGCGTCCTCTGCTGGAATTCTTGGACCATCTCTGCAACGCTTGATAACACCTGATTTTGACCACTTTTATGGATCACTTTCAGTATCTTATGCAGGTGTTTTCACTCAATTTTAAAGATTTTATAAGTTTTTTCCATGTTTTGGAGTTTAAAAGACTTTTCAGGAAACTTGGGATTTTGGAGTGCATTTTGGAGCAAAAGTACATTCGGATAAATTCAGGCCGTCAGAAGTTAGGCAACCAATGAAGACCTTCTCACCGTCTGATCATCCCCAAATATAGAGACATTATAGAGAAAAAAAACCAGCTCTCCAACACACTTGGAATCAAAGCAATCCAACGGTTAGATCTCCAAATATTATCAATGCAATGAAGGCCGATCAACACAAGTCCAGTCAAGCACAAGTGCTTTCACCCGCGGCCAGCTTTCTTCCCACCGCAGCTCAGGAGGTTTCACCCCCGGTGGACCTATGTCTGAACCTCAGGAGCCCAACTAAGGCCCAAGACACTTCTTGCACCCATTTTACAAGTCCTAGACGCCCAAGACTTGGAGAAACACTATAAATACTCATTTTTAGGTTTTTGGTAAGAGAGCCTCTTTCTTCTCTTTGAGAGAGAAATCATTTGTAGTTTTAGGTTTTATTTTTATGCATTTGTAGAAGCTCTCCATCGCCACTCTGTCTTCAGTAAGAGAAATTTTTCTGCAATTTTGTTTCTTTTACTTTTCTTCTTCTTAGTTCTAAACCGATGATGATGTCTACCTCAGCCATGTATGAGTAGTCACCTAGTTGGGTGAAAGGGTAATCCAAAGAGACCCCATGTTCGAATGACATCTAGGTTTTTAGGAAAAAAGATTTCGATTTTTAACATGATTCTCCCATTCATCCAAATCTCAAAGCGGTAATTCTAGATTGATCACCCAGAATCCGATCCTAGGTTTAATCCGAGCCACGAGAGTGTTGTATCTGGGTTGCCTGAACTGGATCTTATGAATTTCACCATCGTAGGAGACGAAAGCTACCTATGGAGGATACGTAAGCAGAGATGGATTCGATCTACAAAGCATGATCTTGTTCTGGCATGAGAGCGAGAGTTAATTGCCATGAACAAGTGATTAGATGATTAGGGTGACGAGAATTGGCTAATCTTACATGTGTCTATCCTAGTTTCAGAGTTATAGAAAATCCTTGCCTAAATTTTTGTGTTTTAGAACATGAACCCTAAAGATGAACCTTGAACCCAGCACCATTTTTCATATAGTTTTCAACCGATTTTTATTTCCAGCTTTTTAATTCTCTGCATAATTAGATTTAGTGACAAAACAAAACCCCTTTTTATTAGATTAGGTTTACGATTGTTTTTAGCATCAGTTAGAAGTCCTCAACACACAGATCTCTGTGGATTCGATGCCTAAGTACTACTGCGTTTGCTGTGCACTTGCAGCTTGTCTAGGGTAAAACTTGTGTTGCCCACTGCACTCACATCAACGCTCACCACATGCTTTGTCGCCTTCTCCAACAGCAAACCTTGTCCAGGCTTTCAGCTTAATGAGCCTACCAGATCCATGTGACTCTGCTTGGTATATGGACACTTGTACGATGAATCATGTCACCTCACAGCCAGATACGCTACGTTCTCTTTTTAATAAAAGCATTATTCCATCTATCATTGTCGGTAATGCATCTCTTGCTCGCTCCACACACATAGGCAATGGTATTCTTCCATCATCACTACCAAATCGACCATTTCACCTCTGCGACGTCATTGTGTGTCCATCCATGATAAAAAATTTGGTTTCGGTTCGTCGCTTTGCGACCGATAATAATTGTTCCGTTGAGTTTGACATGTTTGGTTTCTGTGTTAAGGATTTATGCACGAAGACCAAACTCCTCTGATGTAACAGCCCAGGCCCGTTGTACTCTGTCTCCACGATGACACCACCATCGTCTCCACTTGCTATCGCTTCTTCCCTCTCCACCGATACATTGTGGCATCGCAAACTTGGACATTTGGGACACTCTATCCTCTGTTGTTATTGTTTTTTCTAAACACGACTTGACGACTTTGTGTCATGCGTGTCAGTTAGCCATTTATTTCTTCTTCTTCAGTTGTTTTAAAACCCTTTGAGATCTTTCACTCTGATATTTGGACATCTCTTATTTCCAGTGTTAGCGGTTTTAAATACTATACCTTCTTCTCAACCGCTCACCTTTTCAACCTCTTACCTTCCTCCGGAATTCACAATGTTATACTGTTTGTCAAGCTTCATCAGAAACCTGTTACATATAGCCATCTTCGTGTGTCAGATCACTCTGCTATCCCAATCTTCTGCAAACATCTCCCCATAAACTGGCTCCTCGCTCCACTCTGTGCGTATTTCTCAGATATCCAATGGATCATCGGGGTTTTTGCTGTCTTGATCTCGCCACAAACCACATCATCTTTTCGCGACATGTTATGTTTAATGAATAGTGTTTTCCCTTTTCTAAGCTTGTGTCTCCATCTTCCAACTCTCCAGTGTAATCTCCTCTGGTTTTTCAAGAATATGAAGATTTTGTTGTTATTGGTTTATGGATTTTTATATTCATAACTTGTGTTATTGGTGTAATAATATTTCCATTTAAAATCCTTTGTTATTGGCATGGTGATTTTGTAATTCCATTTAAAATCTTTTGTTATTCAAAAAGTTGTGTATATATTGATTTTGCATTTCTGTTAGAATCTAGTGTTATTTAAATGATAATTTTTTATTATTACTTGGTCTCAAACCCATGAAAAATCGCGAGAGAAATAAAGTATATTAAATTCATAATTATTTTAAATATTTATAAGTAAATACACATATAACAAAATGTGATTATACTTATATGTAAAGATCCAATTTTTTTTAAAAAAAAATAACTACTATTGTAAAAAATAAATAGATATGACTTTCAAAAATATAAAGATACAGAGACGAACGAAGCTGTATAAAGCAATTAACACACATTTCTATTTAAGTTCATAGTTACTAGTTAATGTAACAATGTATAACTCAACATATATATATATATATCCATATAAAAGGCAACTATACAATTGACGTTGAGAAGAAGTTAAACAACAATTATAACCAACATGATCAATTTTATCGATAGAACTTCATCGTTTTTACAATGAGAAGTTTTTAAAAATATTATCATGATATGAAATGTTAAAATCTCCAAGCAAAGAGAATTAAAATCTAGTACAAAATCGTGTATGAAAAAAATTCAAATTTGTCATGATCTGTAAAATTTGGAAAAAAAAATTTAGATTTCAATCTATTATAAAAATTTTTGATACATTTTAAATCAACATTATATTTTGGAAACCAAAAATTTTCTTGAATTTATAAGATCATATAGCATTGGATATATTATATTGGCTTAACTAATTCTTAATTGTGTGATATTAGGCGATTGTTGGGAGATTTGGTTTAATATTACAAAAATATTTATATATATATATATATATATATTTATATATTTATATTAAAAAATAACCCATCTTAAAAAAAAACTTTGAAAACTAACCTTTTTGATATTTAAAATTACTAAATTATCCAAGATAAAACTTAAATGTCAAAATCAATGGTTGTATCTTTGCAATCAGAATTTAAATGTCAAAAATGAATATTAAACAAAATTACCATTGCAATATACATATCTAATCAAGAATAACTTCTCATCATCTATGCATGGAACCAATCAGATTTTGCTTGATCCACCATAGCAAAAGATTCATATGCGTTACAAGTTCCTCTGATTTTTGCCACATGATTCTCACCAAAAACCTACTCTTTGAGACATCCTTTTATCTTTTGGATTTTTCTTTCCCTAAAGATTTGTTCTTTCGATGGTATTTTATCTATAATATCCACCAATAGTTCTGTAGATGATACAACTTTTCCATAATTTTGCTGAATTTGGTGTCCATCTCTTTCCATCATAACTTTAGTCATTTTGAGAAAAATTAAAAGCATGCTTTAGATTTATGTTCACCGTACTCTCTTCAGTAAACGGCAATAGAGTATATGATCTGTATGATCTAGCAACTCAAGTTTTCGTTTCTACAAAACAATCTGTTATTCTATAATCTGTATAATATAAGAAGAGTACATAGTATTTTAACAGAATTTTTTTTGTTAAATACATAAAAATACCAAATGACTTCTGTTTCTGCAACTTTGTTGTACACGAATAACCTCTTTCATCAAAAAATCCAATTTCGATTGGATATCACCAATATCATAATTAAGTTTCTTAAAATAAACTGTAATTATGTTGTTCAATTCTGTAATGCACAAATTCAGATATTCGTTGGTCACCATCTTTTGAAGTGATATTGCGAAAAAAATGAATATAAAAATTGATCATCACTTCAAAATAACAAGATGATATAAAATCTGATTAAACAATGCATGAATATTAATGAACATAATCTTTGAAGTGGTGGAAAATTGATGGACGTACATGGATCTTTGTGCACGTTTATGCACTAAAATATGATTACTCTTTATAAATTACCTTAGACAATATGAATGCAAGAATTTATAATTTTGTTGTACAATGGTGATATATATATATATATATATATATATATAGAGTTTGAGTATGTTAATGATAATTATAAAACTAGATTTGTGTATACCTAAATAAATTTTTTTATATCTAAACGTTAATTTTAATTAAAATTATTAGTTCTTCTAAAGTAGATATATATATATATATATAATATTATTATATTTATTTTAAAACATATATTATTCCAAAATAAATAAAATTAAAAAAAAGAAAAAATGAATTATTGTATTTATTATATTTTAAAAATTAATTATCGATATAATTGTTTTTTTACCTACTTAAAAGGTTAGTTTTCAAAAAAAATTTTAAAAAAGGTTATTTTTCAAAAAATATCAAATTTTTGGAATATTAAATCAAATTTCCTCATTTTTTATTTTGTTAGCTGTATAAGATGATAATTTTCACATGGTAGTACAAACCCAATAAGATGATAATTTTCACTATGGACCTTGAAACAATACATCGTATATGTATTTTGCAGAGAAATTTCTACACCCATAGAAGTAAAAGCTATGATATAATTATATGCTTTTATATATCAGATAAATAAAGGCTCATTTAAAGCTTAACTAATAACAGTGGAGGCTCACAAGCAGTAGGGAGTAAAACACGATCTTGTTTTCAACAAATTAAGAAAAAAAAATTTGTTGAAAACAAGATCGTGTTTTACTCTCTACTGCCTGTGAGCCTCCACACAAACCAAGAGGTTGTAGTGGGGTGGTTCTCTTCTAGTGGAAGATTCGACTCGGTGGGTCTAGGCCAGAGATTGAGTCTCCCTCGATGCGGAATTATCACATTATTAACTTTTGGCCACTCAACCATGTGAGTTGCTACTGGGCTTATATGAAAAGGGTATTGGGCCTAAGGAAGATTAGTCAGGGCCTGAAAGGCTTGGAATTTATCTCCGGATATGAAAAAAAAATAAACAAATTGAGAACAATGGTCGTTTACTAACTGTATCTGTTTCAGTACTTTCTAATGACCAAACCCAAGCTATACAATCGAGACATTGCATTTAGTTATAATTTGGTTCTTTTTTGTGGTATTCATCTTTTTCCTTTAAATTTTAAAAATTATTAGTTCTAATATATTTAAAAAAACAATTGTGATATTGGGTCCAATTGGTGACTCTGTTTAAATAAGGTGGTTAGAGAATTTTGAGCGGTTAGAAAAGAGGCGAATAGAGATAGCGGTTGGAAAAAATAATTTTATAACACAAAGCGGTTGAAAATTAAGCTTGATTGGTAGCACTATATCAGTTGTATAGTGTAAATGTATAAAATTATTAGTACAATATTTTTTAGATAACTATTTATAAAACTATACAATAAGACATAGTTTAAACTTTATTATATGAAATTTGAGTAAACAAAGATTACAATTATTATTTCTGAAAAAAAAATTAAACTATTCAAAATAACTCCTTTTGTTTTATAATAATTTGCATCATTCACCTATGATAACATATCTGCAATTTGGTTACGAATTGTTGCCATATATTATACATGCACAATATTTTTTTTTTTTTTGTAGGAAAGAAGCATAAAACAATTTAGATTTTGTTTTAAATGTATTATGAAAATTTTTTTGATAAATCTGAATTGTATAATCGGTTTTTATTCTTTTGTTGATGAACATGAATACATGCATAACTTTTTTTTGGAAAAAATTAAACATAAAAAAATTTAAGTTTTTTTTAAAATATCAGTGATGATAAGTGTTTTTTAATAACTTTTAAATGCATAACTATTGTTTCATAAATCCGTCCATATACTTGTTCTCATAATTAATAATTCATAATTTATAAGACGATTAAAAACAGATATGCACAACCAATATCTGATCCTTTTGTGGACTGACTTGAATATACAAACATATCTATTTTCTGTTTTTTGTTTTTATTTTATCGAGTGAATTGAATTGAATGAAATAAAATAAAATAAAAACACACACATATACATACAAAGAAAAAATAAATAATTTTACTAGTTTATTATTAAAAATTAACATCAAACCATAAATTTTATTATTAAAAAAAATTCAGGTTACAACCGCTCGTTTGCTCCAAACGTCCATTTTTTTACAGTTTGTAACCGTCCAAAAATTAATCTCCAACCGTCTGAATCATCCATCAACCGCCCGTTTCAAACGCTGATTACAACAATGGTTTCAAACGCTGATTACAACAATGGTTTCAAACGTTTTCTCCAACCGGCCTTGCTAATTGGTAGCATTTTTTTAACCGCCCTTGCCAAGTGCCCGTTTAATGCTACCAATTAGACCCATTGTGACTAGCAATAGAAATATTCACTATTCCAAATTTTTTTGGGATAATGCTATCGTTTGATATTTGTTGAAAATCACCATCTATTCAAAAATAATTTTTAATTAATATATGTAAATTAACATTCTAAAAGTATTTTAAATATATATATATAATTTAAGTGATGTACTGTTAATCAAAGATTGCTGTTGGGAGAAACTTTATAATTCTATTGAATTTCCAGTATTCATTGATTTTTAATACTTTTTTGCAAGCAAAATATTTTTGAAAATATATTATATCAATTTCATATTAAACTTCTACACTCTTAAATGGAGGATAACACAATAACAATTCAAACATTATCAACCAAGTTTTAAAAACATCATACATGAATAAATTTTAAAAACATTAAAAAGTCGATACTTAATTACTAAATTTGATCATATTATTGAATAAATAATACATTCTATGTTTAATAATACTGTAGCAGATACTTCAACTTTGTGATATTTAACAGGTGAGTTGTATGCTTGATAAATAGAATCTTTACCCATCTCTAAATAACAATAAAAACAAAAACTGTGTCTTATTGTTATATATAATTTGGTAGAAAATTATATCTTCTTAATAAAAATTTGCGTCTCTTCAATAAGTAATTTTGTCTTTATTTTAAAAAGATGCAATGCTTCAATATTAAAACATAATTTTTGAAATTTTAAATAGTTGAGTTCAATAACTATTAAGTCAAGATGTGCGATGGTTGGTAAATTAACTTTAATTTTAAGAGTTGTAATTTTTAGTAAATAACTATAAACTCAAGAGTTGCAATGGTTGATAAAATGACTATAATCTCTAGAACTCCAATGTTTAGTAAAATAACCATAAACTCAATAGTTGCAATGGTTTACCAAAATAACCATAACACTTAAACCTCCAACAATCATTTTCTATTAAAATGTAATTATAGATTCACTAAATAAACACCACATATACAAATAAAAAAACCAAAAGACATAACCATACAATAGCTAACATTTATATAAAAAAATATAATTAAAAATATATTTAATGGAAAGACACAATGGTTCATTCGTAGTTTTCACAGAAATGTATAATTTTTATAAAAAAAAAACTAAACAAAAAAACACAACTTTTTAAAAAAATATATTTAATGGAAAGACACAATGGTTCATTCGTAGTTTTCTGTTTAGTCCTAATTTTTAGAATTTTTTTCCAAAATATTTTTCTGAATATTGAGCGGATGTGAGACTTTCTAATTCAAGTTCTTCTTTATTCATGGCTGGATAGAATTTAAAAAAAAAAAAAAATAGAACTAAAAACTCATAGGAAAAAATATTATGTTACCTTTTAAGATTAGTAATATAATTGCTAAGAAAATTACCATTTTTTAGTCTAAATTGTTTGACTTTCGTTCTAAAATATTTTTTTGGGAAATGAGCAGATCACGCTCCACTTCAAGTTTTTCTTTATTCATGGCTAATTATTTACTTAAAAAAAAAATTCTTCTATCACTATTTTTTTAACAATTGCTTGCAAATGAACAATTTTTTCTCAGAAAATTCTAAGCTGACTACAAGAGAGAAGTAATCGAAGCTGGTGAGAGGCTTTTGCCTCATGTAAGATGAGCAATCTCGTGCGGATTATTGTCTGAATTGGATCAGTATACGCAGCTCAACATACTATCTTCTTATCCTATCAACAAAAGAAAATGAATCATATGACATCAATCTTTTAAAAAACCATCATCAAGATGTCTCGGATGTTTTGCAGTTTTTTATTTTGGCTTATTGGATTACTATATATTTCATTTTTTTGGTGCTATATGCATCCCCCTGTTCAGTGGTTCATTTACTAATGATTGTTCTAAGCTAAAATGTACTAATTGAGTCGCATCGTAAATTAATCACGACGGAAAGAACCAGGTGTGGTAATGTAGCCAAGACAATGAATCACATCTTATGCAATTTGGTCTGGGGCAGTTTCTCTATGTGTTATTTTTGGGCATCCAGAGTCTTGTGTGGGCGATAAAATGTGTCAAGATTCAAAAATATAGGCTAGAAAGATCGCCTTATTGAACTGGTTTGGTAATGTATATAATGTTTAACATATTTTGGAATTTTATAAACACCATATATTCGTACATATTACATATACACTGAATTCCAACATTTAGAATGTATAATAATTGAGTTTTTTTCCTCACTCTCTATTCTCTCTTTGCTATCTTTCACAGAGAGAGAGTTTTTCTCAATTTTTGTTGTACAAATTCTGATTAATATCGGATGGATGTTTCCGGTTAAACGGATCTAATAATTCCGACTATGATCGGATTTTCTTATGTTTTAGTTTTTTTTTTCTCTTATCTCCATTCATCGGATTTTCTTTTGCTATCTTTATTTCTCGATTTCTTTCTACTTGAGTGATTGAAATCCTTCACTAATCCTTAGTGGAGAGAAGGATCTCTTCTCATGATAGAAGAATCGTTGGTCTTGTATGGTAAAGCAAGGGATTTTTTGGCTGTTCGGATGTTGTTCTGCCATATCTCCTTCTTGCAGATCTGGTGACAAGCGTTGGGATTCTCCTTCTTCAACCTTAGGCATCATACTCTCTTGGCTGGGAGTTATCAATCTCTCCAAGTCCCCTTTTAAAGAAAGATTTTTTCAAAGCACAGGGTGATAAGTCTTGAGTTTGTATTGATCGGTGATGGATTTTATGAAGAAATGAAATTTGCTAACCTCAGATGTACACCAGATCAAATCGGAGGAATTAAAAAAAGGTGAAAGAGCAGTGGTCTGGTACGGCATCATGGTGGTCGATGGTGGATGCTCAGTGAAGAACTTTTCCGATGATGGATAAGCGGCGCTGCAACACATTCACCTTTCTGCCTCACACGTGTTTTGAAATTTCATGATCAGTTTACACGTTTAGTATTAGGTGGATTGTAATGGGGTTAATTGGATCTAATTTATTTATTATGTTGGGCCTCTTTAATATGTTGTTGTAATATGCTCTGCCTTTTGGAATATTTATAAAACAAATGACGACAAAAAAAAAGAATGTAAAATATAATGCGAATAATTGATGGAATTTCAACCTTAAGAAATGTCCAATTGGGGGGGGGGGTTGAATCCTTGATTTTACCTGAGGTCAAACGCCTCAAAGACATTTGTGAATTATTCATAAAGGTAATCAGACATATATTTCGTTCAATGTTTTATAAACGTGACATAATTAAGTGATTGTTATATAAATGATTCTTCACCTCAACTTTCACCTACCTCTCATTTGCCTATGTGTGGTAATAACCATATTTTCTTTGTAACTACCATCCTCCCTATAAATAGAGGAACATCTTCCTTTTGTGATATAAGTGAAGTTAATAATACCTAGATAGAATTACAGAGGAAATCGCTCTCTTCTCTCTCCTTACGGTGACTAAAGAGGCGATATCGAGAGTTCTTTTGATTCTTGCTCTGTTCTCTATTTAATATCTTTCACAGAGTAAGAATACTTTTTCTCTCATACTTTCAATCGAAATGATTGAAGTTTTTTCGCTTATATCGGTTCCGACTTGATCGGAAAATAAAATTTCCGGCTTCGACCGGATTAGTTTGCCCATCTCTTCCGCTGATGGTTCCTCTTTTATTGAGGTGATGCCTTCAGATCCGGTGGTTGTGTTGGAAGTATTGTTCTTCTTCAAGCTTTGGTATCATCCGCTCATAGCTTGGGAGCAGAGATCTCCCTTAGTCCCTTCTTCAGAAGCCTTCTTCAAGGCATAAGGTGATGTTTGAGTATGAGTTTTGGCTGATCGGAGTCGAACTATGAAGAAAGAAAAACTTCTGGCTGAAGAACTTCTCAGGATCTAATCGGAAGAGTATGTAAAATTTGGTACACATAAGTGCACGATAGAAACTTCGTGGTGAATCAGACAACAAGCTTCGTGAATTCCTGTCAACGGCGGACATCTCCGGTGAGATTCCCGGCGACGGCGATATGCATGAATTGAAGCTTCCGATCTTCTCTAGACCTGCCACGTGGTCGATGCTTTTCTCCACCTATACACGTGTTGTGTTTTTACTTTGTCCTTATCTTTAGTTTGCATGTGTATGATGTGGGCTTTAGCTGGATATATGTTGTACCAAACTTTGTCCTTTGGGCTTTAAATGGATTTTCAGACGACAAAAAAAAAAGTGAAGTTAATAATACAACTTTTCTCTCTCATATCGTCTCCACTCACTCTCTCTCCTTTTATATACATATAATATTTAAAGTTTACAAGACGTTATCAGCACGAACGTTTCTCAATCCGTTCTTATACCAAAGAGGTAAGATTTAAATCTATGTTTAATCTATTTCAAATTTATATATTATTTCAGGATGATAGGCTCTGCCTTCCCCGAACTGTTGATTTAAATTTATGTTCAATTTATTTTCAAGTTTACGAGATAATAGGCTCTGCCTTCCCCGAACTGATCAGTATAATAGATTATACCTTCACGATCATATGATCATATGGTAGACTATGTCTCCTCGGAACATATATATGGAATGGAAGGCTAAGCCTCCTCCTTGAATTTATATTTGTGGAGTAGAAGGTTATACCTCCTCCTTGTTTATATATGGAGTGAAAGGTTATGCCTTCTCCTTTAAAACTATGGTAGGCTCTGCCTCCTCAATTATATAAAAAGTTCTACCTTTTATATTGCCTAAATATATATTTTTATTATATATGCATATTCAAAAGTTTTTATCATGTTTTTCTTTAAAAAAATTTAAATTAAATATCTCGCTAAATTTACGATATATATATACATTTATAATGTCGAAGCTCAAAATCCATGTCCTTGATGTGTCTGGAAAAAATTACCTGTCATGGGCAGTAGGTGAAAAATGCATCTAAGAGGAAACGGGCTTCTCGATACCATCGATAAGTCGGAAACGACATCAGATGAAAAAAAGGCGAAAGCCATAATATTTTTGCTCCACTACATCAATAATAGTTTAAAAGAGGAATACATCACGAAAGAAGATCCTGCAGATCTTTGGCAATCTCTCAAAGATAGGTTTGATCACCAAAAGTATGTGATCTTACCGAAAGCCGAACATGAATGGTTGAACCTCCGGTTCCAGGATACAAAAGTGTTGGTGAATATAATTCTGTGATGTTCGGAATTACTTCCAGAATGATGTTCTGTGGACAGGAGGTAAGTGATTTCGACAAGATCGAAAAAACTCTCCAAACATTTCATCCTGGAAATGTAATCCTGCAAAAACAATACCGGGCAAAAGGTTACACCACTTACTCGGAGTTGATGCAAGTCCTCCTTGTGGCTGAACAAAATAATCAGCTCGTGATGTTAAACTATCAAACTCGTCCAACTGGATCATCACCATTCCTAGAAGCAAATGTTGCATCATCCAGTCAAAATAATAGAACCGAACACGGACGCGGACACGGCCGAGGCCGTAACCGCGGACTAGGTCGTGGACGAGGAAGAAAAACTGATGTTGGTAGGGAAGCAGGAAAGCAAAAAAAAACTGCTTGTTATAGATGCGGCATGAAAAATCACTGGGCAAAAACATGTCGTATGCCAAGACATTTAGCCGATCTGTACCGAGCATCACAAGATGCCAAAGAAAAGGATAAAGAAAAGAATTTTGAAACCAATTTCATCTCTGATGAAGCTGGACCTTCCTTTGATGGCATAAGTGATTATACTCATCTTGATATCGCTGATTTCCTTGTTGATCCTGAAGAATCAACGGAAACAAAGCGATTAAGATCGATGTAATATAAAGTCTTCTTGAAGAAGACAAGAAAAACCAATGTAATTTTAAATAAAAATGTAATATATTTTTGTTAACAAGAAAAGGGTTTTTTTCTTAATATAAAATAATTTATAAAATCATGTTTTCATTTATTAATGCATTTTCTTGCATATTGTGATTCAGAACATGTCATCATTTGAGATTCAGGATGGAGATAAATGTCTAGCAGACGGTGCTACGACACATACTATACTTAAAGATAAAAAGTATTTCTCCTGTTTCAAAATAAAGGACTCCGCCGGAAGCGTGAGTACCATATCTGGTAATGCAAATCTTATAATAGGCTTCGGAAGAGCTAATTTTTCAATGCCAAGGGGGACAAAGTTTGAAATAACTAATGCATTGTATTCTCCCAAATCTAGCAGAAACTTGCTAGGTTTTAAAGATATCCGAGGAAATGGATATCATATAGCAAATATAAATAAAAATGGCATTGAATATCTTTGATGTCCTCTGGATTATATTGCACAAAAATAAATATGACTGAATCATATGTTACAGTAAATCCGGGGTTTACTAGTACATTTAGAGTTTGGCATGAAAGATTTGGCTATCCTGGATCAGTCATGATGAGAAAGATTGTGCAAAATTTGAGTGGCCACCCATTGAAAAACCAGAAGATTTTTCAATCGGGAGAGTTTTCATGTCAGGCATGTTCTCCAGGAAAACTCATAACTAGGCCTTCGCCAGCCAAAGTTGGGAATGAATCCCTTGTATTTTTAGAGAGAATACATGGTGATATATGTGGGCCGATACACCCACCATGCATGCCATTTAGATATTTTATGGTATTAATTGACGCATCTAGTAGATGGTCACATGTGTGTCTATTGACTACAAGAAATATGTCTTTCACAAGATTCATTGCCCAAATAATCAGGTTGAGAGCGCAATTCCCTGATTATGCCATAAAAAAAGTCAGGTTTGATAACGCTGGTGAATTCACTTCAGCGGCCTTTAATGACTATTGTATGTCATTGGGAATCGATGTTGAGCATTCGGTTCCACATGTTCATACACATAATAGCATGGCTAAGTCTTTGATAAAACGGTTGCAGATGATTGCAAGACCGTTACTATTGAGAACAACACTCCCAATTACTGTATGGGGACATGCTATATTGCATGCTAGGTCATTGGTCCAGATGAGGCCAAGTGGATATAATGAATATCCTCCAATACAGTTAACATCTGGCAAGGAGCCAAATGTATTCCATCTCCGTATTTTTGGATGTGCGGTCTATGTCCCAATAGCCCCGCCGCAAAGAACAAAAATGGGGCCACAAAGGAGATTGAGAATATATATCGGCTATACGTCACCAAGTATAATTAGATATCTTGAACCGGTAACTGGAGATATGTTTACGGCACGTTTTGCCGATTGTCACTTTGATGAAAATGAATTCCCAGCGTTGGCGGGAGGATCAAGAGAATCACCAAAGGATATTACATGGTGTACACAAACCTTGGCTTATCTCGATCCCCCTACTGATGTGTGTCTGCGATGAGGGTTGTCAAGTTTTACCCTAATTGAAATCAATAGCCGCAAGTGCACAGCTGATCGATTATAGTACTTAGGGATCGAATCCACAGGGAAGGAGGATCTTTCCTGCAAAAGCCTTCGAAAGAAATATAAAGTAAGGAAGTATAGAACCAGGTGAGTTTTGTAAGGGTTTTGGTGGTGTGTTTAAAACGTAAAAACTAATCTTAAAGAGAAAATACGGGAATTAAAATGACCTAATAATTAAACTTTAACGAAAATGGCTAAAAACGAGAAAAACGGTTAAACCTAATTGATTATATGAAAATCGATTGAAAGCGTAGCGATACTAGACTAAAGCTTGAATAAAAATCGGAGTAAATCTATAAGAAAGAAAGCGATGGGGTTCAGGGAAGTTTTCTCAGGGGTATGAACGATTCAAAACATTTCTAGATAGTAAATTTGATAAGATCCTAGCTTAAACTTTTCGAACTAGAGTCACGGACGTATGAATACGCCACTGTCGTGATCATAGACAACTATCTCTCTCAACCCTGACCAGTAGGTTTCCACTCTGGCCCTGGAAAAGAAGAGATGCATTATGTTTAAGGCTCGTCAGCATTCACAAATCGCCCATAGGTAGGTTTCCACTCCTATGTTTGTTTTGCTCTCCCAAACTAGATCTGACACCGGATGAACACTTTCGTGTCACCAAGCATCTGGATCAGATTGTAGTTCATGATGCTACTTTCATGCAGTAAAAACGAATTCAGAAGAAAAAATTCTAAGATTCGGCTCAATAGCTCATGGAATCCTCATCGAACACATATATCCCCATCGAAAATCCCTTAGACCCAACAATAAAAATACTCAGACATGATAAACGAAATCAAAAACATAGTATTGAAAAGTAGAACAAAAACCAAAATTGAAAAAGAAAGAACAAGGGTTCAAGAGATAGATCTCTCTCTCCCTAAAACCTAAAAACAAAGCTTTAAGTAAAATTTCTGTAAAGTATTTCGTCTCTCTTCTTCTCTCTTTAAAACCGACATAAATGATATGTATTCATAGTCTCTAATGCTCTCATGTATTCATAGTCTCTAATGCTCTCTGGTCTTTACGGTTCCAGAATTGAGGCTGGGAAAATGATATGGGCTTCAGAATTGGACCTTCGAACTCGGAGTTAGCTGGTCGCGGTCGGGATGTGCGTGACCGCGGGGAATGGATGGCTGGCCACGGTTGGGATGGTTGTGACCGCGGGGAATGACCTGTTGGCCGCAGGTGGAAACGCTTACCGGCTGGTTTATGAGACATCTTGCTTTTCGCATATCTTTTGATTGAACCGTTGGATTGCCAAGCAGTAAAGTGTGCTGGAAAGCTGATACTTCCATCTTTGAGATCTCCAAATTTGAGCTGGATCAGAAGGTGAGAAAGCCTTCAATCGGGGGTGAACTTCTGACGGTTTGACTCTAAGCTAAAATCTGATCTTCTATCCATTTTGTTAAGCTTTTCCCTAAGTTTCCTGAAAAGAGTCTTGGAACTACAAATACTTGAAACACGTAATAAAAGTACTTGAAAGCAATAAAAACATAAAAAAAGTATTTCAAAACGATCCTTAAAAGTGGTCAAAATACGGTGTTATCACCTACCCATCAACGCGAGGTGAAAGTTAAGAAAATTATACATTTGCAAAGTTTGGCAAACCAATTATACGTTCACATATACGAGAAGGGTGAAAAATCATATGTCCCCGCTGCTACTGCTCCATCAAAAATAAATGTTCCAGAACAAGTTATTGATGGGAATAAAGTAAATGAACCGCGAGTTCAGTTAAAGCGCGGGAGGCCAATGGGCTCGAAGAATAAAAATCTTCGAAAGAAAAAGAAATTGGGAGATAAGATTCCAGAAGAACCGAATAAAGAAAAATGTCATGAAGACATATGTGAAAAGGTTCTAGAAGAACCTTATAGAGATATATGTCCTGAAAACATACATGAAGAGGTTCCAAAAGAATCAATTAAAGATGTTCGTCCAGAAGACGAACATGATACTGAAAAGTATGAGCTTTCTATTAATTTCGCCCAAAGTGGGATATTATGGTCTAGAAGTGAGATAAATGATACAAATGGAATGTTCTCTTTTTTAGTATCCAAAAAAATTGAAAATAAAAATGATGATCCAGATCCAAGGTCTGTGTCAGAATGCCAGAAAAGGCTTGATTGAGAAAAATCCTTGAGGGAGTAAAAATCCCAGAAGGATCAAAGATGTCTGAAACATCAAAAAACATATGTTTTGTCAAATTACAGCGATCACTTTACAGATTAAAATAGTCCGGACGTATCTGGTATAATCGCTTAATTAAATACTTGTTGAATAAAGGTTACATCAAAAAACGATATGCTCTTACGTGTTTATTAAGAAATCATTGGATTTGTGATCATTGCTCCTTAAAAGTTAATTTCCCACTCAACCCCATTATCTTTTTGTTATTCAGGTTATTAAAGTCTCAAAAGTTGTTTTCTACCTAATTCACTAGAAAAAAAAGTCTTCGAGGGATAACATAAAGGTAAAATAATTTCATTAAGGTCTTAATTATCTTCATGCTGAGGATTATTTGTGACATCTTGACTGACTTGCGCATTTTTTGGTGGTCACTGGAATAAATTTCTTAGAAGAAAACTTTTGAAAAATCGTCCCAAAATAATGAAATATTTTGTAAAAGTCCAAATTCCATCCAATATCTCAGCAGAACTCATGAAATCGTAGGTGAGAAAAAAACGCTCTTTCTCCATTTTCATCATTATTTTTGTTCATCGTTCATCCTCTGAATTTTCAAAGCGTCTCAGATAATATTTTTCTGAATTTTTTTTTTTTTGAGAGTATGTGTTTGTCTAATTCTTATACTTGTTTATAAGTGATTCTCTCTTATCTTTTTTTTTTTTTGGAACTGAATTTTTCTCATTACTATTAATATCAGGAGCTATGAGCAAGACTATGAAGAGGGAGTGTTGCATTATATCTGATCCAGGGAGCACATCCACTGGTTCCCTTTTAAATCCAAATCAGTTGACTATTTTCATAGACAGTGATGAATCTGAGATTATGAACCCGAAGATATTGTGTGCAGTAAGAGCAGGTGACAAAGAATCTCTCCTCAAAAGGATGAAAGATGATGCAAAGATCCTTCAACGACTCGTAGACAATCATGAAAACTCACTACTTCATATCGCTGCTGCCTCGGGTCATGCAAATATAGTTGATTATATAGTCTCTGAATCGCCAAATCTTCTTGAAAAAGGAAATTTGATTTCTGAGACTGCTCTTCATGTTGCAGCTAGAGCAGGAAATCTCGATATTGTTGAGTTTCTTGTTCGATACATTACAGAGTTTTTGATGTGTGATATGCTAATTTCCGCTAAAAGCAAGAACGGAGATACGGCTCTACACGTTGCGTTGAAAGAAAAACATGCAAATGTGGCGTTCTACCTTTTTAGTGTGAGGCAGGATGTATCATTTGATGTGAACAATGATGGAGTTTCTCCGATATACTTGGCTGTAGAAGCCGGATATTGCGAGCTCGTGGAGAAAATGCTTGAATCTTCACCTTGCTTATCTAAATTAGCTTTAATGCGTGGTGGAAAATCTGTTGTACATGCAGCAATGAGGGCCAAGAGGAGAGGTTTGTTCTAAGGCCATGTTTCTTACGTTGCGCCAATTTTGATATTCCCTTCTTCGTGATTGCTTTTCTGTTTTTTGTTTTTGTATTGTAGATATCCTTGGTATTATTCTTAGTCAAGATCCAGGACTTGTTGAATTACGCAAAGAAGAAGGAAGAACATGTCTTTCATTTGGAGCATCAATAGGATTTTATGAGGGAATTCGCTATATATTATCAGAGTTTGACAAAGCAGCTTCAAGTGTCTGTTATGTTGCTGATGATGATGGATTCTTTCCGATTCATATGGCAGCAAAAGAAGGACATGTCAGGATCATAAAAGAGTTTATTAAGCATTGTCCTGACTCAATAGAGCTACTTAACAGTCAATGTCAGAATATTCTTCATGTTGCTGCGAAAACTGGTAAGTCGACAGTTGTCAAGTATCTCCTACAACTTGATGAACATAAAAGAATGATGCATGAACAAGACGTTGATGGAAATACACCGTTACACCTGGCCACGAAACACAGACACCCGTTGGTTGTGAATATTTTTACATGGAACCATGGGATTAACCTCACAACACTGAACAATGATGGTTTTACAGCTCTAGATATTGCTCAAGCGTTGAAGGACGATACTTACGTACTTCACAAGGTATGCCAAACTTTATAGATGCAAAACACATTCTTTATATCTCCTATGGACAATATATATAAAACTCTCATATAACTTCTTTTCTTGGGTTACACAGAGATTGACTTGGATGGCTTTGGTATCTGCTGGTGCACCAAATGGTCAGAAACCGATTCCCTTGAAACAGAGTCACATACAAAATCCAGAAAAATATAAGGATAGTGTCAATACTCTTATGGTGACTGCAGCACTCGTAGCAACTGTGACCTTCACTGCAGGTTTTACATTACCCGGTGGTTACATCAGTTCTGCTCCAGATCAAGGCATGGCTGCACTGGTCAATGAAATGAATTTCAAGGTTTTTCTCTTGTTCAACAGTATTGCAATGTGCTCTTCTATGGTAACTATAATGGCTCTTATCTGGGCACAGCTGGGTGATGTTCTTCTGACAAAGAAAGCTTTTGAACTAGCTTTACCACTTCTTACAACCGCTCTTGTCTCTATGGCGATGGCATTTGTGGCTGGAGTTACACTCGTGGTGAGCGATCTCCCATGGCTTTCCCATTTTGTATTAGCCATAGATTCGGTCTTCTTTATACTCCTAATGCTTCTTATCATTCCTTACGCATTCTCGTCTACCAGACAAGGCTTTCTCAGACACATCTTCTACTTTCCCTATTTCTTAATGCTTTTGGTTGTTAACGAAGACAGCAACAACATAGATGGTTAAAGAATGCTCTGTTCAACACTTTTTTATAGTGAAAACTGTTTCAAATAAAATTTAATTCTGTTATGAATTAAAAATATGTCTGATTACTCTAATGGATAATTTTAGTTTTGAAAATTACCATCCGAATTCACAATTGTCTTGAGACGGTTGGCCTCGGATAAAATCAAGGATTCACCCCTATTAGAGAAAATCAGTATTTGAACCTTTTCTAAAAGTTGAAGTTTCCTCAACCAAAGATTATAGAATTTTCCCAAAGACTGAGTTACATTCCAAGTGTTGTGACTTTAGTGTAATTAATATGTAAAAATATAATGTAAAAACACTGTGTTCTGTTTGTTTATTTATATTTATGCATTCGTAAGCTTATTGTTATTGATGAATTAGTGGCTGGCTACCCAGTCTTCTTACAAACCAAGTACCTGGCCTTTTCAATATCTATTAAAGTTAACATTATAAATTACAAAACAACTAATTTCACTGATGCGACCACTCAGTTTTTTTATACCTTGACAACAATTCCATTTCATTGATGATCTCTATTTTGCTAGACGGTATTATTAGCCTGTACGGATACACTACACTTACAATCAAGAGGAAATAGTCTAGAATAGTATCAAGTTACCAACTAAATGTCAATATAATATAGTTTTGGGAAAATTAATAGTTGACATAGTCTTTTTCAGAAATTTTTATAAAGATTTAACGATTAGGATTCAGTTTTTTAAGATCTAGGTTTTAGTTTTAAAAGTTTAGGTTTTTGGGTAAAAAGCCCTAAACCCTAAACCTAAAAACTTTACCAAAAAAAACTATTTTTGCAATTTTCTCAAACGTTGTAATATTCTGACAATTAGATTTTTATTTGTACTATTGTGGTAAAGTTAAGACGATCAAAAACTTATACATCTGACGCTTCACTAGGTTTGAGACGAGCATATTTCAGTCTTGAGTAAATTAAGGGCTTTGTAGTCATTCATAAAGTCTTGATTGGATAAGGCAGAAATGATATCTTTATAGCCTAGATTCTTGACACATTTCATCGCCTACACCAGACTCTGAGACTCTATTCGGAAACTCTGGACCCAAAACCAACACATAGAGAGAGTGCCCATACATAACATATCGGAATAAGATGTGATTCACTGTCTCGGCTACGTTACCGCATCACCTTACACAGTTTTTTTTCCAAGTTTAATCTACTAGATGCGATAAATAACTTTTAGCTAAGAACAAGCATTACTATATAAACCACTGAACAAGGGGATGCATAGAGTATCCATGAAAAGAAAAATAGTAATCAAATAAGCCAAGAAAAGTTGAAAATCACACAAACCAGTAGAAAGAGAAGGGAAATCAATTAAGATTCCATATATGATCCTTGTGATGAAAATTCAAGAGCCAATCTGGCTATCTTACAAGAATCTTCAAGTTACAAAGTTCTAAAACTCTTTAATAAACTTCGAGTTCTCTATATGGTTAAGAACTGTGTGAACTCTATGACCCTCATACGCTTCCATTCCTTGGATTTCAACTCTAACAACACTGTTTGTCTTTGTAAGATTGTAATCTCCGTAGAGAGTTATGGTAGTCATCAAGGCCTTTATATAGGCTGTACAAGAGTGCTCTACAAGTAAATATATTCTATATAGATTTGAAATTATCAAGAATTAGGAAATAATTTATATTCCTATATTCTAACACTCCCCTGAAGTTGGAGCAGGAGGTCGCCGGATGCTCAAGCTGGAGCAAAAATCATTAAATAACGTTACCGGAAGGCTTTTGGGGAAAATGTCAGTGAGTTGTAGAGCAGAGGGAACATGAACTACCTTCACTTGACTGATAAAAGCCTTCTCACGAACAAAGTGAATGTCGATCTCTATGAGCTTGAACTGGATTAGACAAGAGATAAACAGAACTGACGTTATCACAAAACACAACAGATGCGCGCTATAGATGGACACCAAGTTTACCAAGGAGAGAGCAAAGCCAGGAGAGCACAGCAACCGCATTTGTCATGCCACAGTATTCAGCCTCAGCACTTGATCGGGAGATAGCCTGTTGGAGTTTGGAGGACCAAGAAATAAGATTGTCTCCAAGAAAAATGCAGTAGCCGGATGTGGATCGTCTCGTGGTAGGATATCCCGCCCAATCTACATCAGAATAGGCAACCAGACCTGTCAAAATGGAGCGATATAACTGCAGACCATGAGAGATTGTACCTTTGACGTAGCAAAGAATAGGCTTCAAGGCATTGAGATGAGATTCTTGTGGGTCATGCATATAGAGATAGATTTGATTAATAGCATAATAGATTTTGGGACGAGTGAACGTGAGATATTGGAGAGCATTAGCGAGACTATGGTAGGGTGTGGGATCAGAGACCGGTGGACCATCATCAGCGCCGACTTTGGACTTGGTGTCGACGTGTCAATGGGTGTATTGCAAGGATTGTACTCCATCATGCGAGCACTGTGAAGGAGGTCAGCAGCATAGTTTTGTTGATGAAGGAATAGTCCTTTGTCGTTATAGACCACACTAATGCCAAGAAAGTGATGCAATGGTCCCATATCAGTCATGGAGAACTCGGAGGTAAGAGAAGAAATAATCCAACGCAAGAAAGATGTGGTAGATGCTGTAAGAATAATATCGTTGACGTACAAGAGGAGATAAGCTGTCTTCACACCACGGCTAAAGATGAAAAGAGACGGGTCCGAGAGGCTTTGGCGGAAACCAATGCAGCGAGCATAGACTGCAAACCTGGTGTACCAAGTGAGAAGTGCCTGCTTTAAGCCGTATAACGAGCGATATAATAAGCAAACATGATCAGATTTGGAAGGATCACGGTAGCCTAGTGGTTGGTGCATATAGACGGTCTCTTTATGATCTCCATGTAGAAACGCATTCTTGACATTCAATTGATGGAGAGCCCACCTGCGAGAAGTAGCAACACCAAGAACTACGCATATCATCGCAGACTTCACCACTAGACTAAATGTCTCATCACAATCGATGCCTTCTTGCTGAGACATCCCATTAGCAATGAAGCGAGATTTGTAACGAACAACATTAGTATTCGGAGGCCGTGGTACTAAAGACCACGTTCCTGTTTTAATAAAAGCATCATATTCATCATTCATAGCACCATTCGAATAAGGGTGTTTTGCCGTGACAAGAGAGAAGTGGAAAAACGACGGTGGTGTGAAGGCAAAGTCGTTGAGTGGGCTTGCAAACTCCAGCTTTAGCTTGCATGACCATCGAGTGCGAGTGAGTTGGTGGAGCCGGAGCAACTGCAGGAGCTGGAGGAGCCAATGATGAAGGAGTTGGTGGTGATAGAGGAGTCGGAGGAAACAAAGGTGGTGCAAGCGAAGGACTAGTGTCAATCGGCGGTGCGATAACATCACAAGGAATGGCTGAACATAATCAAAACTCAAAAGGAGATTGATGATGCAAGAACTCACATGAAAGAAGAGTTCGAAATGAAAGATCTTGGAAAGACAAAAAAATTTCTAGGACTCCAGATTGAGCATTTCCAAGACGGAATATTTGTGCATCAATCAAATTACACCAAAAGGGTGTTAAAACACTTTAAAATGGATAAATCAACTCCTTTGAGTACTCCAATGGTCAATAGATCACTTGATATTAACAAGGATCCATTTTGACCTTGTGAAGATAGCGAAAATGTATTAGGTCATGAAGTACCTTATATGAGCGCTATCGGTGGGCTTATGTATCTTGCAAATTGTACTCGACCAGATATAGATTTTGCTACTAATCTACTTGCAAGATATAGTTCATCTCCTACGTGCAGGTATTGGAATGGGATAAAGCATATCTTTTGTTATCTCCAAGGTACGATTGATCTGGGTTTATTTTATCCTAGAAACTCCGAAGTTGGTATAGTTGGTTTGCAGATGCAGGATATTTATCAGATCCGCATAAAGCTCGATCGCAAATATGTTTTCGCAATTGGTGGAACAGCGATCTCGTGGCGTTCTAAAAAACAGACTTTGGTCGCCACTTCTTCAAATTATGCGGAAATCATTGCTCTCCATGAAGCATGTAGAGACTGCATATGGCTCCGATCTATGACTCAACATATACACGGTGCAAGTGGAATAGTCATTGATACGGAACCAACAAAAGTGTTCGAAGATAATGCTGCATGTGTCGCTCAACTCAAGGAAGACTTCATCAAGAGTGATTGAACAAAACATATTCCTCCAAGACTTTTCTCTAACACTCAAGAACTTGAGAAGAATCAAGAAGTTTATCCAATACGTTCGCTCGAGCGACACTGCAGCAGATCTTTTTACAAATGCGTTTCTCACTTAGAAAACATGTTCATAGTATTGGAATGCGCCGACTACGAGACCTATAAAAGAAATTTATATCCATCATTTCTAGAGGAAGATTACGTTACTATACTCTTTTTTGTCATAGTTTTTATCTCATTGGATTTTTTCATGATAAGATTTCTAACGAGGCAATACGTAATATATTATTAGTAATGGATACTCAAGAGGGAGGGAGTGTTTTATAAATGATTCTCCACCTCAATTTTCACATATCCCTCATTTGCTTACGTGTGATAATAACAACCTTTTCTTTGTAACTACCATCCTCCCTATAAATAGAGGAACATCTTTCTTTTATGATGTAAGCGAAGTTAATAATACAACTTTTCTCCTTCATATCGTTTCCACTCACTTTCTCTCCTTTTATATACATATAATAATTAAAGTTTACAAGAATGATATAATTAAGTGATACAAGTCATCCTTTGTTTCCAGTTTTTTTGTGTGTGTGCTTAATAACAGTTGACATTCGGTCATTTGGTTTGGTGTCGGCTAGCCAGACCTCGGGTTGGTCAATTTTTTAAAAATCAGTCATATTTGTGACTTAATTTTATTTCGATTCAATTCAGTTATAACTGAGTTTTATTTCGATTTAATTTTATTTCGATTCAATTCAATTCAATTCAATTCAGAAATTTAAAAAAATAAATGAGTTATCGTGAATATTGGTCAAACCGTTCAGTTTTATTCAATTTGAATTCGGTATAGAATTTTCTTTTACCATTCGAGTCGTTACAAAATTCAGTTCGGGTATGGTTTGATGAATTTTGTCCCGGTTTAATAAAATATTGTTTGCCTTGACCAACACTGGCTTTTACCATTGGGAAAAAAAAGAAAGAAAATTCATTCCAAAGAAAACATTTGTCTTAGTTATACACATTCACAGTAGGTAGAGGAAAATATAAGAAATTAATGAATTTGCGTGCACAAAAGAAAAATAAAGAAAAAACAAATAAAGAAATCAATTAATAGGGATACGAAAATAAAAAAAGAGAGAGTGAGTGAAGTCAACAAGGAACAGCCCCTCGGGGGCAATGCGTGCCGTTCTGTTTTGATAATAGCCGGCAATTTTCTTCTCTACTATTTGCTCTCTTCTCTCCTCCTCCCAACAATATATCAACTCAAGTTTTTAAACATTTAAATGATTCTTTCTTATTTTCATTCATTTTTATTGAGAAAAAATTACAATACTGCAAACTGAGGTATTTAGATAAGCTTTTTTCTAACCAGAAAAAATTTCAGACCGAATCTTAGACTAATCTTTAAGACCTGTAATGTGAAAATTTAGGTTTTCTTACCATTTAAGACGTTCACAGATGTTTAGCTAGATTTTAAACATGAACCCTACTCTCTAATCAAGAGAGTGGATTCTCAACTATTAGACCACCCTGAGTTGGCTGTTGATTTTAGATTACTTGTTGTAGTACTTTTTACCAACCACTTAATTATTGTGTAGTCTTATTTATAAACAGCATATCAACCAAAAATATCATAGCTAGCTTTGTTTTTGGAATTTACGATCGATAGGTCTTTGTTTCGTTTTCGGTAAATATGTAGCAAGTAGCTCTTTTTTTTTTTTTTAGATAGAAATTATGAATTTCAGAAAATGATGGCTGAAAACTTTCAATATAAACAATTTGCCTCCCGGTATAACATCTTAAATTGAAATTTGTAGTAGATATGGCATTCCATTTTACCTAAATATCTGTTATTTCACGTTTCAACACCTGAATATTTTTCATAAAGAAACAATACAGGGTTTCTTTACTGAATTTTTTTGTCAACATTTATATATTACTGTATTTATTTATTTATTATTGATATATGTGGCGTGAATGCTCGAAACAAGGAAAGCTACGTAACTGCTACGACATTAAAAGATTAGTTTTTTTAAATGAGCTAGGATGAAAATGTGTTTTAATTTGCCAACTGATTTGACGTTGAACCAACCAATTACGTACCTAACAACGACTGTAGGTTTATAAATATATAAATGGTTCATAAATTTTATTAATATATTCTTCTTATTACACAATACAACAAACAAATATATAAATACATTATACATATAAATATATCTATATATTTAGATTAGTTAATGTGGGAAAATGAGTTAGTCAAAAAGAAAATAGCAGGAAAGGACAAAAAAAATCAAAAATTGGGAAAGCATCTCAATCCATCCTATTTATGGTTTGTTTGCGATATAATCTGAACAACAATATGAAAATACGACTTTTCCTTTTTAAAAAAAAAAATTACATATGAATATTAAAAAAGACAGAAAATGTAAAAATTAAAGAAATGCCTGGCTTTCCCATGTACGCCGATGACTCATGATAACTTTTATTTTTCCGGCGAAACACCGAAGTAGCCTCTAATGCATCTCCTCGAATTCATTAGCGGTATAGATGTATGAATATACTAGTGCTCCTTCATGTTCTCTCTTCATCATCTTCATCATCGTCTGGAGAATTGTTTTTCTGCTTCTTCTTTGAGAAAGAGAGAAGAGAAGGAGAAAGAGAAGAACTTTAAGAAGACTCTTTTAAAAGTTTGTTTTATCTGTACTATAAACCCACACGCATGCTCACTTAATAAATTTATGTGTATTTTAATATATGTTTTAGCATGGCTATTTAATGTTGATGTTTGATTAAACATTGACGGAAAACAAGAAAATTTGACTTATGTGTTAGATTATCAGTGTGAACTTTTGGACAAAACTTGCATTTTGTTTTGCAAATTCGGTTTTTTTTTATAATTAATTTCCAATTTAGTAAGTAACTTTATATATAGATGGTGCTAATATTTTTTTCATATATTTAAATTTGATGGTTTTTTTGCTAAAAAAATTTGATGGTTTCTAAAGAGTTTTTTAAGGTGTAAACCTTTTGTAGAGTGTCTCAAACTTCTGGGAGGTCGTATTCGAATTATTTATTAAAAAAATTACAGTAGTATATATATATATATTTAAAAATATGGACTATATATATATATATAGGTCCAATTTTTCTAAAAACAAATTTCGTATTTGAGTATAAATCTTACTTACTTGGATAGCCTTAAGTTTAGGAGAACCTATGTTCACTAATAAATCAAGGTTAGACCCACACAAATAGGTGAGGCTAAGCTAATGGTAGAAGTAGAATTAGATAAGGCTATTCAGCATAAGTTTGTAGCTGTGGATAAACAATGCAATTTCTCAATGGTGTCTCTTGAGTACTCTTGCATTCCATATAAGTGTGAGAGATGTGGACAATTAGGCCACAAGGAATCGAGACTCCTATTTCTTCATAAACCTAATGTTAATGAAGTGGCTTACTCTATTATCTCTACCCCCATTGTTGTTACTGATTCATTGGAAGCTATGGATGCAATATGTACTGAAATAAATACTGAAGCTGTTATTGCTACAACTATTACCAGCCCCATTACATCACTTGGATCTCCCTTAGCATGTGCTCCTATTGATTCTACTATAGGAGCAGCCTATGACACACCAAGCATTGTTGTTGTAACACCTGTTACAAATACATCCACTCCAACCTCACATGTGAAGAGGCAAAACCAGCAGCCCCTACTGCTACTTTATTTGGTTCTGCTCCTGCTTTGGTAAAATTTCAAATTATTCTCAATCAGATCTTTGGCTGATGAAGTTGTGCAAGGGAATGTCTTGGTTAGCTGCCTTAGATTTGAGAGCTACAAGGTTTGAAATGGGTGACCCATCTCAAAGGTCTCGAGGAGGAAGATCCATAAAACTTACACAAAAACAGTTCAAGAGATGCAATTGACCATGGTAGTGTAGGACCAAAATTGATTGAACACTACAAAATAGCGATTGAAATACGAGATTAAATATAAACGTTAAGGTAAATAGAAACGAGTGGAGGCGAGACTATGATCTCTTTCTTTAACTCTTTGAATAGCTCGTAGTGCGACGAATTTCTGTGATCCAAGAGTCGCAGGATACAACCACACTTATCCGTTTTCAGAAGCACTAAGAAACACGGATCTATACGAACTATTACTTCTACTATACTCTCGGTAAAACACTTACGAAATAAAAAGAGAGAGACTGTTACAAGAATCTTCTGTGTAGAAAATGAGAAGTGAGTGAATGTGTTAAATGAGAGGAGAGGTCGTGTATATATAGCAGAGGAAGAGACTTGGGCAGTCTGCAAAATACCACAAAATCCGCGAGTCAAACACGAATCTCGGCCATAATTTGAATGAAGTCAAATGCGAAAAATCTGTGAACGTGATAAAGTCACAATTTCTGACGTTACGTTTTTGTGGGGATAATGAATATCCAATATTCTTTTGACTGAATCAAAAACGCAAGCAGAAAGTTTTAGTCAACGAAAAAATATTGACCAAACGTTCATAAATATTTGGCCCAAAAAGAATATCTGCCTTAGGCCCGAATGCCCATTTGACCAACACGACCTGCACCCGTGCCCGACCTGACCCGACCCGACCCGGCTTGGCTTGGCTTGGCTTGGCAGCGCGCACGTAGGACTTCCTCTTTTCTCTCACGAGCTATTTGAACAGGTATAACACTTGTTCTAATATATAGAAGAGATTTTCCCACCAAACCATCGATGTGGGACAAATGCACTTCATTAAAAAACAAGCCAACATTTAGTATTGGCCCATTTCTTCTTTACACTCTGATTTTTAATAAAAACCCATTTGGGCTTTATAAAACTCGATTCAACATTCCCCCACATGAAGAGAAGTGACTCTAAACATATGAAGACTCAACTGACTCGATAAACTAAACTCGACTCGACTAGACACTACTTTGACTAGACTAGACAGACTTTCGAGAGTATGCGAAAATGCACTGTATCTGAGAGGTAGCATTTTTCAGCTTTGAACCAATCTTTTTTAATATATGCCGGGTTTACTTGGCCGGGAGGTGTACATGATGTCTTGAAACACCTAGACTTTGATGTAAACCGAGACAACAGTTATCGCGCAGCCACATTTTCTCGTAGAACTTGAGTTCTCTATTGTATTTATTTTGGCCTTGAACATTCCTGGTTTCATGAGTGAACTTGGAGAATATAGTCTTACTTTCACTCTCCTAGAAACGGCCCCATTTCACACTCATTAGGTGATCTGCCATTAGTTTTTCTTTTAAGAAGTAACCTTCACGAATATCTCAAAACTAATGGAATCATTAAAAGCCACAGCTTAACATTAACACTCACAGGTAGCACTGTCTATCATCTTAGAAACTGGGAAGAGACATAGTCTCACAGTGCTCACTTCTGAATCCGCTTGATTTCGTTTGTCCTTTGAACCTAGATCTTGGGATCTCCAGTCACATAGGTGGGGTTACCATCAGGCGTCATTTTTATCTATAGGCTTTAAACCCATTCCTCTTGATGATTTAACAACTTGATCTCTTGCCAGACTTTTCGTAAAAGGGTCTGCTAAGTTTTTAACTGATTTGATGTCGTCTATCGTGAGTACACCAGTCGAGATCAAATGTCTAATGGTTTTGTGTCGTCTTCTAATATGACAAGATTTACCATTATATAGCTTATTCAGTGCTCGAGATATAGCCGACTGACTATCATAGTGTACACGTAATGTTGGCACTGGCTTTTTCCACATCGGGATATCTTCCAAAAATTCCGAGGCCACTCTGCTTCCTTTGCAGCTTTGTCTAGCGCTAGAAACTCAGATTCCATGGTTGATCTGGCCAACATAGTCTGTTTGGAAAATTTCTAGGATACTGCTGCACTACCAAGTGTAAAGACATATCCACTTGTTGATTTCGAATTTTTAGAATCTGAAATCCAGTTGGCATCACTATAGCCTTCTAAGACTACTGGTTCTTTACTGTAGTGCAACCCATAAATTTTGGTGTATCAAAGATAATTCAATATTCTAGTTATGGCCTTCCAATGATTATGACCTGGATTACTTGTATAGCGACTAAGTACAATTACTGAGTGCACCAAAAATCGGGTCTAATACAGTTTGTTAAGTACATAAGACTTCCGATCACTCTTTCATATTCCACTTGTAACACTGGTTCACCCGAATTTTTTGTCAAGTGAAAATGAGGGTCAGCTGGAGTTTTTGCAACTCCATTTGAGTAGTTCTTAAACCGCTCAAGGATTTTTTCAGCATAATGTTCTTGGGACAAGATTATTCCATCCGAGTTTTTTATAATTCTAATTCCTAGAATCACATCGGCTAATCCCATCTCCTTCATATCAAATTTGCTACTTAGCAAAATTTTTAATTCGAGTGATCATGTCTTTATTGCTGCCAATAATGAGCATGTCATCAACGTATAAGCAGCAAAACATACCCGTGAGGAGTACTTTTATGTATATACATTTATCACAGTCGTTAATGCTGAAACCATTTGACATCATTACATTGTCAAATTTTTCATGCCATTATTTTGGAGCTTGTTTAAGTTCATACAATGATTTAACAAGTCTACAGACTTTGTTTTCTTGTCCTGGGACAACAACCCTTTCAGGTTATTTCATGTAAATTTTCTCTTCTAAATCCCCATTTAAAAATGCAGTTTTAATGTCCATTTGATGGATTTCTAGATATCTCAGTGCTGCAATTTCGATCAGCATTCTGATTGAAGTTATTCTCGTTACTAGATAATAGATGTCAAAGAAATATAGACCTTCTTTTTGTCGAAATCCTTGCACCACAAGCCTAGCCTTGTACTTGTTTATCGATCCATCGGTTTTCAACTTTGTTTTGAAATTCCATCTACACCCTAGAGCTTTAAACCCTTGTGGTAGATCGGTTATCTCGTAAGTGTGGTTTTGTCTAATTGAGTCCATCTCACTATTAACAGCTTTCTTCCAAAGAGGACCATCTAGCGTGGACATTGCTTCTGTAAATGTTCTTGGTTCATTTTCAGCTAGGAAAACAACTAAGAACTCAGAACCAAATGTTTTTTTCTTTACGAGATCTTTTACTCCATCTAAGTTCTTCTTCTTCTTTTTCGTCATTAATAGCAGTGCCCGAAGTGCTTGCTTCATTTCCAGAAGTACAAGCATATCGTTGGTCATGAGATCGTTTATAGCTTTCTCTATCCTTACATGGAAACACATTTTCAAAGAATGAAGCATTTCTTGACTCCTTTATTGTATTCATATGAATATCTGATTATCTTATATATGTACCAGAAATCGATAGGCACTACTATTATGAGCATATCCTATGAAAATGCAATCTACCGTCTTATGTCCAATTGTGACCTTTTTCGGAGGTGGTACTGCTACTTTTGCCAAGAACCCCCACACTTTTAGGTATTTGTATGAAAGTACTCTTCCCTTCCAAAGTTCATATGGGGTTTGTCCCGTAATTTTATGCGGTATTTTGTTGAGGATATAATTTGGGGTAAGCAAAGCTTCCCCCCACATGTTCTGGGCTAACCTAGATTCTTGCAACATTGCATTCATCGTTTTTTTTAGAGTTCTATTTTTTTCGTTATGCAACTCCGTTAGACTCTGGTGAATAAGGAGCAGTAGTTTGATGAATAATGCCATTTTCCATACAGAACGTATTAAAGGGTTCATCATATTTTCCTCCTCTATCACTTCGAACTATTTTAGTAGCTTTATTAAGTTGGTTTTCCACTTCCAAATTGTATTCTTTGAATTTGACCAATGCTTCATTTTTACTGCTTAGTAAATATACATAACAATATCTTGTGCAGTCATTTATGAAGGTTACAAAATATTTTTCCCACCTCTGGTTTGCACAAACCACTAGTCACATAAAATCAGTGTGAATTAAACTTAGAGGTTCAATTGTTCTTTTCACGTTTGGTGATGGTGTTTTAGTGAGTTTGGCTTGAACGCAAATCTCACATTTTTCCTTACTTATTTCGTGTTTAGGAATCATATTCATGTTCATCAATCTACTCATAGTTTTAAAGTTAACATGTCCTAAACATTCGTGCTATAAAGTAAAAGACTTAGACAAATAAGTAACTGGTTTCTTATTCTCATTCATCTTCGAGGTGGAAGCCTCAGTTACAACATTTCTGCGAATAAAAGCTTCAACACACATCTTAAAAAGACCATCACTAACAAACCCTTTCCCCAGATACATCCCGTTTTGGATAGCACCAGCTTATCCGCATCTAACTTGACAGTGAATCTATGCTTACTCATGAGAGATCCAGAGATCAGATTATTGCGCATGTCCGGCACGTGGACCACATTTGTCAGGGTAAGCTCACGTCCAGAGGTAAGATTCAGAACAACTTTCCCATAACCTTCAATCTTTCATGTCGCAGAGTTTCCCATAAAGATTTTCTCGTCACTCTTGTTCTTGGTGTAGGCAGAGAACATTGACCTATCCAAGCAAATGTGCCTGGTTGCACCAGTATCGAACCACCAAATCTTTGGATGGCTCTCAGCGACGTTTGCCTCAGTGATCATCGCGCACATGTCTGGATAGGCGAGATTAGATTCATTTTTCCTTAGAGCCTTTTTGCTGCGGCACTCAAAGGATTTTTGGCCTGTCTTGCCACAATTGTGACATGTTCCAGTGAACTTTTGAGAGCTTTCGCCACCACCAGATTTCTTCTTCTTGAACTTCTGTGAGTTATGTGGTGGTACTTTGCCCTTTCCTTTGTCTTGGCGTCCTTTGTTGTAGCACCCTTTGTTTTGGTGTTCCACCACATTCACATTGGATTCGCAAATTTACACACCTTGTCCGAGGTTCTTTCAGTTTGTTGACTCCATACGAAGCTTAATGGTTAGGTCTTCGAGACTCATCCACTTCTTCTTCAGCTTCAGATAGTTTTTAAAGACCGTCCAGTTAGATGGGAGCTTCTCAATGATGCATGCGACCTGATAGGTCTCACACAGCCTCATCCCCTCAGCATGAATTTCATGGAGAAGAGTTTGTAGCTCTCCCACTTGATCTATTATTTGCCTCAAATCCACAATTTTGTAGTCTTGAAATTTCGCCACAGCGTATTTATGAGATCCAGCATCTTTTGTGCAATACTTCTTGTCTAGAGAATCCCATAGTTCTTTAGACGTCTCGACATTGCTATACACGTTGAACAGTGCATCAGCAAGACGACTCTGAATGTATCCTTTGCACAGGAAGTCTCTGTGTTCCCAAGCTAACTTGCTTGCAAGTGCATAAGCATCATCATTATCTGATGGGAGAATAGGTTTCTCTTCACGGGTGTACTTCTCCAGCTTAAGTGTGGCCAGATAGAAGAACATCTTCTTCTGCCACATCTTAAATTTGGTCCCATCGAACTTCTCGGGAAGGACTCCTACTGGATTCACAGCTCGCATCTGAACCGATTGATATTGTCCAGTAATCGGAGGCGGGATAACCCAAGTCACTGGTGGGAAAGACCCAAACTGGATCTGTTCAGTCCCAATAGTGATAGTCTGATCGACTGAGGTGACATTGGCAGTTTAGTTTTCCATTTCTGAAAGAAACACAATCTGCAGATTAGAAATGATTTTAAGAAGTATACAAATTTTAAATATAATACGTATACTAAACACAATTTTCCGAATAAAAATAAATTTAAAAGTATACAATTTCAAATATTATATGTATATTATTTATAAAATCCAACTCAAATCGCTAATGAAGTTGTGCAAGGGAATGTCTTGGTTAGCTGCCTTAGATTTGAGAGCTACAAGGTTTGAAATGGGTGACACATCTCAAAGGACTCGATGGGGAAGGTCCATAAAACTTACACAAAAACAGTTCAAGAGATGCAATTGACCATGGTACTGTAGGACCAAAATTGATTGTACACTATGAAATAACGATTGAAATACGAGATTAAATATAAAAGTAAAGGTAAAGAGATACGAGTGGAGGTGAGACTATGATCTCTTTTCTTAACTCTTTGAATCGCCCGTAGTGCGACGGGTTTCTGTGATCCAAGAATTGCAGGATACAACCATACTTATCTGTTTTCAGAAGCACTAAGAAACATGGATCTATACGAACTATTACTTCTACTATACTCTCAGTAAAAGACATAGATTGTTGCAAGAATTTTCTGTGTAGAAAATGAGAAGTAAGTGAGTGTTTAAAATGAGAGGAGATGTCGTGTTTATATAGCAGAGGAAGAGATTTGTGCAGTCTGCAAAATCCCACAAAATCCATGAGTCAAACACGAATCTTGGCCATACTTTGAACGAAGTCAAATGCAAAGAATCAGCGAACGTGATAAAGTCACAATCTCTGATGTTATATTTTTGTGGGGATAATGAATATCCAATATTCTTTTGACTGAATCAAAAACGCAAGCAGAAAGTTTGAGTCAACAAAAAAATGTTGAAACGTTCATAAAAATCTGGCCCAAAATAATACCTGCCTTAGGCCCATTCGACCAACACGACCCGCGCTCGGCCCGGTCTGGTGTGGCTTGCTGCGGTGGTGGCGCGCGTGAAGCTTCCTCTTTTCTCTCACACGCTATTTGAACATTTATAACACTTGATCTAATATATAGAGGAAATGTTTCCACCAAACCGTCAATGTGGGACAAGTGCACTTCATTAAAAACAAGCCAACATCTAGTATTGGCCCATTTCATCATCACACTCTGATTTTTAATAAAACCCATTTGGGCTTTATAAATCTCGGTCCAACACGTAAGAGTAAAAAAATAGGGGTCCCTAGAGAGCCATCTCTAGATATTCGTCTCCTCTCCTCTCTTTAGATTTCTACTTTCTTGTAGAGTTCTCTTCATTATTTTTATCAACTTTTTTCAAACTATATGACAGAAAAGTTATATCTTTGTAATTTTTTTTTATTTATTTGAAATTTTTTTGTCAAATAAAAACTATTTGAATTCGTTCTATAAAGATGTATGAATATAGTGGTCTCTATGTGTACCTACATATTAGAGCATCATTATTGCAGAAACCCATATGGATTTATTATGCAATTTTTGTTATTATTTTTTGTTAACAAACTCTGATAAAAAAATCTTTAGTTTATGTCGGTTCATTGGTAGAATCCGAGATGAGTTTCTTAAAAAAATGTTTTTTTGCAATATGAAATTTTAATCTCAAACTCTAATCTCAAATAATTTGCAATTTTTTTTTGTTTCTATTACAAACAATCTTATCACAAACAATGTGGGTTTTCTCTTCTCATCAACCAATGTGCATTTCTCTCGTATATACAGAGATCGAATTGTCAAAATAGTTATTCATAGTTGAATTAACTAGAAGGATTTGATAAACACATCGTTTATACAACAATTGCTCTCATTCACAGAAAATGTAATTGAAATCAAAACTAATGAGGAGGAGAAGCAGCTAGAGTCGGAGCCTCCACGACGAGTCCTTCAATCAAACCGCCGAGCTCTTTTCTCGCGAATTCTCTACTAAACAATAAAAAAGACAAAGCATGAACCCTAAATAGAAGAAATGGGAAGAGGAGAAACGAAAAATCGAGAAGACAAGCTGAGATAGATGTGAACAAACATCACTCACCAGCAAGAGACGGCAGAGAATACGCCGCCAGAGATTGCCACCGTTTGGATCAACAAGACGGATTTCTGCATTTCTAATCTCTCAACAGAGAAAACAAGGAGAAATCCAAAAAAACAAAAGACTCGGGGAAAAGAAAGAAGATCAATCTCGCGCAAACACGTAGCTGAAGATACGCTCTTCTTGTCCCCAATTAAAAAATGTTTCTTAAACTAAAGAAACGATTTGATTATTTTATTTTTAAATTTCACTAAAAACCCTTTAAAATATCGTGATAGTGATGTTCTAAAACCATGTTCATTGAGAGCCCTTAATATTTTTTACTTAGGTTGCTAATAAATATTTTGAGTTAAAATAATAAAAAGAAAACCCAAAATATTAGAGCTGACCCTTGCAGAAGAGTTTTTAGGGCTGACCCATAGAGGATTGCTTATAAAAAATATTATAATAATCTTAAGCAGCTTTTAATAATAAAGCCCTCTAATGTACATGCTCTTAGTGCTGTTTCATGTGTTCTCTTCGTCTTCATCGTCTAGAGAATTGTTTTCTGCTTCTTCTTTGCGAGAGAGAGACAGAGAAAAAGAGGATAAGAAGAGCTTGAGAAGATTTTCTTTTATTTTAGTTTTACAAATATTCTTGTTTACGTTTAAATAAAATAAAAAATATTATACTTGAGTAGAAAGCTGTTAAAAAGGGTGGACGGCCTATGGTCTGTACGTGTCCAACACATTTTGGACCGGTCATGGCCAAATTTATTTTTAAACGGGTTGAAATGGATTTCTTCTAATTTTGCTCATGGACAAAACGGGTTAGACATTTAGGACATTGGTCCGCTCAATGGATAAAAAAAATTGGGTTAAAATTTTCAGATACTGAAAAATATAGAGTTTTGGATGCAAATTTAGCATATCAAAACAAACTAAAATAATCTTCGGTAACATATTCATAATTATCTTTTAAAAAATCAATTTTCGCCAAAACAATTCTCATCAAAATAATATTTTTCCTAAACCCCCTAAAAACGAAAATCTCGATTTCCCGCCAAAAACCATAAAATCTAATTTTTTTGCAAAAATCATTAAATCAAACTTTTCCGCAAAATCTGCAAAATCATGATTTTTCCATCAAAACAAAAAACTTCGTTGCCCCGCAAAATATTGTTTTTTCGCCAAAAACACAAAATCTCGATTTCTCGCCAAAATTTGAAATTTCGTTGTTCCGTCAAAACCACAAAAATCTAAGTTTCCCGCGAAACTCATTAAATCAAGTTTTTCCGCATAATCTCGATTCCTATCAAAACGAAAAACTTCAATGTCTCGCAAAAGCCGCAAAAATCTCAATTTCTCGCAAAATTCAAAATCTTTATTTTCCGTCAAAAAAAAAAAAAAATCTTGATTTCCTGTCAAAAACGCAAAAATTTTTATTTCCCGTCTAAAATACAAAAATTTTGATTTCCGCCAAAAAACTCAAAATCTCGGTTTCCCGCCAAAAAACGGAAAATTGATACACAAAAAATTGATATTTTGCCAAAAACGAAAAAAATCTCATTTTCCTGCCAAAACGCAAAATCGTAGTTTCATATTAATATATTGTTTGTTTATAGTGACAAAGTATTCTAAAAGGGTCCTGCTAGAGCGAGCTGAGAAATGTAACGGCTCGGATTCACTTGGGGGGTGTAGGGGGCTTCGCCCCCCACGGTACAGTTTCCTTAGTGGGCTCGATAAAGGATTTCCTTTATCGAGTGGGTTTGGGAGTCGGATTTTTGAGAATATAAATACAGACTTTAGGGATTGTAATTGATCATTCACACATTCAATAAGAAAACCCTAAACGGGTGTTTGCCTCAATTTGCGATTTCTCTCTCTTTGATTAAGCTTTTTTTAGTTTGAGGTTGAATGCAAGACTTTCTAAGCAGTTCTGGGCAGAGGCAGTAAACATGGTGGTGTATCTCATCAATAGGTCGCCTAGGAGTTCTCTAGAAGGAAGGTCGCTGAAGAGATTTGAACTAGGACAGATATTTATCTGTCAAAATTGAAGATATTTGGATGCCCAACTTACATGCTGGTTCCAAATGACGAAAGATCTAAAATGGATTCGAAATCCAAGAAGTGCATTTTTCTGGGTTTTGGAAAAGGTGTGAAAGGCTTCAAGTTATATGATCATGTTGATAAGAAGAGGGTATTCAGTCGAGATGTGGTCTTTGATGAGCAGTATATGGTGCAGCAAGCGAGATCAGATCGAGTTCTTGTGATCATTGAGACTAAAACAGATTCTGGCACATCACAGGAGGAGTCTAGTGAGACTAGACTATCAGCAGGACATGATAAACAACCTGTTGAGGTGGAGCAGGATGTTCAGCATAGTAAGGCATATGAGAGTTTGGCACTTCAAAGACCAAGACGCATCATTAATCCGCCTGAAATATTAGGGTTTGAAGACATGGCTAATTATTGTCTGATGGTTGGTTCAGGTGATCCAACAAATTTTCAAGTGGCTTTCTCAAGTCTTGAGAAAGATTTCTGGATTGGAGCTATGACAGAAGAGAATGAGAGCCTAGACAGAAATCAAACATGGGATCTAACGCTTTTATCAAAAGGCAAGAGGGCGATAGGATGCAAGTGGGTTTTCAAGGTAAAACCTGGGATGTCTGAGAAGGAACCAGTTAAGTTCAAGGAAAGATTGGTGGCAAATGGTTACTCACAGAGGAAAAGGGTTGATTATGACGAAATCTTCTCCCCTGTGGTTAGGCACACTTCTATTAGAGCTGTGCTGGGTGTGGTAGCAAGCTGGGATTTCCATCTTGATCAGATGGATGTAAAGACAGCATTTCTTCATGGAGATCTGGACGAAGAGATCTATATGGAGCAACCAGAGGGGTTTGTGAAACCAGGTGAGGAGAACTTTGTGTACAGACTTAGGAAGTCTCTGTATGGATTGAAGCAGGCTCCTAGGCAATGGTACAAACGTTTTGACTCCGACATGGTGAAGATTGGCTACACAAGCTGTAAGTATGACTACTGCGTCTATGTAAGGTTTCTGGATGGTCATTCTACCATATTCCTACTGCTTTTTGTTGATGATATGCTTATTTCTGCGAGAGATATGGAGGATATTGATAAGCTGAAAGAGTTATTGAAGAAAGAGTTCAATATGAAGGATCTTGGTGCTGCAAAGAAGATCCTTGGGATGGAAATTCGCAGAGAAAGAAGCTCAAGGAGATTATGACTTTCTCAACAGAGCTATATTCAGAAGATTGTAGACATGTTTGACATGAGAGATGCAAAGGCAGTGTTTATACCTTTGGCATTGCACTTCTCACTTTCATCAATGCAGTGTCCTAAGTCTGATCAAGAAATCAGAGATATTTCAAAGGTTCCTTATGCAAGTGCAGTTGACTGTTTGATGTATGCTATGGTGTGCACTATACCTGATTTAGCACAAGCAGTTAGTCAAATGAGCAAGTACATGTCCAATCCTGGAAGAGAACACTGGAAAGCTGTCAAATAGATTTTCAGATATTTAAAGGGTACAAGCGATCTTGGATTTATGTTTGGTGGTCAAGAGTGTGACTTAGTTGTGGGATATGTGGATTCAGATTATGCTGATAATCTAGACAACAGAAGGTTTACTATAGGGTATGTATTTACTCTTGCTGGAGGTCCTATTTGTTGGAGATCTGTGCTACAGTCTGTTGTGGCAATGTCTACTACAGAAGCTGAGTATATGGCAATGGGAGAAGCAGCTAAGAAGTCACTTTGGGTCAAGGGACTTGTGACAGAATTGGATGTTGATCAAGGAGGAGTTCAGCTATATAGCGACAGCAAGAGTGCGTTGTCTTTAGCCAAGAACCCGGTATATCATGCAAGGATGAAGCACATTCATGTCAGATTTCATAAGATTAGAGAGTTGTCTGCATCTGGAGAAGTCTTGTTGGAGAAAGTGCATACGTCAGAAAATGCAGCTGATATGTTGACCAAGACCGTTACTGTGGAGAAGTTCAAGCATTGCTTGTATTTGCTTCATGTCTTCAAATGCTGAAGAAGAAAAGAAATCCCCCCCCCCCTTGTTTATTATAATCAGAGCCGACGCAAAGTTATATAACGCCTAAAACGTACTTTGAAAATGATGTCTTTAATCGAAATAATGTAAAAAAAAAATTGATTTTTTTCTGCCTAAAATTGATTTTTTAAAACTTAAAATCGATTTTTAAAGCCTAAAATCAATTTATTTAAGCTTGAAATCGATTTTTTTTTAAAAAAAATTGTCGTATTATAATCAAATCCAGTAATAGATCCATATTTTCTATAAGAATAAAGAGTGGAGAATAACTCTTATTTATAATGCAACTTTTCTTTCTTATTTTTGTGACTCGGTCGATATGGAACAAAGTTTAATACACATTTAAAAAAAAAAATTGTGGGATTTTTTTGCTGCTTCAAAAAATGTTAGATTTTTGGGCCACCTAAAACCATTGCTTGATAGACTTTAGCCCAGAGCTGACTCTAATTATAATTTGCATATTTTGGAAGTCAAACTCTTACCTCTAATAGTTTGAATTATTTTGATATTAATTTTATGTTATTATATATTTAAAAAAATTTAAACAACATTTTAAACAAAAACTTTAAATTGTGATTTTTTAAAAATTACTGTTCTGTTTAATATAAAACATAATCATCAACTAGAACATAAATAGTGAAACCTTTTGGCTAAAATTATCATCTAAATAAATATATCTATAAAACCAATTTTCTGCCATGAAAAACTCATTATATATTAGTCATTACATGTTGATCAACAATATATTTATCAAGACTTGTGAGCTTCCGAAAGATTCCGATTCCAATTCCAAAGTGCGGAGCGGACCTCCGGGGAAGCTTTGGTGCTATCTGGATTCAAATCCTACGCTGATCATTTTGTTTTTCTTTTTTCTTTTCACTGAAATTCCACTAAAATTAAAACCATGAAGAGTACAACATCCTAAGTAAGGATCAAAGCAAATCATACTACAAAGATAATGAAAGGAACTCCAAAGAGGCAGTTCTACTTTGTGAACTAAACAGCTCATGTAGTCACGGCTTGCAGGTTTGAAATGAACAAGACCGTGTTAGCACATGAATCCATATAGCAAGCAATCGAGGCGTTTATAACAGAGATGTCTTCAGCTTTATACAAAGCTATTTGCGAGTAATCTTTGATAGAATTTTTATTAATGAATCCGCATATTATTCATATCCTACTAACCATACTCTTCTTCTATGTCCAAGATGTCCAAATCTTTTTTTTTTCATTTTTTTTTATCAGGAGGTTTTGGACAAGCCTGTAATCCCTCGACTCCGGAACTACAACAAATAATATTAGTTCTGTTCCAAGCAACAATCAATCTTGTGATCTTTAAGCTTTGTTTAAAGTTCATTTGCCAGTCGAACTAACGATAGTTGGTGATACCCAAATCTTTTAATCTCCAACAAAACCATAATTGTGAGACTTCTCCAGACAACACAATACAAAAACGGATGGAAGCGTGAATAATCAATTGTTAATATAAATTCAAAGTCATATTGTTATTCACAATCTAATGAATACAAGGATAAACAAAATCTTAATAGATAGATAAAAAATTATGAGGTGTAAAGGTTTTCATGAATCACAACAAACATCCAGCTTATTCATGGTTCTCTCATTACAATTTTTCATTATATTTTCCACACATCAAATTACTTACTTAGTCAGCTTTCTTATAACTCATTTTGGCCATAAATGACCAATCATCACCAAACTTTCAGCCTAAATCCTAAACGCTTCACCATTCTCTACATCTCTGCGTTTGGACCATATGCTAAAACCGCTTGTGTCATTAATATTTTCATAGTCCGTGCTAACAAAACCTTTTGTCCTTGTTTCAAGTTGCAAAAGCCCTACCCTTATATTGCAGAGTCATGTATGGTAGGTAGTCTAAGATTCTTAGATTTTAAGCCTGAATTTTGTTAGATGATCCTCGACTACGAAAACCGATTTGGGGTACAAATACGATATGTCTTCAAAGATGCACACATAACACATTCTCTCAATTCCCAGACTATAACACCTAGTCTCATTTCCCATTTACCTTCCTTTGGTTTGTAAATAAAGCATTTCTTATAACTTTCTCATGTAAACTTTAGCTACACTAATATGAGTATATGACCTATGACCCAATATGGCATTGTCCCAAGCTCCGACCATATTATATAAACTTTAGCTACACTAATATGACATGTCCCAATATGGCATTGTCCCAAGCTCCGACCATATTATATAACCATGTCGGCCAGGTTTTATAACTGTCAGTCTGTCACCTATGTAAAAATATCGTTAATGATGTGTGAGACCAAGCTAAGACCTCCGTAGATAAGTAACAACAACACTTTTATCTTCACTAATCAATCGTTAATCTCCACTAAACCTCAGAATTAAGTAAAAAACCACAAGACCACCATGGAAACGATAACTTCACCACTCTCTCTAGGGTTTATGCGTTTCTTCTCTATCTAAATCCGGCGATTTCGTCGACGATGTCTCCGATTGAGAGTTCATCGTCTTGGACACTTGAATCCGACCTCGAAGATCTAGACATTGACCTCCAAGATTACGGACCTTCAATACCTCTGAAAAAAGTCCCCAACGGAGACATTTTCGAGGCCTCACGCGCCGGAGACGTCGATAGGCTCCGATACCTACTCGAGACTGGAGTTAACGTCAACGCCCGTGACCGATGGGACTCTGTAGCTCTCTACTACGCTTGTCTCGCCGGTCACATCGACGCTGCTCGGATGCTTCTTGAGAACGGCGCTATTTGCTCCGAACACACTTTCGACGGCGATCGTTGTCACTACGCCTCTCTTAACCTTAGGATTCGGAAGCTTCTCAAGGCGTTTGAGGCTCGTCCGCCTCCGCTTGCTCCATTGCAAGCTTCTCTTAGGGAAACGTTTCTGGGTTGCTTCCACAATCGGGCGTATCTGAAACAAGCTTCCGTTGCTAATATTGATGTTTCCGGTATGTTTTTTCCAATCATGGAATCCTCAATTAAGATTGATTGTTTCTTTCCCACTTCACTCACAATTAAAGAAAGTTGAGTTCTTGAATCCAATTCAGTACATTGCAGTTCTTGAATTGTTCAGTTCATTGTAGTTTTGTTCTTGAATTGTTCACTCACAATCCAGTTTTTATGGATAGTTGAGTTCTGGAATCCAATTAAGTACACTGTAGTTGAGTTCTTGAATTGTTTAGTACATTGTAGTTGAGAACTTGAATTGTTCGGTATACTGTAGTTAATTGTTCACTCTCAATCCATTTTTTAAGGAAATTTGAGTTCTTGAATCCAATTTAGTACATTGTCGTTTAGTTCTTGTAGTTGCAGAGATTTTTACTGAGATAGCTTCTTGTGCGTGTTAGCTTTGTATGTGGTCTCTAGAGACTGACGCATGAGAGAGTGTTTTGCAGTCTCAGTTTCAGTAGATGAGATGGGTAGTTCCAATTACTTCCCACCAGATGTGGTTTTCTTCGTGCAAGGTAGACCGATTGAAGCACACAGGGTTATCTTAAGTGCTCGGTCTCCGTTTTTCAAGCAAAAGTTCGAGAGTGAATGGAAAGACCGAAGAGAAGTTAGGTTCTCGAAAGAGAAGCTTTCGTATCCTGCTCTGTGTAGCCTCATCCACTTCTTCTACTCGGATAGGCTGGAGATATCGGTCGATGATATGGAAGACCTTGAAAGGATCTGCAAAGTTTGTAAATGCGAATCGCTGCAGAGGATTATCGAGAAGGAACTGATTCATCAGAAATATGCTGAGTACAAAACACATAGAGATCTTGATAACTCCATGAAACGGTTTATCTTACAAGGGATATCTCTTCCAGAGGAAGACAGGCTTCCTGCTTCATTGCATAGGATTCTTCGGGTTTCCCTAGCGAAGCCATTTGCAGATACCAGTGGCGATTCATTAAATTCGTCTGTTGGGGATAAGAGAGTCAGTGATTCTGTGGATAGCCTTGCTGATGTTTGTGTTAAAGTTGATAAAAGGACTTTCTATTGCCATCAAGTCATTCTAGCTTCGAGATCAGAGTACTTCAGAGCAAGATTATCCCGTGTGAATGATTTCCATGAGGGCAAAAATGATTTGCCGGGTGATTGTCTTCCAGCTCTCGAAGAACATGATTTAAGTGCAGAGGCTTTCGAGAAGATGATTGAGTATATGTAAGCAAAAAACCTGAGAAAGTTTTTTGAAAAACTTATTTTTGGCACGATAAGCTAACTCGAGAAGCATTATCAGGTACACTGATGGCCTGAAGGAGATCAATCCGAATCAGGTTAAAACATGTTTGCTATTTAGAGAATATCCTCTGTAATTTACCTTTCCTTCTGATAATTTTACTCATTTTGCAGGCTGAGGAAATCTTTGATGTTGCATCTCGCTACTTGCTGTTTCCTCTGAAACGTGCTGTGGCTGACGCTTTGTTGCCTCACTTGGAAACTGCCACACCTGCAGAACTCTGTCATTGGCTGGTTTTGTCAGATATGTATGATTTTCTTCTTCTCTAAACCAATTTTCTAATTGATGGCTAACTTTGGCGTATTCAATGGTCGAGCAGGATAGGTTAACGGTACATATGTTATTACACTAAAATTTGTTGACTGCTAGTCATGGGAATTAAAACATAATGTCTCTATTAGTTTTGACGATTTTGATTCTAGTTGATTCGAGGTACCGGTTCTATTTGTAAAACATTGATGCTGAGAGGTTTAGTTTTGAACTTGAATGACATAGGTACGGCGTGTTGAAGATAAGAGAGTACTGCTTAGACTTGGTTGCTTGTAATTTCGAGGCATTTGTTGAAACCCGCGAGTTCAGGGCAATGCTATTAACATTGCCTCCACCATCTGGTGACTCTTCACTTCGAACCACTGCTCCAAGTGCACCAGGCGCAATGATGACCACAGACCAAGGGAATCTGCTCGATGACCTGAGAGAAAAGTGGCTTGAAGCAGAGGCTTTAGAGCTTGACATGAGAGACGAGAGTGCTTTGATTTTCGATAAGCGCCTCAGAATGCTCGTGGAAATGGCAGAGCAGGAGAAATCCGAGTCAGAAGCTGAGGACTGATTACAAGTTCTCCTTAAGAATCTGGTGAAAACAAAGTTTTGAGTCTGTCTTTTTCTATATAGACTGTTGCTCCCCATTCTCATAATATTATATAGAACCTTCAAATCTTTCTTTACACAAAGGATCAAACATGTTGCAGATGTCAATAATAGAATTTCAGTATCTTGTTTTAGTATATGTGCTCAATTTGCTTCGCCTGCAGTAGTTTAGTCTCTGATTTCACTTCTTATTTATAGGATTTGAGCTAGAACAGTGACCAAGAGTCTACAATAACAATGTCTTGAGTCTACAATAACGATGTCTTACCACAAATCAAATACACAGTTGTACAATATGTATCAGATTCTCTGTTTGTATATCTAATAAAGCTACATTGTCTCTTATCTTGTTTTCTCTTTCGCTACCTAAACTTCAATCCAAGAATAAGAAAGTCTCAAACTTGTTTAACATTTCATCATCTTGGGCATCTGAAGATCCATCGTCTGTGGACAAATTGGAGATCTCTTCTGTCACAGAGCTTACATCACCATCATCAGACACAGTAGAGCCAGTTTCTGATTGTTGCTGGAGGCTCCAGTTCATGATGCTCGCAGCCAATATAAGCATCATTTTCTGATTTACCTGTTATCATTGTTTACATACAGACTGATAAAGCAACCCAGCCTGAAAAAAATACTGCGGAATATGAAGCTATAATCTACCTCTATAATTTCCTCAGGCAACTAGAAAATTGAGCATCCAAGCTTCCTTGCAACACTTATGATGTATGTTGCATTCAACTTCTTTTCCTCTTCTGCTTAAAATTGCCAATCAAAAACCAACCTTAACTCAATTCTTTTCAAATGCTGATAAACAACTAAGAGTTTTACTACCTGTTTCTCCTTTGGTTACAAGACTCCAGTCTACAACTCTTGGCTCCACAGCACTCAAAAGCTCCAAAAAGAAGATTCCATTCGACAGATTCTTGTCCTAAAAAGTAACCATCAATTTTTTTTAAGGTTTATATGAATAATGGGTACTCTAGTCTCCATGTTTGACTCTTTTCTTTACGTTGAAGCTCACAGCTTGAGAGGTTCGACCCATCTTCTTGACTTTCCTATTTGCCCAGTTCAGAATATCTGCTTCTGTAATTTCTTTACCTTTCCAGTGAGATCTCAAGTTATTCAGAATTTGGAGCATTGTGTATCTCATCAATTGCCACAAGAACGCTGCATACAAAGATTGTCATCAAGTTTTAACTAAAACTAGAAAACGTAACAGAATTTTTTTCTGCAGGAAGGTATCTCACCGAGAATGAGCTTCTTATTTCCTTGAACAATGTCAGTACCCGCTACATTGACAAGCGAGAAGTGCAATTCTTTACCAATCTTGATAACTTGGTTGCAATTTTCAACTTTTTTGAATAGCATTTTGATGGGCGGTTTATTTGCATATTTCCAGTTAACCGAGCCTGGTGATACTTTGTCAAGAACTTCAAGAAGAACCCATCTGAGAAATGTCATTAGGAAGTTTAGATTCAAGCAAATAAAGATCAATGAAACAAAAAGAAACTGCAATGCTTACCCGTCTCTAACATCCTCGAAAACATTATCTACATAAGTGGCAGCACCAAGACTGTTAATCCAAAGGCGAAAGCATCTTTCTTCTCGAGAAGTTTCTTCATCTTCTGTGATGATCTCAGCAAAAGAGGTAGGCGTCTTCGAAGTCTCATCAGAGAATCCATTCCTACAACAAAGATCATATATATATAAACAAAACTAGTAAAGGTGAAGAATAGATATATAATTATCACTCTTTCCTGATATTGACCTGTGCTGAAACAGTTGTGCCACAAATGCAAGATTAAGATTTGCAGAGCCTTCCACTATATCTTCAGGAGAAAGGTATCTTTCACAGTCAAGCTTCTCTGCTTGCTCAAGGACTTTCTTCGCTCTTTCCGAAGGGTCTTTGATCTCTAAGGTCACTTGTGTACTGTGTTCTGGGGCAAGTGCATTTAGCAGATATGCATATGCCTCTCCGTCCTGCCAAACACAAAAGATAGATTAGATCAAGATAACTGAAAATCGCAAGCAAGATGAAGAAGAAAAACGTTGTAGCAGGATCTAGTTTGTTACCTTAACATCAGAAGAGAAGTTGGTGACCTGTTTCTCATAACCAGCTTTCTTAAGATGAAAATTCATCCATTTAAGCAAAAGTTTTTCAGGAGCTAGACCCATGAGCTCTTCCACATCCTTCAAAAAACCATTAATGAAGCTGTTTAAGTATAGTTTCAGCCTCAAATTACACATTTTAAGAACTTGTATAAAAGGTTGAAAGCTATAAACTCATTACCTGATTTTCTTCCACCAACTCAACAAGTTGTGGAGTTTTCTTGAGATTGAGATCAGCCAACAATTGGATCTTATTGTTTCCCCAAACAAAAAACAAAAAAAATTAGGTAACCATGTCTCATCATCTTATGCTAAAGTAATGTAAAGTGTCTACCTTTATAATCTGAAAGATCAACCCAAGTACAAGATGCGGCTACAGAAACAAGAAGTGAGAACAAGAAAACAGAATATGAAACAGAGTAAAACAAATGAAGAATCTTTTTTTTACAGATTAGTACTCACTCTTCCTTCAGCAATGTCTTGAGTTCCAATGTTGACGACGGTGCAGCCAATGGCCTTAGCAGAATTGAGACAGAGTGAAAGGTTCTCAGTTCTCTCCCATGGATTAAGCTCTTTCTTCGTGTTGATCGCTCTTTCATCTATCGTCCCAGGCGCAGCTATGTTTATTAGCTTACTGTGTAAACCAAAGGAACAATAATTAGAACCAAAATACCACCCAAAATGTTTATATTAGAAAATAATTTATGAAGATATGTGTACCATAAAAGAACACCATCTTTAACAAGATCAAACAGAGCATCAGTAGCAGGATTGATTGGAAGATAGCTTTTCAAGAGAGGATCTTCTCTCAAATAGTTATTGATATGGGACACATATGAAGCTTTCTCGGATTCATTGATAGTGTGGTGAAACGTTGTAGTACTTGTCTTGAGAAACGATGAACCTTTTGTTCCTCCTCCTCCTCCTCGGGATTGCACACATAAAAAGGCCTGTTACAAATCATATTAGCCACATTTTACAACGTTTTGTTAGTATCCTACATCGGAAGTTATAAAGAGATTAAAGTAATAATTAACGAACATGAACCAACCCATTTATTGTGAGTTTGTTTTGAGTTGGAAATTCACGAAATTTAACATGTTTTACTGGATTTAGAGACATTCTCAAACTCACCCGGAGAAAGGTTTCGAATTCAACTTCATCATTGAGATTGTGATAAGACTCATCCAGTATAGCTTTGATCTCATTTTCTTCAAATGTGCCATTGAAATCTTTTAACTTTGCTAACACTTTTGGTAAATGTTTCACAATGAGATGGCCGGATTGAGTTTTTGTCGATATAAACTAAGGAAAAAAAAGAATTCGAATGGTCAATTTGGCTACAAAGTGTGAATTGATAATGTGTGATGAAAGAATAAAAGAAAGAGAGATAAACCTTGGATTTAAGATTACGTAGGTCCACTTGAGTAAACTGGCTTTGTAGCCATGGATCAGAGACAAGTACACCAACATAACTAGACATCTTCTCGTTCACAATTCAATTAAATCAAATGCGTTTGTTAGAAAACAAAAAAAAGAATATCATGGACCTTAATTCAAGAAGATGAGACTGAATATGATGATTCTTATTCAAATTCTGCTTATCGTTTATTATTAGAGTTCTTCCTGTTGCTGCTTCTACAATGAAATGCTTGGACTGAAATCTAACAGAGGCGGGACAGAGTCACAGAGAGAGAGGGGGTGATTTTTGTAAAGTATTTTAATTATCTTAATTTAATTGTTTTTTTTTTATATCTGAAATCGTAACATTAAGTGTGTAGACTTGCAGTTGACTACGTATATTTAGTGATTTCAGTTGTTTTTTTATAGAAAAGTATTTTTGTAAGATTTTGAGTATCTATAAGATTTAATGATTTAATATTTTTATCCAAATAGTGCTTATTTCTATATATTTGAATAGAAGTTTCTGAATACAAAAGGGATTTTCAGAATCATCATTTGTTATATATATATTTTTGTCCAAAAATTATCACAAAAATCTAACATTCTCCCAAACTTGTGTTTAGAGTTTTTATAAACCTTTCTGGAAATATTTGGAAACCCTTCTTAAATCAGTTAAATACTCTTAATTTGTCCTTTTGGTGATAGTTTTTACAAGCCAAACATAAAAAGGTAATTTAGAGAATTACTCAATCTTTTTGGTTTGTTTGTTTTGTCAATCTCAGTCTTCTTTATCATGCATTTGATAATTAATTTAAAAAACTTTTCTACATATCTTTTGTTTGTCAAGTAGATACATATTATCAAATATTACTACAAATCTGTTGTCTACTGATATCAAGTATTTTTTGTTTCCATTTACATTAATGAGTGAGTACAAACCTACAATTGGTAGTATATTTTGAGGAATAAAAATTGATGAAATTAAAATATTTCTAAACTTTCACCATTTGTGGAAACTTCTTTAGCCTAGTGGTTAATGGGTCTTTAATGCTTCTACACCAAGAGATCTGGGTTTCGAGTCCCGGAAGGTGCGATTTATTATTAATTTGCAGATTAATGGAGACAAGCTTACAGGAGGTTTTCAACGTGATGCATGGAGATTCGTTTGGCGTATTTGCAGGCGGGAGACTTGTCCGTTGTTAAATTGTCGATGTAATAGTTCTCATAATTTGTAATAGAATAATAGATCAGTGTTAAAAAAAAAGAAACGTATAAAAAAAACTTTCACCATTTATATTGATTGAAATTGATGTAGTTAAGTACTAAACTTTTACCATTCGATTGAAAAGTGTGAAAAAAGTTCGTGATTGAGAGAAAACTCTTTTCACTACTTGATTTCCCATCGGTTTGAGAGGTATAAATTCATCTTGATTCAGTTTGTTATCTCTGGAAGGAATGGAATGAAAGATGACATAATCATATCTACCAGCCTACATCTCATCTCATTCGAGTCACTGAGAAAACAATACGAAATCGAGTGAGCTTGCTTTGCTATTACAAATTACCTAGACTTTTAAACCTTCTCCAACTATACATGTGGTTTCAATCAAGGGGAGATTAGAGATTCATTTAATTCTTTCTATTGTTTTTACAACAATTTTTTTTTCACTTTAAATTTTTTTTTGATCAATCAATGAACTTAACATTTCAAAAAAATTTTTTTTTTAACTTGTTCAACTTAAAGAAAAAAATTGAAAAAATGAACAAATTTGGGAGGAAAACATTCTTCTACTATTTTTTACGAGAACGAAAATAATTTGTTTCTTTATTCCACTCATATTTATTCCATTAATTTTACTAGTGACAATCATTTTATTTGTTTTATTCTATTTGATTGATTGCATGTTACTTGTTATGTTATGTAAGGAAAAAGACATCTTAAATGTTGTGGGATATCTCTTCGCGATTATAAACCATGCAAGCGTGTCGTCATCCACACCGGACCACTATAGGAGCTTTGTAACTGTAGCTCATCAAACACAAAAGAACCAACTTAACTAAGGTATTGAATGGCAATAAGACAAAAGCAGATTTCACAAAAAAAAAAATTGAAAACCGTAACATGTATACTAATCAGAGATTTTTTCCATAAATTATATTTTTTAAAAGACAAAAAGAGCAATTCACGGATTTGTACAACAGATTATGCAAAAAGACCGCTTTTTAAATTGGTATTACCGCTTTATCCAACGGTTGATCAATTGTTTTTTCAAAAAATAATTTTTTAATAAATAAAATTACTCTATATGTCAATCTATACACCTATAAACATAGATTAAAATATATAAATATATAACTCTCACACTCAAAGTAAAGTCTTGTTAGTAACTCTTTTATTTTTTAATCATTAGTAAGTTTATATTGTCACCTAATTTGATTATTAATTTATTGTTTAATAACATCATTAGTAAATGTATTAAAATTTTCAAATCATTATTATATTATATTTATTTTTTATGACTTATCGTTTTACTTGATTTAGTAATATATTTGTCAAAAATTAAATTTTAGGATATTTAAGGTTCATAAATATATGAACATATTTTTTTATTAACACAAAAGAAATAATAATTTACAATTATACTAATTATTCATATTTTAATTTCTAATATATTTTTCTATGATCTGTAATCTGCACCACTTGATATTTGTTACTTTATTCAAACATTTTATTATTGACAATAACACTACAAGAAATCTATTGAATAGCCTGGAAAAATATCGTGGCAATAAGACAATATCCGTGGCAATTCTACAAATCACAACAGACAGCCACAAATAATTTTCGTTGCTATTTGATCGTTGTTGTAGTCTAAAATATGGCCGTTCATGGCATGGTGCGACAACATAGCCACTGGTTATAATCATGGCCATTCCTTAGCAACATAGTCACGAAAAGGCTAGAAAATCTCATCCCTAGGCATTTTGCAACGAAAAATTGTGTGACTTTAGTATTACCATGGCATGAAAACTGCCACAATCTAACCATGTTTAATCTGTGGTAACTTTATAAAATTGATTTAATATAAATTTACTAATTATGCTATAATTTTGAATTAACAAAAACTAATTTCTGAGAATTAGAAATTAAATTTAAATACAATTAGTAACTGAAATTCTTAAAATTAGATTAACCGAAACTTTTTTCATACAAAATTCTAGATCAGTTTCTGAAAACTATAGGAGTTTCAGATTCAATCAGTTTCAAACCTACATCAGGTTAACTTACAAAAAAATTATTAGTTTAACATATATCACCATCAGTGATTTACAAAAAAGAGCATTCCATCAACCTACATATGTATTGCCGTTAATAACTATAATCAAAATATATAACCATTGCAACTTCAAAGGACTAAAATTGATTGCTAATGGTTGAGATCATTTTGAAAATATTCATCAAAAGACTGAGGTTCCATGTCTGCCCAATTGATCGGACTGTTTGCAAGAGGAACTTGTGCTCTGGAGTAGCTACCCGCATCGTCTCTGTAGTATTTGTTGTTGCCGTTGTAGCTTTGAGAACAACAGACGGATCAATCCAGTTAGCTTCCAAAAGCCTTCTTGAGGCTTCCGTAATAGCAGCAATGTCTGTGGCCATGGAATTCATGTTTCCTTCAATCGAAGTCACCTTCGTTTCCAAATTCATTGTACGAGGGATGGCAGTTGAGGAAGACGGAATAGAATCACCGTAATAACGATGAGCAGATCCGAGTCCGTAAATATGCCCTTTGTATGACGTAACAACCTGTGATAAAAAGATAATAATTAAAATCAAATGATAATAAAAAGGCAGAAAGATATAAGTAAAGGAGATGAATTTTTTAGTAAACTGAAAATAAGCAAAGAAATTTACCTCATAAAACAGACTATTAAGTTGTTCAGCCGAAACTTGGTGTTGCATCAGATCCCTCGTCACTGACTGCTTCTTGACCAGATTGGATCTTTGAGTGTTGGTGTGAGACTCTGCACTCATCTTCCCTAACCGGGAAGCAGACGGACCGGCTATCAAATCTATAAAACCCCGAATCCGCCTTTCATCTGGATTGGCTATCAACTCTGAACACTCCCAACCGCCCCTACCAGTGAGCCCAACGTCGTATACTCTGGGGTCCAACGCTCTCTTTCTAGGCCCGTTGGCCCACCAACCGCCCCTACCAGTAAGCCCAACACCTTATCTCTTATGCCCGTTGGCCCACCAATGTCCGACGGTTGGCCACTTTTTTAGGCCCATGGGCCCACCCCTGTCCGACGGTCGGGAGTTGCTTGGTCCGGGAGGCTCGTAAGAGTTTTCTACTGTCCCTGCAATCACCACGTGATATTTTCACGTACTTTGTCCTCACTCGCACAGTACTACAGACTACTTCCCGGTAGGTCATCCATCCTGAGATTACTCCAGCATAACCACGTGTAACTTTGAAATTTTCTCAAGACACTTGACCGGTAAAGATAAGTGCACTTTGATGATATAGGTAGTCAAATCAATTCTTATAAACCTTTTCACATATACCAAATCGGGATGTCACAATTCTCCCCGACTTCTAAGTAATTCGTCCTCGAATTCCGTCCCAAGACGACACCCGGGTCAGAGCCGGTTGGCTAACCTGACGCTCTGATACCAATTGTGAGACCCCGTTTTCTTCTACTCCAGCATAAGCACGCTTAACTTTGAAATTTTCTCAAGACACTTGACCGGAAAAAATAAGTGCACTTTGATGACATAGGTAGTCAAATCAATTCTTATAAGCCTTTTCACATATACCAGAAATCGGGATGTCACAATTCTCCCCGACTTCTAAGTAATTCGTCCTCGAATTCTCAACCACGTCCCAAGATGCCACCCGGGTCAGAGCCGGTTGGCTAACCTGACGCTATGATACCAATTGTGAGACCCCGTTTTCTTCTTTCCTAACCGAGAACCAGACGGACCAGCTATCAAATTCATGAGACCCCGAATCCGCCTTTCATCTGGATTGGCCATAATTTATCGTTTACTCGTTTTGACCATGGGTGAAAGTATGAAAATTGTATCCCACGTGAAGTAAATTGGCCAAAATATGTATTGGCGCTTTGGGCCTTGTACAAATTCAAGCATCCATAAAAGTGGCGTATAATCTCGACTACTATTATTTATCTGCAAAAAGCATAAATATTTTTAGTTACCTTAATTATGTATATATATGATTATATATTAATATAATCATAGCTTACATTGTCTCGGCACCATTCAACATAATGTTGTTCTTTAGCGTTTGTCATCTTGGTTGCGGTGGTATTTGGTTGCACTATAGTCATATACTCTTCGAACATCCTGCATATACATTTTTATATTTATATAAAAGTAGATAAATAAATTATATGTTTGTAATTATATATATAATATATAAACATCTCATACGGTGCAAGCTCTTCACAATTTATCATTAGAAATGTCTGAAGGATATGCATGTATACATCATTTAACCAAGCACGAACAACTTTTCCACCAACACGTCCAATGGGTTGAAACATGGAGGGAACATCGGAGTACATGTAAGTGAACTGTAAGCCAACATCGGTGGAGGGATCATGGACACGTTGTGACGAAAAATAGTTGGATGTGAAGTAAGAGATCTCCTCATTTATACATTGCGCCACTATTGACCCTCCAATGCGTGCTTTTTATTTGCTTTCTTTTTGAGATGGTACATAAATCTCTCGAATGGATACATCCATCAGAATTGTACTGGTCCACCTAATGGTGCTTCATCTGGAAGGTGAATTGGAAGATGTTCCATTACATCAAAAAACCATGGAGGGAAAATTTTCTCCAAATTGCAGATTTTCACAAAGATATTTGCTTTCATAGTATGAACATCTTCGGTCTTTAATGTCTATTCGACGTGACTATACAAAACAGCATTTTGCCAGGGATATAATTGTGGCCAATTAGTGGTAATATAGATATTTAAATTGGCCAACCATCATGGCCAATTGTTGTGGCGAAAAAATCTGTTGCCAAGGTCATTCCGTGGTGTGGTTGTAGCTAAATGACCAGAGACTAGCAACAGCTGAGATCGTAGCTGATGTTGCGCAAACCAGGGAAGTAACGTGGCTCTGTTATGGCTAACGGCGAAGGCATCGCCAAGAATATTTATGTGGCCAATTTGTCACGAATTGGATATGTTTTAGCCATGATTTAGCTAAAAAACAAAATTATGGCCAATTGTGGCAAATTTGTGGCTATGTGGTGGCTACAGATAATATCTTTGGCCCTATTCGTGGCTAAAAAATAGATTTCTTGTAGTGTAAGTTCTTTTTACACCAATCAAATATTTTTCGGTACTACTTATTCTATATTAACCGCACTTTTTCCGCAAATATATTTTTCCCATACGTACGGCAATTCAACCGTACCACACACTAAAATCATTTTTCCCGCACATATAAAAATGTTGTCACTATTCAGACCCTAAATGTTGTTTTATAATAACAATTTTTGTTTTAAAAATCTTTTTTTTTCCTCTTATTTCATATATATATATATATATATTAAAGTGTTGCTCTATTATGTTTTTTTATTCTATTATGAACGTTTATGAGTTTTTATGTCTAAATTTCAAAAACAATACTTAGTTTCAAATATAGTTGACAGTTATATATATTTTTGGTTAATATAGATGTAACTTATTAACAAAAATAAAAAAAAATAAAAATTTCAAATTTTAATGTATTGGTGTAATAGTTATATTATTTGGGTTTGCTGGGCTTTGTTGCACCGAATGTTTGCCCATTTAGACCTTTACTAGACGAAGAAAAGTTATGTTATAATTTTGGCCAATTACTGATAATAAGAGAACTGTGAGCGGAGTTTTCTAAATTGCCACAGCTTTTCTCTCTGGTGACCCAAAATGGAGTCACAAGAGAAATCTGCGGTGATGAACAATGTGGAAGCCGTGATAAAAAAGGCTCACCAAAAAATCCAAGTGAATCACAGTCTTGGAAGATAGAGACAACCTTAATGAGGATCAAGTTATACTAAAATCCTCAAAAGAAGAAGTTCACAAACATTTGGAACGCTAGGAGAAGCTGAAGATTATGGCTATAGAGGAAGAGGAAGGCGGTTGATGTGCTGAGGAACGTCTCAGGTCTCTCCTGAATGAAGAACTATCCTAAGCTGTGCTCTGTCCTTCTGTTAAAGTGTACATCGATTTTCAACAAAATTTTGAAAGAGCCTTGATACGATCCTAGGTGATCAACTCTGAAGCAAGGGGCGATAGATGTGGCGATATGATGGATGGAATGCAGAGATGATGCGATGAGATGCGACGGTGACTGGTGGATCAGATCGATGAAGGGAGATGGTGGTGTGATGCGGCGGATCGATGGTTTGAGATGGTGGTTGATGGATGCGTCGATGGATCGTGAGAGGGATGTGATGGTGATAGCAGAATCTCTTGTAAACAGATTAGTTTTAAGAGATTCGAATTTCAGAGTTTTTAGTTCTCAGAAATCGAAAAGAGAGAAGAACACGTTAAAAGTTTGATCAAAATTCTTCACTGAATAACACTTAGGCGATTTTCTCTTTTTTATAGACTAAGAGAGAAAATCGCAGCCCTAATAACAAAACTACATGGAGTTTGAAATAAAACAACAAGAAGTTTAATTTAAAAATAAAACAGCGAGGTGTCCCTTCTAATCCTAAGTGGTGCGCCTAAAACAACTAGTGCACAAGTCATTGTGACTTTGCACATTATTACCCATTAGTAACAACTTCTAAGTAACTCGACGTAGCAATGATTTCTGCCTCGTTAAAAACCTTGGAGAAGAACCTCCTTGCCTTCCAAAATCCTCACCAAGGAAAAGAGTACAGAATCATCACCTAAGTTACCTAGTCATTGTTACTGGGTTTTTCATTCCTCAAGATAGAGATGTTGAAGATGTGAGCTCCAGCCTCCAGTTGATCGATGTCCTCTGCAGCTATGAGTGCGTGAGCCTCCTTAGCCATCTCTCTAGCTCTGGAACGAGTAATCCTGCCAGCTACCTCTGGTTCCTCCTCCTCTGAGCTGGTCACGATCATATCATCCTCTCCCTCTTGAAAAGGATTTGTCCTCAAATCTGAATCTGCAACATAAGGAAGCAAGTCAGAAACATTGAAGGCATCAGAAACATCATACTTACCTTGAAGATCAATCTGATAGGCGTTGTTGTTGATTTTTTTGATGACTGCGAATGGTCCATCAACTCTGGGCATTAGCTTGTTCTTTCGCTCAGCTGGAAATCGCTCCTTCCTCAGATGGATCCACACCAGATCTCCTTCTTCGAAAATCAGCTCCTTTCGTCCTTTGTTGGCATGCTTCTCATACTGCTTTGTCTTCTTCTCGATGTTCTCCTTAGCCTTAGCATGTATTCTTCGGACCTGTTCAGCTTTCTCCTTGCCATTGAAGCTGCATTTTCCACTTAAAGGCAAAGGGATCAAGTCTAGAGGTGATTGTGGATTAAATCCATATACAATTTCAAAAGGAGAAAAGAGAGTAGCAGAATGCTTAGCGTGATTGTAAGCAAACTCGACATGAGGCAGGCACTCTTCCCATGTCTTGAGGTTACTTTTCACCAAAGTCCTTAGAAGTGTGGACAACGTTCTATTCACCACCTCGGTCTGTCCATCGGTCTGAGGATGACACGTAGTTGAGAATGAGAGCTTTGTTCCCAGCTTAGCCCAAAGTGTTCGCCAAAAGTGTCCTAAGAACTTCGTGTCTCGATCTGAAACGATAACCTGTGGCATTCCATGCAGTCGTACTACTTCCCTGAAAAACAAGTTAGCTACATTCACAGCATCATCTGTCTTGTGGCTAGCGATGAAGTGAGCCATCTTGCTAAACCTGTCAACAACTACAAAAATAGAATCTCTACCATTTCTGGTGCGAGGTAAGCCAACTACAAAATCCATAGAGATATTAGTCCAAGGTTGAGAAGGAATAGGCAAAGGAGTATACAAACCGTGAGGTTGAACTTTACTCTTAGCCATCTTACATACGACACATCTAGAGCAGATTTTCTCAACGTCCTTCTTCATGTTCGGCCAGTAGAATTGCTCTTGTAGCCCAAGAAGTGTCTTTGTGACACCGAAATGTCCAGCTAATCCACCTCCATGAGCTTCTCGTACCAGTAACTCTCGAATAGATCCTCGTGGTATGCACAATCGGTTACTGAAGAACAAGTATCCATCCTGTCTATAAAATTTCTCACAGGCAAACTTATGACATTTGGCATAGCTCTCAGAAAAGTCAGTATCAGATTCATAAAGATCTATAATGTGTTCAAATCCAATCAACTTTGATGTTAAAGTCGAAATAAGAGTGTACCTCCGGGATAATGCGTCTGCGACCACATTATCTTTACCTTTTTTGTACTTAACAATGTAGGGGAATGTCTCAATGAACTCCATCCATCGCCCATGTCTTTTGTTAAGCTTCTGCTGACCCTTGAGGTGCTTTACAGACTCGTGATTGGTATGAATGACGAATTCCTTAGGCCATAGGTAATGCTGCCATGTCTGGAGAGCTCGAACCAATGCGTATAACTCCTTGTCATAAGTGGGTTAATTCAACGTGGAACCTCCTAACTTTTCGCTGAAGTAAGCGACGGGCTTCTTATCCTGGAACTGCTCCAATACCTACACCAGAAGCATCGCATTCAATCTCAAAAGTCTTAGTAAAATCAGGAAGTACTAGTAAGGGCGAATTGATAAGCTTCTCTTTAAGGGCTGTAAAAGCCTGCTCTTGCGCCTCTCCCCACTTGAACCCCACGTCTTTCTTCATTACTTCTGTTAAGGGCGCGACTATGGTGCTGAAATCACGAACAAAACGCCTGTAGAATCCTGCTAAGCCATGGAAACTTCGGACTTCTCCAATATTCTTGGGGGTTGGCCACTCCTTGATAGCTTTTATCTTCTCTTCATCTACTTTAACTCCTCCTGCACTTACTACAAAGCCTAAGAAAACAATTTCGTTAGTGCAGAATGAACATTTAGATAAATTAGCAAAGAGAGATTGAGAGCGAAGAACATCAAGAACCGATCTGATGTGGTCTAGATGTTCTTCCAAACCTTTACTGTAGATGAGGATATCGTCGAAATAAACCACTACGAACACGCCAATGAATGGTCTCAGGGCATGGTTCATTAATCTCATGAAGGTGCTGGGAGCATTGGTGAGACCAAACGGCATAACTAGCCACTCGTAGAGTCCTTGCTTTGTCTTGAACGCCGTCTTCCATTCATCCCCTTCCTTCATTCTGATCTGATGATACCCACTCTTCAAGTCTATCTTAGAGAAGATTGTCGATCCACAGAGCTCATCCAGCATATCGTCTAGTCTTGGAATCGGATGCCTATACTTTACCGTGATGTTGTTGATAGCTCGGCAGTCTACACACATCCTCCAGGAACCATCTTTCTTTGGCACTAACAGAACTGGAACCGCACATGGACTCAATCTTTCTCGGATATGGCCTTTGCTCATCAGCTCTTCTACTTGCTTCTGCAACTCCTTAGTCTCTACAGGATTGGTTCGATAAGATGGCCTGTTAGGTAAGGCTGATCCTGGTACCAAGTCGATCTGATGCTCTATTCCGCGAATTGGAGGTAGCCCTGGTGGAATTTCGACTGGAAAAACGTCCTTGTATTCCTGAAAAATCTCAAACATAGCACTAGGAAGCTCCTGTGAAGGGTTAGTACTAACAAGGGATTCCTTGTACACAAACATAAAAGTAGTCATTTCAGGATCAAAGAGTTTAGAAAATTCACTGTGGTTTATGTAGAGGCTGTTGGCGACTTTCTCCTTCTCCTTGAGCTTCATCTGAATCTGATCTTGGTAAATCTCGGTAGGTGTGAGAGGTAGGAGGGTAATTTTGCGACCTTTGAACTCGAATGAGTGCTTGTTGGTGTAACCGTCGTGTATCACCCTACGATCTGATTGCCACGGTCTGCCTAGCAACACATGACTCGAACCCATGGGAATAACATCACATAGAATCTCATCTTCATACTTCCCAATAGATAGAGAAACCATAACTTGCTGAGATACGGTCAAGGCCCCACTGTCATTCAACCACTGAAGCTTATACGGTCTTGGATGAGGAATAGTCTTGAGCTGGAGCTTCTTAACCATCTCTTCGCTTGCAGCATTAGTACAACTTCCTCCATCTATGATCAGGCTGCAAACTTTTCCTTGAATGAAGCATCTCGTATGAAACAGGTTCTCTCGCTGACAAGTCTCTTCAGGTTGACTCTGAACACTCAAAGTCCTTCTGGCAACCAGCATTTTGCCCACAGCAGCAGCTTCTTCCTCTTCCTCTAATTCATATTCGGCCTCTGAATCCTCTTGAGGAACTATCTCTCCTCCCTCATGTAACAAGAAAACCTTCTTGTTTGGACAATCTCGAGAGTAATGTCCCATTCCTTGACATTTGAAACACCTCACATTGCTGATAGAAGTGCCACCTCGAGGCTTGAACTCAGCTTTAGCTTCTTCTCTAACTCCAGTAGAGGGCGGTTTGATGTCTCTGGAGTAAGCTGGCTTGCTGATCTCCTTAGGCTTAGGTACACTAGGCGTGAATGTGGACTTGATGATTCGCCTATTGACTTGAGATTCCACCAATTCAGCCTTATGCACCATCTCTTGTATATCTGCGAAATCCTGAAGTTCCACCTTGTCTTGAATTTCTCGGTTAAGTCCTCCAAGAAATCTCGACATTACCATCTCTTCGCCTTCTCGTAGATCTGCACGAATGAGCAAAGTTTCCAATTCTTGATAATAATCTCGAACAGACTTCGTACCTTGGACGAGGCGCCTGAGCTTGTTGAGCAATTCGCGCTGGTGATGGGCCGGAACGAACCGCTTCCTCATCTGTATAACAAGCTGATCCCAAGTAGTAATCGGAAGTTCCCTCAGGCGATTTCTGGTGACTCCCAACTGCTCCCACCACAGAAGCGCATACCCATGAAATTCTGAAACTGCAATTTTCACCTTGTTGAGCTCGTAGGTTCCTTGGACCAGAAAATTAGACTCCATCTTCCTTTCCCAATCTAGATAAGCTTCGGGATCATTAGTTCCGTGGAAAGGAGGATACTGGATTTTGATGTGACGCAGCTGCTGACGTAGAGGATCATAATCTCGACCATGTCCTCGGCCTCGATCTCGTCTCACAGTTTCTCTGCTATGATCAGAAGCTTCGTCCTCCTCATAGTATTCTGGGTCTGATTCCAGGGTAACTCGATGACCAGAAATATATTCTTCTCTGCGGTGATGACGATCTACCCTTGGGCCATCTCGATCTGCACCAGTAGGATTTCTCCTCGGATTAAACGTAGTCTCTCTGCCCCCAATTTGGCTTTGGCTGGACTTAGCTTTAGTCCTGCCTTCGGAAGGTGTTGGGTGGCGTGGGAGTTTCCGGGAAGATCCTATGTGCCCTTTACCCTTAGCTAAGCGCATTGCTTCTGACGGAGTTGGAGTTTGAGACGACTCTTCTCCACTTGCACTGAGATCTTTGAGCAGATCACTCATCTTGGTCTCGAACTTGTCGTTGAGTTGTTCGATTTGTTGGGTGAGCTGAGTTGCTATGGCTTGATTCGCTTCTTTGATTTGCTGAGACATTGCTCGGTTCAGAGCTTCCATTGCCTCAGCCGAAAGCTCCATGGTACCTGAAAAAATTTTTTAAAAAAAACTCGCAGTAACTTGTTCTAGAAGGAATCACAAAAACAGCAAAACTAAACGCATCATAAAAAAAAAATTAAAAGATCCCCACAAAATCTAAAAACAAACTTAACGAAACTAATGAAATTTAACGAAATTTTTTTTTTTTTTTTTTTTTTTAATCATACGAACGAAGAAAAACGAAGACTCTCTTAATAGACCTAAACAAAGACGAAAATACTAGACTCTCTAACAAAACCTAACAAAAACGAAGCAACTAAATATCAAGTTTAACGAAAACGAGAACAATCAAAGCCCTAAACTCGATGTACCAGACCTAACGAATACGATGAACACGAAATATCAAACTTAACTAAATCGAAAATTAACGAACCCTAACACGATCTCGCAAACTCGATTTGAAGCAATAACTAACAACGATATGATGATTCAATGAAGCAGAAGACACACGATGCAAACAATCACTAGAAGTCGTCAAACCCTAATGATGCAGCAAAATCAGAACAAGGAATCAAATCAAGTATGGCGATTTTAGGGTTAGAGATTTCTCAGCCTTTGGTTCAGAGTTGGCTCTGATACCACGTGATACGATCCTAGGTGATCAAATCTGAAGCAAGGGGTGATAGATGTGGCGATATGATGGATGGAATGCAGCGATGATGCGATGAGATGCGACGGTGACTGGTGGATCAGATCGATGAAGGGAGATGGTGGTGTGATGCGGCGGATCGATGGTTTGAGATGGTGGTTGATGGATGCGTCGATGGATCGTGAGAGGGATGTGATGGTGATAGCAGAATCTCTTGTAAACAGATTAGTTTTAAGAGATTCGAATTTCAGAGTTTTTAGTTCTCAGAAATCGAAAAGAGAGAAGAACACGTTAAAAGTTTGATCAAAATTCTTCACTGAATAACACTTAGGCGATTTTCTCTTTTTTATAGACTAAGAGAGAAAATCGCAGCCCTAATAACAAAACTACATGGAGTTTGAAATAAAACAACAAGAAGTTTAATTTAAAAATAAAACAGCGAGGCGTCCCTTCTAATCCTAAGTGGTGCGCCTAAAACAACTAGTGCACAAGTCATTGTGACTTTGCACATTATTACCCATTAGTAACAACTTCTAAGTAACTCGACGTAGCAATGATTTCTGCCTCGTTAAAAACCTTGGAGAAGAACCTCCTTGCCTTCCAAAATCCTCACCAAGGAAAAGAGTACAGAATCATCACCTAAGTTACCTAGTCATTGTTACTGGGTTCTTCATTCCTCAAGATAGAGATGTTGAAGATGTGAGCTCCAGCCTCCAGTTGATCGATGTCCTCTGCAGCTATGAGTGCGTGAGCCTCCTTAGCCATCTCTCTAGCTCTGGAACGAGTAATCCTGCCAGCTACCTCTGGTTCCTCCTCCTCTGAGCTGGTCACGATCATATCAAGCCTCCAAACAACATTGTGCTTCCCACAGCCCCTGTTACTGTCTCATCTGAGTTTCTAATGGAGGACTTGGTCAATTTACTTTTCTTAGTTCATATATTCCCTAGAGAATCTCATAGGGACATGATTTTTCTATCTCCACTCCCATGAAACTTAAGTAAGCCCCAATAAATACATTTCATGGGAGATTGACAAATCATGTCACAAACATTTGAAAGTGCTGCCAAATATATACGGATTGATATGATCCTCCCTGAATCGGCATTTAGATGGTGGTAAAATGGATAGATGTTCTTCAAATAAATCGTGAGATTCAAGTAAAGTAAAGGTTGGAACGACAGGTCTCAAAAAAGTTGCAGAATGGCTTATGATATACCAATTTATCTCCTTGGATATGACACACCAAGTTGAGACAAGAGTGATCGGTTGGATATTACACACCAAACAATCGAATTGTTCACAAGGAACTAAAGAAAAGTTTTTCTGAAGAAGATAAAAGAGTTTGATTGAAAAATGATCATGAAGATGATTTCTGAAAAGAGTTTACATCGAATTATAAAGAAAAGAAAACTAGCTTAGTCAACAAGTAAAATTAAAAAAAAATATACAAGTTTGAATGACTCTTAGACTCCTTCTCCGCCTAACCCTTAAGCTTCTTGGTTGAAATTGTTGCTGGGCTTAAGTCTTTGAATTAACAAAATGGGCTGGTGTGAAGTGAACTCCACTGCTTCATTGAAACCTTTTTTTGGAAACCCCATTGGGACAAAACCAAAAGATAAGGGAAAAAGAGCACAAATGAATCACTTGTCCATTTGTTGATCAGTCTTGGACCTGAATCAAAACTAAAGTGGCCTGTAATTTATCTTCTTCGTCCTTGTCCAACTACTTTAGTCGATCTCCAATATGACTAAGTAAGACCCCAATTGACTCTTTGAATCTCTTAGTTCTGGCCTGGGTCATTGGTCCATGTGACACACGCTCAACATCTTCAAGTCCTTTGTCCACTGGTTCAAGCTCTGGTACAAGCTCCAAGTCTTTGTTCCCATCCATCTTCTCCATCCTGACCCAAGTATTTTAGTCGCTCTCCAATATGACTAAGTAAAACTCTAATTGACTCCTTGAATCTCTTAGTTATGGCTCGGTCATTGGTCCATGTGACACATGAAGTGGCTCAACATCTTCAAGTCCTTTGTCCACTGGTTCAAGCTCTGGTACAAGCTCCAAGTCTTTGTTCCCATCCATGATCATATCATCCCCTTTCTCTTGAATAGGATTTGTCCTCAAATCTGGAACATCTGCAACAAAAAGGACTATATCAGATATATTAAAACTTGAGCTCACATTATACTTACCTTGAATATCAAAGCATTGTCGCCAATCTCTTGATTATCTTGAATAGTCTATCACTTCTCGGCATGAGCTTGGACTTTCATTTAGCCGAGAATCTTTCTTTTTTCAAATGAACCCACACTTGATCGCCAACTTCATAAGTCACCTTGTTTCTTCCTTTATTGACTTGCTTTTCATAAAGCTTAGTCTTTTCCACAAGGTTCTTTCGAGCTTTCTCATGGATCTCCTTAACAAGTTCAGTTTTTTTTTCCCATCTATGCTTTATTCTTTCACTCAAATGCAAAGGGATTAGATCCAAAAGAGAAGTCAGATTAAAACCATAGACTATTTGAAATGGTGAAAAATTAGAAGCAGAATGCACTGAATAGTAATACATAAAATCGATATTTTGTAAACATTCCTCCCAAGTTCTCAAGTTCTTTTTAATCAATGCACACAAGCGAGTACACAAAGTTCTATGAACTACTTCTGTTTGTCCATCAGTTTGGGAGGTGACAAGTAGTTGAAAACAACAACTTAGTACCTAACTTAGACCATAATGTTGTCCAGAAATAGCTTAGAAACTTGGTATCTTTATCGACACTATTGTTCATGGCATTCCATGCAAGCGAATTATATCCTTAAAGAACAAATCTGCTACATGATATGCATCATCAGTCTTATGACAAGCTATAAATTGTGTCATTTTAGAAAACCTATCTACCACAACAAAGATATAGAATTATTTCCAGTTCTAGTCCTAGGCAACCAATCATAAAATCTATTGAGATATCAGTCCAAGGATGAAATGGAATTGGTAAAGGATTATACAAACCGTGGGTTTGGATTTTTGACTTAGATTGCTTGCAAGTGACACACCTACCACAGATTCTTTTCACATCTCTCTTCATATGCGGCCAATAGATGTGTTCTTGCATCACTTTGAGTTTCTTAGCAACTCCAAAATGTCCCATCAAGCCTCCTCCATGAGCTTCTCTGAAAAAAAAAAATCTTGAAGAGAGCAATTAGGCACACAAAAACGGTTTTCATAGAAGAGAAACCCTTCTTATCGAAAGTAATGTCCAGAAGCAAACTTGCCACACGCCTTGTAGATCTCTCCAAACTCAGGATCAGTCTTATACATTTCTTTAAGTTTTTCAAAACCCAACAACTTAGCGTCCAAAGTAGAGATTAAGACATACATTCGCGATAATGCATCAACAACAACGGATGATCAGATCGCGGAAATCCACGGTCCTCTGCTGGATATCAAACATCAATCTTCCTCTTATGTTTCAATTTCGTCCCAAGATCGGACAATTTGTTAGCTGACTCGTTGGCTAAACACTTTCTCCGTCTTTACTCTGTACCAAACTCTTGATTTCATTTAATGAAATGCTGTTTAAACAAAAAAGTATGTTTGGAATGTATGACTGGGTTAACCGTTGTGTAAATGAGACCAAACAGGGCTGATTTTTAAATTTATAGATTATGTTAATCAGGTTATGTACACGTCTGTTACTTGATCGAAATGTACAACGAGATGAGCTCCAATTTCAGATAATGCAAGTGTGAAATGTTTTCCGAAAAATGGTCAGTTGAAATTGCAGAGTTCCATCAAGTGTGAGTGAAGAAGAGGTGTTAGAAAATTGACATCAAAAACCAGAAAAATTATCGCATATGTAATATTAACCATTGTGCTATATATATATATATATAGATAATGTGTTTGTTATATTTCTCTTATAAGTTTATGTAATGTGTTTTGTAAATTACTTTTATGATTTCAATTATGAAATCTAATTCCCAAAATCTACTAGACTTGATTTAATTTAAGCACAACAATTACCGTTGTGGCCCAACTACCGTTACGCCACTATACTTGGCTTTCCATTTTTAAGAGTTGTAATTTGTAAATTTCAAGAGCGACCAAAACCGGTGATAAATGAAAGCTAACATGAACACTGTTTTGCTTCCACGTAATAGGGTCTGGCCTACTTGGTGGGGGATTACGAACGGCTGTAAAAAGATACGATGCCGTTTAAATGATGCATGATTAGCTGTCTTGTCTCAGGACTCAGGAGTGGAGTATGGGCTAATGATTAAAAGTTATGTTTGAGGGTTGGATGATTCTACGTGGTCACTCACCTTTAACAACATCCATTAAAAAACAAAAATCTTAACCTTGTCCGGCCAAAAATATTATCTGTAACAACATCCTCAAGCTGTTCCTATTATCCCTGGACGGTGAGATATAGACATAATAATATTGATGTCTTCATGGCAATGCATGAATCGTATACCAGGTCTATATTTTCATTTATTTAAATCCCGACATGAAAGACTTTTCATTGATCTCTATTTTGGTTAAAATATGAAAACAAAACTTTACAAAACATAACAATGTAATAAATTTGTTCAAAACGGTTTTTGCCATTATATTTAGAAAAAATTATGTAGCTATAATATTGGTATTGTCATGACACAAATATATTTTGGACATATGCCATACTTTTTTAAGCATACAATCTGATTTCAACATGAATTGGTAATTAACCTTTTTATATAGTATAACCCAATACCAATATTAATACATGATTTTGTATAATAATTACAAAAATGCTTACTGAACTTAAAATGTATTATTTTTCTTTATAGTATTAAGAAAAAATAAGAGAAATTGGATAGGAAAAAGAAAATAGCAAAAGAGTGAATATAGTTCCAAATATCGTTAGCTCAACTGGTTAAAAGGTTTTAGGCAAAGCCTAAAAATCACAAGATTGAATAACGTCTGAGACATAATTAATATATATAATATTACATATTGTGGTTCCGAGCCTAAGATGATTACATGCTTTGGTTCAGAATCTTTTGATAATTTTTTTAAAAAAGAATGAATTATAATTATTTAGTAAAATTAAGAAAAATAAAATGAAAATTATAAATTTTAGGGAATTTAAAAGGGATAAATACGAAATGTTTTGTTGATAATAAAAATTTTAAATTTATAATCATTATAAAAAAATAATTAAAAGTCATTTGTGTTAATATAAAATTATATCTATAACCAAAATAATTCACTATAATATTCTGTTACTTTTTTTAACAGCATAATATTGGTTTGTTCGTACGCTTATTTTCTTTATCAAATAACGAGGATTATTTTCCATCTGTTCCCATTTGTTGGTAAGATTAATTAAATCGAAGTAAAATCATTTTACCCTTTCAGCTTCACAATATGTATGTTCCACCAATGCAGTCGTATCTCTCAGAGATAATCATTTTTCCCTTATGAATTTATTTAAACTGAATAAAACATCAGGATGGGTCAATTATATATATTATGATATTCTGTCTGATCAATAAAATTTATGTGAGCAAATTGCTTGTCACTGTTGTCCGTGAGAACTAGAGATTAAGATATAAAGAGATGTGAAATCGATATATAAGCAAATATTTGAGCTATTTGCATGGTTTCAAAGCATAATTAATGACAAAATTGTTAGCCGACGCGAATTATAAATTTTCCATAATTATAGTTTGTTATAGGGTGGTCAAATTAACTAGTGATTACGTATTTGGATGTAGTTGCTGTTCAGTTTAATGACGAAAATTTGGCAAGTTAATTATTTATAAGAGTTTGGTAACAACGTCCTCGTAATTAAGTATAACTGAATTATGTCTACTTTTAGACAATTTAAAAGCAATGTATTGTCAAACAAATTGGCTGTGAATGGATCGTCAAATATTTTTAGATTGGGTTGGTTCAGCTTCGGATCAACTCGATTTTTGATTATCAAAATCTAAGTTTTGATTTCGATATTGATATCATGTCATAGTTGATGAGTTTCCAACCAAAAATTGTAAGATTCAAAATTGAATATCCATATCTTTTTGGATTGAGCTCGGATTAATTTCAGATCACTAAATTTTGTGTTCAGAATCTGATATATAGGATTCTAGCTAACAGAAAATTAACTGAAAAAATCTCCCTTAGTTTATTCTATTTATGTAATATTTAAAGTTTTATGTTATTTCAAACTTGAGATTTCAATTAATTTCTAACGATTGTATTGAGTTTCATATGTTTCAACTTAAAACTAATGGATTGATCAATATCATCTATATATTATTTTAAGCCTTGTCTTAAATCCCATAACGTGAAATTCTTGATATCTCCCCTCAAAATGATAGCTTTTCTAGTCACTCATCTTAACAATATCCAAATACAGAATATATTTTATATCTGATTAGCCAAATATTTTTGGACGATATCGATTTGGATTTGGATTATGCCAATGTTTATTCATGTCCAAATACTATTTAAAGTTTTATAAATATTCTGATTCAATACCAATCGGTTATGAGTAGATTAACTCATATTATACTATCCGATCTATCTTATTAGGATTAATTTCGATTTTGATTATGCCAATGTTTGTATGTTCAGATACTATGATAAGTTTTGCAAAATTTCTAATTCAAAACCAATTGATCATGAGTAGATTAATAAAGCAATCACTTAGGAAATTTGTGCTTGTGTATCAAATAAAATTAAAATATGTATAAAAGTATAATGTATGGAAACACACAATCAATAGAGAAGCACAAGATATCGAGAGAAAATAATTTGACCAGAAAAATGGATAAATGAAGTATGAAACAGTTTTATGTATATGAATCAAAGTAAAGTATGCATGCAAAATAAAACACATTAAATGATTTGTGTGAAAGAAATTAGAATATTTAATGCAGCTTTTACGATGTCAAAAACAAATAAAATAAAGCGTGTAGCATGAGGTTGGTCTCGCGCAAAACTAGAGGAGGAGACAAAATATGTGGAAGGGTGATTAGGAAATCTCACCATATTCCGATTTGCTTTCTAAGTTTCTTCCATATCTATTTTAGTTTTACTTACAATTCACAAATTAGGAAAAATTATTTGCCAGAAGCATTTCCTTTTGTCATGTGTATTAAACTCAATAGATATATTGAAAACTAAAATCTAAGGTTCTCTTTCCTATACCTTTAAGAATTTCCAAAGTAAAGTAAATCTAGGAAACAATTGTCGAGCATTCTACATTCACAAATGAAATAAATTTGTAAATCAGCTTTCATCTATACATACATGGTGATTTTTATACATTTATCAAAAAACAAACGTACATATCTTCTCGTTATGTTTACCACTTGTGAATGTATAGTTTTCCTTCTAGATGGTGAATCTACCTTTTGTTTAGTTTATTATTCTATACGACAAGAAAGGGTAATATGACAGAGTTATATCTTCCAATTTTTGTGACAGATTTTCGATAGAATTTTAACAGTTTCATGATCTGTCGAAAATTCATCAAAAATTTTGAAAATCCGTCTAGTTAATACAAAAGATGTCAGTTGGCGACAAAAAGAGACAGAATTTTTCATTATAAAAGATATTAACATTTCATGACTATGTGCAAAAAAGATATTACCATTCATGACTATGTACAAATTAAGACGTGAAGAGATCTCTCATATATTTAGTGGTTTTCACTTTTCAGACCAATATTTAAAACTTCTAGTGGAATATGAGTTGTGGATATGTGCTGGAGCTGCGTTCAAAAACATAAATATCTACCCATATTTGGAAAAGTGAAATTAGTGGTCTAATTGCTTGAACCTCGCGGATCAAAGATAATTTCTTACAAATTTATTTGTACACAAGTAAGTTCTTTTGCTACTTTTCGAAAGTTCTAACAAAATATAACATTTTCTGCACAGTTCATGACAATTTATGGAGATGTAATAAGGGAAGCAAAATCAACTTCTTATCCAAAAGTGATATTTTTAAGAGTTAACGAAAGTGCAACATCACAAAGACAAGTTATAATATGGTGCAAATTAATTATTTTATCAAGATATAACACGTTCGATTTATTTTGGATCACATTATAATACATATGATTATCAATCGCAATGTAGATGCCAACTTTCATCCATTAGCTTTTAAGGTACAAACAGTATTACACTTCCAATCTTTCTTTGCTTGCAAACAAATTGATATTTCCCAACAAGTCTTAAAGATTTATGATATGTGGTTAAATATTAAATCATTATAAAATTAGTTTTTGTCAAAATAATCTTCCCTTTGCTATATTTGTAGTTTTGTTTTTGACAAAATTAGTTTTATAATGATCTGTCATTAAAAAATATTTTCAATAATTTATACATTGTTCATAACAATTTTGACCTTATTCAATATTATATATACACTTGTGTACCATACATAGAGATGTAATAAAGAGAGCATGCATAATCAAATTTTCATTCCAAAAATAACATATATTCTTAACACTTTCATTAAGAGCTACATCACTAGACAAGTTAAAATATGTGCTGGCACAAATTAGTCTTTTTAAGAAATAACACGTATGAATTATTTTGGGTCACATTATAATATGATTATCAATCACAATGTAGATGCCAACTTTTTAACCATTAGCTTTTAAGCTACACACAATATTATGTTTGTCTTTCATTCTTCCAATCTTTCTTTGTTTGCAAACAAATTAATATTTCCTAATAAGTCTTTAAGATATTTGTTTTCATAGATTTTTTATTGAGATATATATTTTAAAATCAAACAAATTAAAGCAACAATTGATGATTAAGGGATGAGATGAGTATTTATGCCTTAGGGTTAAACGAAAATCATGAAGAAAAAAACAAGATTATGGATAACGGCATAACCGGTAACACAAATCGCAGCAATTTACAGAGAAAAATAGAACACAGCCTGTCTTTCCTTCCTTTATATAAAAATAAAAAAAAATTTCTTTAAATACTCTCTCTTCTTCCTCCTCTGCTCTCTCCATCTTCCAAGAAAAAGACTTCATTTTTACCATTATTTGCTCAGGTCAGCTCCTCTCTCGCTCTCTCTCCTCTCTCTTTCATTTTGCTTACAGTTGAATAACACAATGCCATTGAGCTACTTCACGAATCTTCTTTACACTTGTCTTAATTAAGTTTCTGTTTTTTGTCTGATCTAGATCTAGTTTCTCCTCAATGCATTACATTATATGTCTTGGGTCGCGTGAACTTAAGCTTTACTGTCTCTATGTTTGTTGGTGTGTCTGTTTGTTTTTCTTTTTCCGGCAAAGTCTCTATCTAATGTCGAAGAAAAAGTTCAAGATCTGACTAATTAACTAACACTACTTTAGTTCGTTAGTTACAATCTGTGACTATCACTTGTTTGATCCTGTCAACATAACTCAATTCGCTTTTGAAAGATCATCATTGTGTTCTTGAACACAGATCCGGATCTGAGATTTTGTTCAATTCACTGACATGGGTTCTTGTTCTTGATGAAGTTTCGATCTTTGCATTTGTTCTATAATAAAATCCTGATTTGATTTCTTGAAACGCAGTCACACTAGCAGAGAGAGAGAGAGCGAGAAACTCAGAGAAGCAATGGCAAAGATGCAATTATCAATCTTTATCGCCGTGGCGTTTCTCGTCTTCTCTTCATCAACAAACGCCAAAACCGCAAGCCCTCCGGCTCCAATGCTACCGCCGACACCAGCTCCGGCACCGGCTCCACACCACGTGAATCTCACTGAGCTCCTAAGCGTAGCCGGTCCATTCCACACATTCCTCGACTACCTTCTCTCATCAGGAGTCATCGAAACATTGCAAAACCAAGCCAACAACACAGAGGAAGGTGTCACAATCTTTGTCCCAAAAGACGATGCTTTCAAGGCTCAAAAGAATCCTCCTTTGTCAAATCTCACAAAGGATCAGCTCAAGCAGCTTCTTCTCTTCCACGCTCTTCCTCATTACTACTCGCTTTCCGAGTTCAAGAACTTGAGCCAGTCCGGTCCGGTTAGCACTTTTGCTGGTGGCCAATACACATTGAAATTCACAGATGTTTCGGGTACGGTTCGGATTGATTCGCTATGGACCAGGACTAAAGTCAGCAGCAGCGTTTTCTCCACTGACCCTGTAGCGGTTTATCAAGTGAACCGTGTGCTTTTACCTGAAGCAATCTTTGGTACTGATGTTCCTCCAATGCCAGCTCCAGCTCCTGCTCCTGTAGTTAGCTCTCCTTCTGATTCTCCTTCTGCTGATTCTGAAGGAGTCAATGCTAATTCACCAAAATCCTCGCACAAGAACTCGGCGCAGACGCTGGCTTTTGCCCCAATCGCCATGGTTGTTTCCGGTTTGGTGGCATTGTTCTTGTGAGAAAGGAGGAGTTTTTTGGTTTTTGCAGGTTGAGTATGCTCTAAGTTACATTTTGTGAAAGAGATTTGTATTACATCATATTCCACATTTCGTTTTGATTTTTGAACCTCATTTTTTATTTTATACCATTTTATCATCATTATTGTCATTTATCAGTGTTTGTGAATCGAGATTGTTCCTTCATTTTGCTTTCTTTCTTTAGTTGATTTTGCTTCATTTCCAAGTTAAGATGATACCATCCTATATAAGAGGTTAAAGTTTATCTCCTTAATTTAATATCCAAAGATAAGCCACTAAATTATGACGTCATATATTGTCATATATGGATTAGATTCGTAGCTTTGGATTTGGTCCACTCGTAGTAGTAAACAGAGGAAGAAAATGGCGTCTCAGATATTCATACCATCAGGAAACGCCACTATTGGTAGCCGAAACGCGGTTTATGTGGCGGCAGTGCCACTCAAAGCGGCGGCTGGTCCGCCGCAGCTTGTTATGTCGATGGCTTACTCACTTAATCTATGGAATTTACAGCATTTCATGGTCCTCATCAAACCTTCTTCTCCAACTCCTCGAGAGGTTTCTTCATTTCATAATCTTCTGTTGACTACAAAGTATTTGTATATGCCTCAACGAAACGTTTCTGTGGCTAAAATCAGTTTTTGTGGGTATGATCAGGTAATGGTGTTTGATTTCCAGCCTGTTAATCCAGAAAGCATAGAAGCAGCAATCTCAATTTTACTTAGAAACTCGATTCCAGGTTCTAATTCCCAGACAATCATATCGAATGTAATCTTGTGTTTGCTTATTAACTCTATGATTCAAAAAGTAGGAATCTTGCAAGTGTAGTAAAAAATTCTGACAAACAAGGGTTCTTTTTTTTGTGGGTTTGTAGGAGTAGTGATGCAAAGAAAGTTGAAGAATGTTCCTAAACAAAGATGTTGGATGGTTGGATCATCCAAAGTGAATAATGCAATTGAAATGGCAATTGAGTTTAATAACTCATGGGAGACTGATCTTAGAGTTGGCTCTCATGATTGCAGACATTATACCAATGGTACTGTTACAAGATTTGGGTTTTTTTTTTTTTTGGTTCAAATATGTTGTGGCAGCAAAACATGATAAAGCCTAACTCTTGGTTTGTTTTGTTTCATGTTTTTTCATTTACAGAACTTGTCCAACATCTTACCGGAGAAATACAAATTGTGGAGCAACTCCAAAGAAGCTACATCAGTTAATAATCACCTCAATAATTAGTTGAAACGTATGTTCACTTGTCTACCAAATTTAATTGGCCAGCACTTGTATATTTTAAGTTTAACCTAGTAGTAGTACTTAGAATTTATCAAAAAAAAATATCTGAAATGACAAGTACTCAAACCAACATTATTCTCCTTACATTGGTGGTTAATAACCAAACACAAGAAACTCAAAACTTATTATAAAAATTTAACCTTCTAACTTCTTGTTGTTCTCTTGATCTGAACTTTCCAAAAGAATGGTAAAGAGTGACAAAATTGACCAACCACATACAATCTGTTTTAATCTTTCTACACATATCTCCTCTCACAAGCTTCATTGCTACAACACATGACGAAACTCTTTCCATAAATATTTATATGGACGAAGCAACTTGGAGAATAGCTTGAGACTTCTCTTGTCGGATTACAAAAGAAAGAAAAACTTGTTTCCTTTGCCCCAAAAACAACATCAGTTTCCAAGAAAACTCAAAATCTCGTGAACTAATTCACTCTTTATAATGTCTTCCTACTACATGGACACACATTGCACTGACCTAGAATTCAAAAATTAGTAAGATATGTGTCTTTTGGGACATTGAAAGTTGTCTTCTACCGGATGTTAGATATGTGAATATCACACAAAGGACAAAACAGTAATTTAGATCCAAAACTCGGATTTTATTAGATCGGTCGAGAATACAACAGAGTTCGTTTATGTAAATGATAAACGAACTAAGACTTAGGAAACTAAGAAGCTAATGAATGCCTTGAGTTCTTAGTCTCCAAGTCTCTCGGGAATTTCTTCTCTTCTCGGAAATTTCCTTTCTTCTCAGAAATTTCTTTTTTTTTCTACTTGAAAATTTTCCTTTTCCATCCGAACTCAGAGAACTTCTCAATTCCATTAAGAAGTTTCGACCGACTTCGGCTTATCGGGCTATGTTTAGCCCAAGAGCTTGCCTAGCCCAATTTTCCAGGTACAATTCTTTCGTAAACCGGGTTTAATTCGTGCCGATCTCTGTTTGTACCGGAGAAAACCGAGAGTGCGGTTTTCACCTCCAACACCGGACAATTTGTATGTCTCACAAATGTATTTAAAAAATCATTCTCTTCATAAGACAGATTTATCATAATGATTCAGAAAGAAAAAAAAAACGAAATTGGTAAATATAATTTAATTTTAATGCTACGACAATATCAATTGACGATATATCTTTACGCGTCTCATTTAATGCTACGACGAATAAATGCGGTAGACACTACAAGAAAGAAGGGCTTTTCCAACGAATTATTTACGACGATTTACGGTCGTCGTAAATTTACGACGAAATTACTTCGTATGTACGATGTCCAAAAATTTCGTCGTAAATTCGACGTAAAAAATTACCCTCGTAAAATCGTCGTAAATTTACGACGACATTACGATGAATAAAGAACGAATTATATTTCGTCGTAATGTTGTCGTAAAATTTACATCGATAATACGACGAATTGGCCTATATCTTGAAATTGATGTAATATCGATGTAAATATAATGTAAATTTTATTTTGACGTAAATTTGATGTAAATATGCAATGGTAATATGTTGGTAACCAAACAAAAAATCTATATATACCCTTTCTTCTCTCATTATTCCATCAACCAAAAAAAACATATAAAGACACAAATTTTTTGAGTCTTTGAATGTTTAAGTAAAATTTTTAATAGTTGAAATTTATATCAAATTTCAAAAACAAAAAGTCAGTTATTTGTTTTTGAAATGTCTATATACGATCTACGAAAGTGGATGTATACGCCCAAAAATGGTGATGGGTCGTTGACTGAAGACTTCAAAAACGGATTGGAAATATTCATGTACCAGGCCGACCTTATGCAAACTATAATTGAAAGCGGCAAAATGTATTGTCCTTGTGTGAAATGCAAAAATAGGAAACATATTCCTATTGACACTGTCTGGCAGCATTTATTGAATAGAGGGTTCATGCCCCAATACTTTATTTGGTATCAGCATGGAGAGGGATATGGTCAAAGTAATGGTCAGATGGCTCCACGGAGTAGTGGTAATCATCAAGAACATGGGGATTTTGAAGCATCAAATGATTATCAAAGTAGTCAAATTCAGGGTGAAGATCATGATAGGATGCATGAAATGGTTACTGATGCATTTCATGAAACACATGCTGATACTGTTGAGGAGCCCAATGCAGATGCGAAACGCTTTTATGATATTTTAAACGCAGCAAAACAGCCTCTTTACGAGGGATGTAGGGAAGGTTTATCAAAATTATCATTGGCAGCTCGGATGATGACAATAAAAACTGATCACAATCTATCTGAAGTTTGCATGAACGATTGGGCAGATCTTATTAAAGAGTATTTGCCAGATGATAATTTGGTTGCTGAAACGTATTATGAAATTCAGAAGCTGGTTTTTAGTCTTGGATTGCCTTCTGAGATGATTGATGTTTGTGTTGATAATTGTATGCTTTTTTGGAGAGATGATGAGAAGCTTGAAGAATGTCGTTTCTGCCAAAAGCCAAGATATAGACCGCACATTGCTGGGCGTAAGAAGATTCCTTACCAACGAATGTGGTATCTTCCTATCACTGATAGGTTAAAAAGACTATATCAATCTGAACGGACAGCTGCGTCGATGAGATGGCATGCAGAACATTCACAAACAGATGGCAAAATGACTCACCCGTCTGACGGGAAATCTTGGAAACATTTTAACACCGTACATCCAGACTTTGCTAGGTCTAAGCGAAATGTTTATCTTGGTCTTTGCACTGACGGGTTTAGTCCATTTGGTATGTCCGGTAGGCAATATTCATTATGGCCTGTGATTCTTACGCCATATAACCTTCCTCCAGATATGTGCATGCAAAGGGAGTTTTTGTTTCTAAGTATATTAGTCCCTGGTTCAAATCACCCGAAGCGGGCCCTTGATGTGTTTTTGCAACCACTCATACATGAGTTAAACCAGTTGTGGCATGTTGGAGTACGAACATATGACATTTCGAATGGTAAAAATTTTACGATGCGAGCGGTGCTTATGTGGACAATAAGCGATTTCCCGGCATACGGAATGCTATCAGGTTGGACAACGCATGGGAGGTTATCATGTCCTTATTGTCTTCATAGGATTGATGCATTTCAGCTTAAACATGGTCGGAAAACCTGTTGGTTTGATTGCCACCGTCGGTTTTTACCACCAAACCATCAATATAGAAGAAACAGGCGTTTGTTTATAAATAACAAATTGGTTCGTCTCCCTCCACCAGTGTACCTAACTAGGGTAGAGCTTGAAGCGCAAATAGATCATTGGGGTGGACTTGAAACGGTCCCCCGAGGAGGAAATTGGCACACTCCAGCGAATATGCCTGAAGGATATGGGGTTCATCATAATTGGCACAAGAAAAGTATATTTTGGGATCTGCCATACTGGAAAGATCATTTGCTGAGACATAATCTTGATGTTATGCACATTGAGAAGATTTTTTTCGATAACATCATGCATACGGTTTTGAACGTCCAAGGAAGAACCAAAGACAGCGTTAAATCACGGATGGATTTGCCCGATATATGTAATAGAATTGAGTTGCATATGGTGAGTAATGGGAAAGCACCAGTTCCTGTATTTCGGTTGGGTGCTGAACAAAAAGCAGCATTGTTTAATTGGGTATCATCAGCCGTGAAATTTTCTGATGGGTATGTATCTAATCTGGCTAAATCTGTCATGATTGTCATGTGTTTATGCAACGGTTACTTCCTTTTACGTTTGCTGAACTCCTACCGGGACATGTCCATGAGGCACTAGGAGGCATTGGAGCTTTCTTTCGTGATCTAAGTACAAGGACATTATCAGCAGATGTAGTTGCCCAACTGTCTACAAATATTCCAATATTGTTGTGCAATTTAGAGAAAATATTTCCACCTGCTTTCTTCGATGTTATGGAACATTTACCTATACACCTCCCTCATGAAGCAGAGTTGGGAGGACCTGTTCAGTTTAGGTGGATGTATCCGTTTGAACGCTTTATGAAGCATTTAAAGGGTAAGGCTAAAAACTTAGCAAAAGTTGAAGGGTCTATCGTGGCGGGAAGTTTGACAGAAGAAACTTCTCATTTCACGTCTTATTATTTTGCTCCGAAGGTTCGTACACGCAAACGGGCTCCAAGACGTTATGACGAGGGGGTGTAGGACAAAGTTACACAGTAGAAGGTGTGCCTGATATATTCTCACCAATTGGACGTCTAAGTGGGAAACTAAAAGAAACTTGTTGGTCAAACGAACAGGACCTCCACAGCGCACATACATATATACTTCTGAATTGCGAGGAATTGGCACCTTACGAGAGGTACATACAAATAAGCATGCATGATTATATTTTGATTGAATAGACGATGTCCTTAACAATGTTTTCAAATTTCAGCACTTTTGTCAGTCAAGTCCGAGAATGCATTGACGGTGTTTCAGAAGATGAAATTAACAAGCGGATAGACCAACATTATGCAATGTGGTTAAAAGCTCAGGTTGAGCATGATGACATGACATAGGCAGTATGGTTTCATGAGTTGCTCCATGGTCCTATATCGAAGATAACTACTGCAGCTATGTATTTCACACGTGGCTATGTTTTCCATACTTACAGTCATGGCACTCAACGGGCAACTACGAACTATGGAGTTTGTGTACGAGGTGAAGTGGACTTTTATGGGATCATAAAAGAGATAATTGAAGTGGAATACCCCGGATTAGTAAGAATGAAAACTGTTCTATTCAAATGTGATTGGTTTGATCCAACGGTGGGTCGTGGAGTGCGTATTAACAAATTCGGAGTGGTAGATGTAAACGTATCTCGGCGATACAATAAGTTCGAGCCTTTTATACTTGCATCTCAAGCAGAACAAGTCACCTTTGTTCCATATCCTCGAGTTCGAAGTACGAGAATTTCATGGCTGGCGGTTGTCAAAGTTGCTCCAAGGGGTATAATTGATGGTGTGGATCTCCCGCCAATGCAACAAGATGATTGTGTCGACATTACGGAACCTGAGGTTGAAGAACATGTTCTTTTAATTGATCCACGTAATCGACAGGTTGAAGATCTCCATGGGGACGAAAGTGAAGAAGATGCTGACGAATTTCAAACAAGCAGTGATGAAGATGATGAGGACAACGAGGAAAATGTTGAAGATTAGTCACGATGACATTTGTTTGCATGTTTTAAACGTTTAAATGTAACATTTGTTAAATTTGATAAATTTGTTAAACTTGGACATATGTTAAATTTGATAAATTTGCTAAAGGGAAGACAATTATAAAAGAAAATTTGTTTAAGTGTTGACTTGGACATATGTTGACTATTACGACGAATTTACGACGAATGGGTGTGATTCGTCATAAATTCGTCGTAAAGGTCAAACCCTAAACCCTATAGGGTTTCGCTTTCCCAACTTATAGAATGATTTTTTGGTGCATATTCCTGAGTAAGCTCGTGTATTATATAAGGTTTAGTAGTATAAGATTAAAGAACTTGTAGATATGTAATTTATATTACGACGAATATGACGAATAAGTGTGATTCATCGTAAATTCGTCGTAATATACCATCGAATTTACGACGAAATGTAATCCCTAAATCTTATAATCAATTTTTCTGAGGTTCATGATGGATTTAGATCAAGAGAATGATATGGCTTACCATCTCATAAGGTAATACACCTTCCTAAACAAAAAAAAAAAAATTCCAATTTTGACATATATGTGTTTATGAAGTAATCTTAAGGGGTTATATACATTTATGGAAAGATGTAAGGATTTATCTTAGATCTTACCAAATTCATCATTAAGTTGTCTAAACATGCTAAAAGTTTTACAAAACACATATATGATGTTTAAGGATGCTTGTAGGTGCTTATGGATGTATAAATTTTTCAATTCATTATTTTTTGAAAAAATTGTCGTAATATTGTCGTAATATTACGACGATTTTACGACGAAATGTAGATACGCAGCCGATATAATTTTATGTCTTAATTAATATTACGACGATTTTACGACGAATGACACAAATCGTCGTAATACCGTCACAAAACCCAGATACAGACACGTGTGTTTGTCTTATTCGGTTTTTGGCTCGGTGGGACCTCTGCGACGAATTTACGACGATTTCGTCGTAAAGTTGACGTAATTTTACGTCGACTTTACGACGAATATAAATTCTATATAAATGGACGCACCCCTCCTCACTTCGTCGCTCATTCATCTTCTACCTCTCTCGCCTTCCTCCTAAATTGAGGTAATATATTTTTTTTTAAATTATTTAATATTTAATTATTCTTAATTAATTTAGAAATTCAAACGGATTAGGTATGAAATTAGTTTAGGCTTGGAATTTGTTAGATTTAGGATCGGAATTAGTTTAGGCTCAGAATTTGTTAGATTTAGGATCAGAATTAGTTTAGGCTCAGAATTTGTTATATTTATTATTAATTTTTTCCGTTTTGCAGACGATGCCTCGACGGAAAACGCACTACATCAACTTCATGGCGGACGGACACTCTTCCCGGGCGTCTGCCTCGGGAAATACCGATATCCCGTCATCTTCCGGAGCCTCCCAGGTTCCGAATACTGCGGCGGAGCAGTCTCCACCACCTCCACCACCGCCTCCACCACCGCCTCCACCACCACCTCCACCACCGGCCGCGGCTCCTGAACCCCACCCTCCTCAACCGTATGCCCAATTTACGGTTGAGACTTACTAGCCCTACCGGGACGGGGGGCTTTACGACGTCTGGTCCCCGGAAAAGCGGAACCAGGCTCTTATTGGTAAGTAAAATTTTTGTTTATATTATATTTTTAAATTAATGCATTAATATAATTAGTTATTAATGTAATTTGTTTTTTTTTTTGTTTCATAGGTTTAACTTGGATAATTGTGTCGGCCGGAGCGTTTCCAACACAATTAAGAGCCATTTTGTCGAGCCGCACTACAACTGGAGCAAGGTGTCGCAAGAGACGTTCGACACCTGGTACAAATGCTTTGCGGTAATGTTTTTTAAATATTTTTTTATCTTTTAAAATTATTTTAAATTTAATCTTAGTTTTATATTGTTTAATTTTTTGTTTTATTTTGCAGCAACGGTGGAACTGGGACATCGGGATCAACGAGACGGTCCGGGAAGCATTCCGTCTGAAGGCGCAGAAACGCCTAGTCAACAACGTTTCCGATTGGAAGCGGAAGTGGGAGACCGACGGCGACGACGCAAAGCCGAGCCCGATGCCCATTTCCTGCTGGAACGGGTTGAAGGCATATTGGCTGGACCCACATGCCCAAACCACTGCTGCTAAGTGTTCAGCCGTCCGAAACCGGGTCGGTCCTGACGGTCAGAAGTTAGTGACTCCGCACTCTTCTGGCCAAATATCATTTGCGGGAAGACGTCTAATGATGGTAAGTAATCTTAATTATTTAATTATTTCTATTTTTCAATTATTTTTATTTATGTAAGATATTTTTAAATATATTTTTACTAATATTTAATTGAATAATATTATTTGGTAGGCCAAGGAGAACGGAGGAGAACTTCCTCCAATGACGAAGCTCTTCGAGACCACTCACCGGAAGAGGGACGAGACCTTTGTAGATGCTCGGTCAGAGGAGATCTACAATACCGCTATTCAGCGGATCGCCGAGCGGGAAACCCAGGTCACACCTGACGGTACTATCCAAGTACCGTTGACCTTCGCTGAGCAAGACCAGATCTTCGAGGAGGTATGATCGATTTCAAATTTTTTAAAATTTATTATATTTAGTACTTAATTATCTGTACGTATATATGATCCAATCAACGTTTTTATTTTCATTTGTAGGTCGCTCCGAAGAAGAAAGGCCGCACCTTAGGGATGGGCTCTATTAGAGACTATCCCGCCGCCTCGGCTTCAGGATTCCGCACACAGGAGGATCCGAGTCATCTTCGCCAGGAGCTTGCTACGGCCAATGCTGAGATCACCACTCTCAGGCATGAGCAAGTGGCCCAGAAGCAGGAGCTCACCGAGATGCACGACCTCTTCGACATCATTGCGAAAGCGGTTCCGCAGTTGGCCACCCAATCCGAGAGAGGCAACGGCGAGCACGAGGGATCTTTGAGGCCGGTGGTACTTCCGGTGAGCAGACGCAGGGTCAGACTTCGGCTCCGGTTGTGCAGATGGGAAACGACGGTCCAGCAGCGACGGACGGCCAAGACGGAGAGCCTCCTCGAGACGTCGATCTCAACCTCGACGATTATGAAATCTTTCCCATCTCACCTATCTGGACATCTTACAAAACAAGTTAGTTGGTAAAATTCCACATTCACTTGAAAATATTCGCATCTCACCTTTCTCGACCTCTCACATAACAATTTGGTTGGTAAAATCTCATCTTCATTTGAAAATCTTTCGCATCTCAACTGTCTTGGCTTCTCAAATAATAATTTGGTTGGTGAAATTCCATCTAATTTGCAACTGTATGAACCAGCTGGTCAGCTTATCTGTTGAATACAACAAGTTTAGTGGTAACTTTCCCCTTACACTACTAAATCTAACAAATCTGTCAGAGTTATTACTTTCCAACAATCAATTCACAGGCACGCTTCCTCCTAACATGAGCTCTACAGAGTTATTGATGAATAAAGGCGTAGCAATGGATCTGGTACGTGACTTAAAACTCTACAGAGCAATCGAATTTTCTGGAAACAAAGTCGAAGGAGAGGTTCCAAGGTCCATTGGTCTATTGATAGAGCTTCATGTGCTCAATTTGTCAAACAATGCTTTCACTAGTCACATCCCATCATTAGTGGCAAAACTTGTAGAGCTTGAATCACTAGATGTTTCCCAAAACAAGCTTTCAGGAGAAATTCCACAAGAGCTCAGGAACCTCTCTTACCTTGCGTATATGAACTTCTCTCATAACCAGCTTGTAGGTCTGGTGCCAAGTGGCAGCCAGTTTCAAATGCAAACTTGCTCTTCTTTAGAGGAAAACCCTGGCCTCTATGGCCCTTCACTTGAGAAAGCTTGCGTAGATATCCATGTGACATCATCGCAACACTCTGAAAGGCCAGAGCCAGAGGAAGAGGAGGAAGAGACTATAAGTTGGATATCAGCTGTAATTGGATTCATACCTGGTATTGTCTTTGGAATGAAGATGGGATACATATTGGTTTGCTAGAAACCAGAGTGGTTCGTGAACCCTTTTGGCCGAAATAAACACAGACGCATAAGCACTACAACTCAGTAAAGAGGTAATGATTTAAATTTGTAAGAGTTAATAATAAATATTATAATAAAAATTTCTGTATATCTGATCAAATGAAATTAAACATATTGATCATTCGTTGTTTGTGTAGTCTTCTTAAACTCAAGAATCCCTAAGAAGGAAAACAAGCAACTACAACAAACGGACAACAGATAAAGAATTGTTTGTTTGTTGTGTCTTGTTTAGATTGTGTGTTTCTCATTCATTATGTTCTTTGTTTCTCTTTACTTAAAAGAGCCATATTTTCAACTGGAAATATATATCTGTGTCTTGTTTTTTTATCTTAGGACGACCTTAAACATAGACAAATTCGAAAAAAATAAATGTGGTGGAGATTTCAGATTGCTCTCTGAAAGTCATATATGGGAATGTTCTTCAAGGAAAATATTATTTTGGATTACTACCAATAAACTCCACAACACCAGTGCTTCATTTTAGTTTTATCCTCTTATAGTCTCAGGTTTGTGTTTTTTTTTGTTTTTCTGTCTTTGTTTTGGTTACATACATGATACATTCATAGGCCTAAGTTGTCAATGTGGTGGATACTTAAGATGGAGATAAGACTGGAAAAGACTTTTATTCTATGCATGAAGACTTGGTAGATTGACTAGTTAATCAGTCAGGCTGAGTGGATTCATTTCTATCTTTATACTCTATCACGAATGTGGAGTTGGTGGAAATTTCTCAAAGTAATCGAGAAAGTTCTTGAGATCTAACGAAAAAGAAAACTCCCGAATAAAAAAAGAAAGACCTGAGAGAAAATAAGAATTCTCTCGGTCCCATATCGAAGAGAAACCTCCTATATGCCGAGTTAGGATACATATATAAAAGGAGAGGAATCGATACCAGAAGACACCAGAAAATCACAAGAAACCTGGAGATTAAGAGCAATAGATATTCCGAGCATCTTAGTTTCCTTAAGTCTTAGTTCATTTATCACTGTCTTATAAACGAACTCAATTGTACTTTCCCGATCTGATATTAATAAAACCAAACTTTGATCTACATTACTGTTTTACCCCTTTGTGTGATATTACATATCAATAATTGGCGCCGCCTGTGGGGATTTTCTTTGAAAGCAAAAAACAATCTTTTAGATCTTAGCACAAAAAAACTCAGATCCGTGATGGAAAATTTACCCGATCCCGTTGACACGCCAAATGGCAATGATCAAACCGGAGCAGGGGATGGAACTCTTATAAGGCTGGGGGATAACCAACCCCTCGGACGAAAGCACGAGAGGGATCCTCTCGGCAACGGTGATAACCGACCTCCCGCAGATGGAGCGGGGGAACCCCTATCAGTACCAGCACTGGCATAAGCACCGAGACAGGGAACAGGCAAATGCCCCCAACGAACTCCATCGTCGGAACCCTCAATGCAGACTTGTTCCTCTAGGCATTTACTGCACAGCTCGAAGCTATCAACAAGCAAAGTGATGAACGCTTCAGCCAGATGGCAGCCCAAATCGCCGAACTCAGTCAAGCCCGTACTCTGCTGCAAGAACGCAACATCATCGATGACCTCAACACAGAAGGAGAGCCCACTGGGACAATGCGATCCGCCGCTCTCGGGTCAGCAAACACACCGGTCCTAACAGATCCAGCTCGCGACACCAAAATTGAGGCAATGAAGGCACAACTTTACCAAATCACATCAAAAATTCATCGAGCAACGAGCGTGGCCCCGGAGATCGATCGTGTTATCCAGGAAACACAAATGACGCCCTTCACCCCACGCATCGTGGGCACGCCTGTTCGACACTTGAAAAAGCTTAAGATCAAAACTTATGAAGGCAACTCTGACCCGCGCCATTTTCTGACCTCGTTCGGAATCTGTATGAACCGATATTAGTTCCGAACTGCTAAAAGAAAAGATGTGGTCCAGTGCAACTGTTTGTCGAAAGCCTCAGAGGTATCACTCTCGACCGGTTCTCACGACTCGAGGGATACTCGATAAACAATTACAAAAGAGTTAACCACAGCATTATTCAAGCACTTCTCTATGTTCATCGGACAGAACACAAAGAACTCCGAACTGTGGCAGATAGCTCAAGGAGAAAATGAGAGCTTGCGTGACTTTATTCACCGCTTGAAATTGGTGGTCGCCCACTGTACAATGAGCGACGAAGCCGCTCTCTTATGTATACCAAAAAAGGAGCTCTGATAAAAACAAGCTTTCGGAGTGCGATCAAGCATAACCCACCTCTTATTCTAGAGGACGCATTACAGCGAGCTAACACATATATAACAGAAGAGGAGGAAGAAGCTGCCCACGCCCAAAAGTTGTACGCCTAAACATGCTGAGTACAAAGAGCAGCCCTAAAAACCGACACATACGAACCCCAATCGGGCTATGGCAGAGGATACGAGAACCGCAAAAAATTCCACACCAACACAAAACAAAGCGGTCCAACATTCGGGCAAGCAATGGAACAAGTATTACCGGACTGACGAGGATGACTCCTTATTTTACGAGTTCCACAATCGCAGAGGTCACAGCACCAAAGAATGCAGACACCTAAGGGAATATTTACACACGCAGCACCGAAAAGGGCAAAACTCACTTGACGACCTCCATCGTTCGTCCACACAAAGAAGCAAATCATCCCGACCTAATAACACATCATCTAACGGCCCACCTCTGGCAAAGGATTTACCCACTTTACCAGCTCCACCCGCTTTACCAAATCCACCCGCCCAATCCGAGTAGCAAAAGCGTAACCGCGACGAACCGGCGCCAGAGAACCATGCTCCCAAAGCCAGAAAGCGTGTTAACATGATCATGGGAGCCATCGAAACCTGCAGTTACTCAGTTCGGACGATCAAAGAGTACAGCCAACATGCCATCAACGCATCCAAGTTCACAAACGTTACCGCTAAGGCCCCGCCCTTGGTATTCACCAACGCGGACACTATCGGACTACACATGCCGCAGAGCGATGCCTTGGTCATCGAATTCCTTCTAAACGATTTCGAGGTTAGCGGAATACTGATCGATACAAGAAGCTCGGTCAACATCATCTTTAAGGACACATTGAATCAGCTCGACCTCCCCCCAAATACAATCGAACCCTTCATCGAGCCGTCACTGGGTTCGATGGTGAACGTTGTATGACAGTCAGAACCGTAAAAATTCTAATATACCTCGACAGAGTCGCAAAGATCATCAAATTTCTTATCCTCGACAAACCAGCAATCTACAACGCGATCTTGGGAACGCCATAGCTCCACGCGATGAAAGCCGTAGCCTACACCTACCACCAATGCCTCAAGTTTCCGAATATCGATGGAATATACACCCTTAAAGGCAACCAAGCAATAGCTCGGTCGTACTACATCAACGAGTGCAAGCTCTAACCTGCTAACCAAGCCTGTGTGATCAGTTTCCAAAGCACCCCAACCGACCTTATCCTCAAGAAATCCAAACCAAACAAGAGGTTATCACCCAAGTCTGCATTGACGAGCTACGACCAGAACGCCAGGTCGGCATCGATGCCGAACTCGACCCCAAAATCCGAGAGAGTTTCGTTCACTTCCTGAAGCAGCATTCATCCACCTTTGTATGGTCGGTCGAAGACATGTCGGGAATCGATCCACAAATCGCTTGTCACGAGCTTAACATTAATCCAACTTACAAACCTATCAAGCAGAAGTGTCGGAAGCTCGGATAAGAGAAATCACAGGTGGTCAATGACGAGGTCGAATGGCTACTCAAGGCTGGATTGATCACTGAAGTCAAATATCCTGATTGGCTTGCAAACCCGGTGGTCGATAAGAAGAAGAACAGCGAGTAGAGAATCTGCGTCGACTTCACCGACCTCAACAAAGCGTGTCCCAAAAATAGTTTCCCCTTGCCACACATTGACAGATTTGTCGAAGCGACCGCCGAAAACGAGCTATTCTCCTTCATGGATGTGTTTTCCAGATATAACCAGATCCTTATGCATCCTCAAAATTGGGAGAAGACGTCATTCATCACTGACCATGGCATCTATTGCTACAAAGTCATGTCATTCGGCTTGAAGAACGCCGGCGCGACATATCAACGCCTTGTCAACCGGTGTTCACTAGTCAACTCGGATGAACTATGGAGGTCTACATAGACGACATGCTTGTCAAATCTCTCGTCGCACGTCGGCCACTTCTGCACATGTTTTGACATACTTGACCAGTATGACATGAAATTAAACCCTATCAAGTGCATATTCGGAGTGATGTCGGGCGAATTTCTTGGATACATAGTCACTCGAAGAGGAATAGAGGCTAACCCCAAACAGATCACAACCATCCTCGAACTCCCATCTCCAACGACAAAGAAAGAAGTCCAGGGACTGACCGGGCGGATAGCAGCGCTTAACCGATTCATATCCTGATCAATGGGCAAATGCCTACCTTTCTATCAACTCTTCCGAGGAAAAGAACACTTAAAATGAAATGACAAATACGAAGATGCTTTTACCAAGCTAAAGAAGTATCCATCCACACCTCCAGTTCTTTGTAAACCAGAGACCGGTGAAACACTTTACCTCTATATCGCCATCTCCGAGTACGCTGTCAGCAGTGTTCTAGTCCGGGAAGACCGCGGTGAACAGAAGCCAATCTTCTATATTAACAAGCCCCTTGACGGCTCGAAGTACCGATATCCCACTTTAAAAAAATTTGTCTTCGTTGTCGTCATCTAGGCACTGAAATTACGACCGTATTTCCAGTCACATGCAATTTTCGTCTTGACTTAGAAACCCCTGGGAAAATTCCTCCACAACCCAAGCCAGTCTGGTTAGCTTGCTAAATGGGCAATCGAATTTAGTGAATACGACATCGAGTACAGAAACCAAACCGCGACTAAATCTCAAGTACAGGCAGATTTCACCTCTAGAGCTCGTCGATACCAATCCAATCGTGCAACCATGGATCCTTCATGCCAACGGCTCTTCTTCTAACCAAAGATCTGGAGTTGGCATTCGTCTCAGATTTTCCAATGACAAAAACCTCGAACAGTCTTTCCCTCTTGGGTTCCCGATGTCGAATAACGAAACAGAGAATGAAACATTTATCGCTGGACTACGACTTGCCAAAGGAATCGGCGCTTAGATCGTTCATGCATATTGTGATTCTCAGTTCGTGGAAAATCAATTCCACGAGGAGTATGAAGCCAAGAATGATCGTATGGATGCATATTTGAAGATACTTAAAGATCTCGCGTCCGACTTCACAACCTTCGAACTAACTTAAAGATACCATGGGACGAAAATATCTCAGCCGACGCCCTAGCTGCCCTGGCATCTAACTCGGACCCCGACCTTCGAAGAACCATTTCGGTCGAACTAATTGAACGACCTAGGATTGATCCGGCACCTATTTGCAACATCATTACACGACGTCACGATTACGAAGAATTTCCTTAGTTGGCACCACTCCTAACAAGGAAAAAGAAGACTACAGAGCCTGTTGCCAATCTCAATGTTGAACCTGACGCACCTAATGATACCGAGTCCAACCCTGATGATTAGTTTGAAGGACAACATGTTCTGGTCGACATTGAGGCCGAAGGTGAAGACGAACCTGAAGACTGGACTTTGGAGATTGTAGGTTACATAGGCGATGGCACAGTTCCTGCAGATAAAAGGGCAGCTCAGCGACTCAAAGCTCGAGCAGCTCGTTACGTCGTCATCAAAGGAGGCTTATTCAGATGGGACGTAACTGGAACACTCTTGACTGTGTCCACGGAAACGACATCATGGAAGTCTTGCAAAAAGTACATGAATGCGAAGGGGGAATCACTCCGGAGCTGATTCTTTGGTATTCAAAATCAAAAAAGCCGTCTACCAGTGGCCCCCGATGCCCTAGGATTGTGAGAAATCGCTGCACGTTGCGAGAAATGCCAACGTCACGGCCCAATGATCAACCTGCCTACCGAACTCCAAATGACTTATACTGCACCATATCTCTTCATGCGATGGGCGATGGATATTATCAGACCTTTTCGATGGTCAACCAGCCAGAAGCAATATGTGCTCGTCGTTACCGATTATTTCACCAAATGGGTCAAAGCTGAGGCATACCCCAAAATCCACGGAATCGATGTCAAGAAGTTTGTCTAGAAGTTCATTACCTACCGACACGAAGTACCATATGAGATAGGGCTGGGCAAAATATCCGTTATATTTGCTTCGATCTGTTATCTGTCACGATTCGATCCGAAAAATCCGGATATCCGTAATTTTATGGAGCAAAGCAAATACTAAAATTCAATATCCGTTAAAAACGGAGCAAATCACAAATACTAAAATAAATTAAGACGGATATCCGCTCCTCTCCGATATAAATATATGTATATATAGATAGATAATAATTCATATAAAGTGTATAATTATTATATATAAATGTAATTTTTATGAGTTTTTTTTATAAATTTGATTATTATAAATATTAAAACCTAATAAGTTAAGTAAAAAATATATTTTTAAAGAAAATATTGTCATTTTTAGCTAAATTTTAATTTTTTAAAATTTTATTTTAAATATATTATTATTTAAATATTTTTATGGGGCGGATCGGATATCCGGCAAATATTCAATTTTTTAGCGGATATCCGGATAGTTACGGAGCGGATACGGATCAGAAACATGATTATCCGGACGGAGCGGAGCGGATCACGGATATCCTCAAAATCCAGGATATCCGCTCCGCGCCCAGTCCTAATATGAGATCGTCACAGACAATGGCACTCAATTTATTTCCATTACTTTCACCGACTTTTGTGCTAAGTGGAAAGTTCGCCTAAGTTTTTCAACTCTGAGATATACACAAAATAACGAGCTAGCCGAAAAAACCAATAAGACGATCATCGACGGCCTCAAAAAGCGGCTCGACACTGCAAAGGGAACATAGGCGGACGAACTCGTTGTTCTCTGGTCTCACCGAACTACACCACGAAGATCCACCGGACAATCACCCTTTTTCCTCACATACGGAACAGAGACTATGTGTCCTGCCGAACTCAACGTCTCCAGCATTCGTCAAACTATGCTCACTCAACAGCCAGGCGTCAAGAAAGACATGAACACACGCACTACTTAGTCGAAGAGCAACGTGAACAAGCGCTCTTCCGAATACAGAACTACCAGCAACTCGCAGCTCGCTACTACAACAAAAAGGTCAAAGGCCGTCACTTCGAAGATGGCGACCTCGTCCTTCGCAAAGTGTACCAGAATACCAAAGAGAAGAATGTAGGAAAACTTGGTGCAAATTGGGAAGGACTTAACCAAGTCATGAAAGTCATCAAACCAAAAGTCTACCAACTCATGAAGATGGACGGAACCCCGATCCAAAAGTCGTGGATTGCCATGAATCTCAAACGCTACTACTATTAGTTCAAAGAACTTCGATCTAAAAAAAAAAGGCCTTTGAACTACTAAGTTCGGAGAGATCACCCTTTGTACTTAGAACTACGAAGGACTTGATCCCTTTTAAAGGTACGTAGGTAACTCGTCACCGAGTCTAGCTATAAGATCAATAAAATTTTATTCTGAGAATCTCGACACTTAAAGTTTTTAGGTTCAAACACCAAAATCAAACAATATCACATCGGCTTCCTGGCCAGTTGTTCGATAGCATTCCATATGAATACAAACTCAAAAAGCGAGATCCATCTCGCGAACACCCACATGGTGCCGTGGTAAACTCCACATCATAAAGCTGGGGCCAGTCCCGCAATAAAATTTATAAGTCACTAAGAACAATAAGCCGAGTCCATCTCGCCCTTCTAGTATGATGAAGCTCACTTGGGTCTCCGAGGCCGAGTTCATAACGCTCGCACCAAAAAACCGAACTCGTCAGATTCGCACTGTAAGCCGAGTTCTCAACACTCGCAAACGTAAGCCGAGTTAACGCAACTCGCTATAAAGATAGATATGAAAGTAAATAAGTTCAAACCAAGCTAAGCATCTATCTAAGATTTTCTGAGTTCGTTCTGATACTTAGCATAATTTTTTTTTCTTACGAATGCGAAAGGAGTTGGAAAAAGAACGCTAAAATAATAAATAAAGTCCACTAAGGGCAAAAAGATTCTGAACAAAACCCATCAAGGGCAATTGAGTTCAACAGTAAAAAGATAATAAACAAAAGCAAAAAAAATCAATTATCTTTCAGTGCAGCGGCCTGGTCGGCATTGATGATGTCTTCGTTCGACCTGAACTCTTCAACTCCCGCCTGATTCTGAGCCTCGGCGGGTTCACCAGCGCCTGATTCAAAAAGCGGTGACATCCGTTTGTCGTCATCAGTAAGGATGTACGCATCGACGGCCTTATACTCCTCGAGAGCTGCCGCATAGGGCGATTCGATCTCCGCCACCATTTCGGCAGGCACCTTATAGATCCCCTTCTTCTTCAGATTCTTGATGAAGCCGAGGAATCTTAGATAGATGTAAGCTGGTTCACCACAAGGTAAAGCTTGCGATCTCGATCGGCGTCATCCACGCTCTTGATGACCTTTTCCAATCGTTCGCACGCCTTGGCGTGAACCTTCTGTGCACAAGCTCGCCTCTGCGCAACCATCTCTTGAAGACGCTCTTTATCTTGTTTGAACTGCTGCGAGGGGAGAGCATGAGCTTCGGTCAACTCAACCTTTGCTGCCTTGAATTCGGCACTCTCCTGCTTTAGCAGCTCGACGGTGTTGTGGAGCTTGTCAAGGAGTTCGGTCGCAAGCCGCCTTTTGACCTCGGATCTCTAGTCCTTGAACCTTAAAATGTTCCTCGTATAAAGTGAATTCGTAGCTCGCCACCAGAGTGTTAGTCTGACTAGCAAGCTGAAAAAAAAAAAGAAGAATGTTAAGACAACTGAGGCAGTACTTAAATCGAGTGAGTATAACTGAACACTTACCACGGCAGTATTATGAGCAATCACTTTGTAAAGATTCGGATATTGCAGCTCGGAGACTTTGGGCATGTCCAGCACCTCGCCTGATATCTTGTGATAAAGATCCGTGCAGGCGTCGACATTGTCCTAAAGCGGGACCTCCTCGTTGTACACAAACCAGACTTTAGCCCTCTTAGCCGTTTCGGATTGGGGAGAATCGTCGGCACGATCCCGATTTTGTCTCTTACGAGCATTCGATGGCTCAGGCTGATCTTGCTGAACCGCGAGCTCGGATGTTGTGGGGACCGTGGGATTAAGATCGGCGTTAGTTTCTTAAGGCTGAGGAGTGCCTCCTATCCTCTTGACTTTCTTTGAGGACTTTTTCTTCTTCGACTTCTTCTGCCCAATTTGATCTTGCAAGTTCGTAAGAGGAAACACTTCATCAGCAGTCGGGTTAACTTCCTTAGCGACAGGTGCGAGCTCCTGAGCCATCTCTGTTGGCTGGTCATCCTTGAACAAGCTAGGAATCTCATTCATTGAGAGCATTGTTTAAGCTTTTGAGCGTTTAGTTCATTTTGTTGGGGGTCGTAGAAGCTTTGGTTTAGCTTGGCTCTTTGAGGGAAGAGGTTTCGGTTCTTTAACTAAAAGAAAGAGGAGAAACCGTGTAAATGATTTCGAACAAACTTTAATAAAGAGAAAATGGAAAGTAACACATACCAGATTTCCATGCTCGGCGTCGTAAAATATCTTCCCACGCCTCTGGCCAACGACGTTTGCCGGTCTTGCTGAAAGCTGTCTGAAACTCGCTTGGGAGTTTGGAATTGAGAAGAAAGCTTGGAAGGTGACAACCTGCTCAAACGACGGAACAAGGTTAAAAAGGCATATAAAAGCGGAGTAACAAAAAGTTTAGATCGTCTAAAACTACTGATTAGAATCCGCCACTCCGACTGGAAAGGTATATCGGTCTCGCTGACAGTGAGATTTTTAATCTTGAGAAAGAAGTAGTGTGACTCCCAACCATTGTATTTACTGGACTTCACACCAGTGACGATATCTCGCGAGCGCTTAACATTGGCTGAGAAGAACCACTCTTTTGTTGGGTGCAAGTTGACCGAAAAGAGATCCTCGAAAAGTCGGTTGGTTGGATCTCGGTTCAGCTCAGCACACAGCAAACTGTGCCCCGTGTAGTTTGTCACCAATGCTGGCATCATCTCCGAAACAGTCATACACCATCGATTGCAGTAGCCCAGTAGGGGAGCTGGGATCGGGAGCTTCAGCCCGCATGAGGTGAAATAATCCAGATAGACGCAAATGAAGTCTTTGGGAGCATCCCACAAGCGATCTCCAGCGTCGGGAGAAATAAAGGCAGCATCTTTCTATGAGTCTGACTGCTTCAAGCACAGCTCGGATCAGCTCTAGAGAGCAGGAGGATGCGGGCACATCTCAAGGACGGACAGTCGTCTGAGCTGGTACTGGTTCAGATGCGATGTCTACTGCTTGGACTGCGTCGGCCCCAATGCCAACCACAGCATCGACTCCTTCATTGAGATCTTCTTCTCCGAGCTCGTTATCTTCTTTGATCGCATCGTTGTCATCAACTTCAAGGTCCTTTTCATCAGCACTTGGAGCGACTTGGACTCTTGTTTCTCTAGCCTCATTCACCAAATGTTCGGGTGGCTCGACTGTTGCAGGAGGTCGGCTACTCCCAGCGTCAGCAAACCTAGAATTTTTATGAACTAAGGCCGGAGGATATCGTCCGACCTAGAATTTTTACGAACTAAGGCTGGAGGGATATCATCCGACCTAGAGCATCGAGAGGATGACGAAGGTTCTGAAGGATCACGACGGTTTTCGGGAAGGATTCCGTCGAAGGAAACACCATTGGAAGAAGAATTTGAAGACATTTCAGATCAAAAAGTGGAGTCGGAGAGAGAAAGATTGAAGAACAGGAAGAACATGATGAAGATAGATCGGAAAAGTTTGAAGATAGATCGGAAAAGTTTGAAGATTGATCGGAAAATTCAAGGAGTACGACGGAGAGAACTAAGAAATTAAACAAGCAAAAACTAGAGAGAGAAGCAATTCTAGAGAGAAGTGAGAGTGGCGTACGTTTTATATGCTGAAGCAGAAATGAGGAATGCGAAGTGAACTTCGCGTTATAAAGTAACAGTGGGAATCGTGGTTCCTCGATTTTTGCGACGTTTCAGATTTGACGCGCTACATTAAATTTGGGTTTTGGAATGCACAGTAAAATGAATCTACCGGATCTGCCGAGCTCGATTTGTTACTTAATTTTGAAATCAAATTCAAACAAGTTCAACATAAACAAACCCCTTTCGCCGAACTGAGGAGAGAGGGGGGGGCTAACTGTTGGAGGTAAAAACCGCACATCCGGTTTTCTCAGGTACAAACCGAAATCGGAATGAATTAAACCCGGTTGATGAAAGAATTGTACCTGACAGATTGGGCTGAGCAAGCTCCTGGACCAAATTTGACTTACGAATGTAGAGTCGGTAGAAAATTCTCAAAGGAATCGAGAAAGTTCTTAAGATCGGGAAAAAAAAGAAAACTCCCGAATGAAAAAAGAAAGCCTCGAGAGAAAAGAAAAGTTCTCTCAGTCCCATATCGAGGAGAAACCTCATATAAGCCGACTTAGGATACATATCTAAAGGGAAAGGAATCGACACCAGAAGACACAAGAAAATCCCAAGAGACTTGGAGATTAAGAGCAAAAAATATTTCGAGCATTTTAGTTTCCTTAAGTCTTAGTTCGTTTATCAATATCTTATAAACGAACTCAGTTGTACTTTTCCGATCTGATATTAATAAAACCAAATTTCGATCTAAATTTCAGTTTTACCCCTTTGTGATATTACATATTAATAATTAAGGAAAATACTTATGGATTAGATTCATACTTTTGGCTTTGTTCCACTCAGAAAGGTTTTTTTTGGGTTTGTAGGAGTAGTGATGCAAAGAAAGTTGAAGAATGTTCCTAAACAAAGATGTTGGATGGTTGGATCATCTAAAGTGAATAATGCAATTGAAATGGCAATTGAGTTTACTAACTCATGGGAGACTGATCTTAGAGTTGGCTCTCATGTTGTAGACATTATACCAATGGTACTATTACAAGACTTTCTTTTCTTTTTCTTTTTGGTTCATATTTGTTGTGGCAACAAAACATGCTAAAGCGTCTTGGTTTGTTTGTTTCATGTTTTCATTTATAGAGCTTGTACAACATCTTACCGGAGGAATTCAAATTGTGGAGCAACTCCAAAGAAGCTACATTAGTTAATATCCACCTCGATAGATAGTTGAAACATATGCTCACTTGTCTACCATTGTCGTTTGTTTTTTCCAATAAAGCACCAAATCCAACACCATTTTTTTTTTTGTGTTTTATGTTTGGTGTAACACTATTCACTACACCAAATATTAATGTATTTTTTTTCATTTACTAATATAATTAATTTTTCATTTATTAGTTAATTATATTTTGTAGGTTTGGGCATTTAGGTACCGTTGGGATTTGGGTTCGGATTACTTTTCGGATTTTGGATATTTTGGTACTATGATTAGATTTTGGAAAACATCAAGCCACACAGGAGATAAGTGTTTATATTCTTTAATAGAATATGGACTCCAAAATGCATTAATTGAACATTTATAGTCTGAATATGCAAAAAATGAGATTAGTACAATATAATTTATTTTTCGATATTTTTATTTCATCAATTGTAATAGTTTTTTTCGTTACTGAATGTAAGGCTATATTTAGTTTGTAGTTAATATATTTTATGAATAATTAATATTTATCAAAACTATTTAAAATAAAGTAAATTTTAAATTTAATAATATAATAAAAAATATTTTCTGGTTACAGATTTTCACCCAAAATACTAAATTTTACACTATTCACATCACCAAAATTGGTGCTAGGTTGCATGAAAATGGATACAAAACATTTCAAAACATCTTAATGTTTTTATAAAAATAAATGTATGAAAACGTTTGGAAACAAATATATATATATATATATATTACATTTAACAAAGCATTAAAACTCTAAAATATATTAATAATATATAAATGTATATTAATACAAATCCAGTATATAAATATTAATTATTTTAAATCAATATAAAAATCAAAATAAATATAAACAATCATAATATTTATAGTCAAAGACAATTTTACCATTTTATTTTTACCAGTTTTATCAGACCAAATTATCTATAACTCTGATTCATTGAGTAAAAGATCTTTAAACAAAATTTTCTGTAACTCTGATTCATGGTGTAAAAGATCTTCAAACTCAAGTATTTGTCTGCGAATCTGTGGTCCAGTTGTAAACAAGTTTTGGGAATGCGTTACAGCTCTCCCTTCCGGGTTCGAGCTTCCCTGAAAAGAAAATTCACATTTGTGTAGGAAGTATGGGTTTGAACCGAAGGCCTAAAGACACAAATAGTTTATAGTGTAGTCAAGTGACATGCGATCTGATTACTGCCAAGTCGGAAAGCATTCCAAACTCAAGATAAGCAATGTGGTGGTCTATTGGATTTCATAGATCTCATGGCTTGTTAACCCGAGTTTGTTTGACTGTTGAACCATTAAACCAGAGAGAAGTTCTACCAAAACTGACCAGATCAGCTGATAAGATTTATAAAAAAAATTCAAATATCTGAACATTAGTTTTATCAAATGAATCAAATTAACTATTTATTCTCATGCTAAGTTTCTAAATTGTTTGTTTTCAAAAACAAAATGCAAGTTTCCGTAGGATTTTCAACGCCTTTTAAATTGATACTAGGTGAGTACCCGCGCGTCGCGCGGGTCTTTTTCTAAAAATAATTGTTATTCTATAGTTTTCATATTTGTTTTTAATTTTTAATATTTTTATATTTGTATTTCCTAATGTAAGCGATACTATATTTAAACTGAGAGTGTACCCGTGATTATTATTGTGTTTTTAATTATCCTTAATTAGTTTTTGATGTATGTCTTCAAATTAGAATTAGTATGATAAAATTGTTATGTTATTGAAATGTGTGAATTTACTTTTGAACTTCATCAGGAATTGAAATGTATTAATTTTTAAAATATATTTTAAGAAATTATCCATATAACTGTACACAATTATAGGTAAACTAAACACTGAAATAATAATTTTATTAACTATTATTCATATTTTAAACTGCATTGTTTGGGTAGGATTGCTTGTCCACTCAGCCCTGCGCATAAGTCATTATAAATAAATCGTGTTATTAAGTAATTTGGGTATATTTTTTTCATATTTATTAGTTACCTGGTGTCCCATATGTTTCTTGTTGCATCTTTTGGGGTGCTGTCTCTACATATAATTATGTGTTAGAAAATATCATGTATTTGTTATTTTATATTTATATAAATGTAATTATGAACCCAATATATACCTTTTGCTTATGCATGAATATTATTGAATATCTCCTTGTAAACAATGTTTGTGATTCCTTTGCTTCCTGGTTGTTCTTTTTTTGCATTGTAGATTTTGAGTCCTTCCATGGATGTAACTCTTGAGAGAGCGACATATAATTGTCCGTGACTAAAAACTGGTTTAGGTAGATACAGACCAACTTTGTCCAGGCTTTGTCCCTGACTCTTGTTAATTGTCATACAATAACAAACTCGGACTGGGAATTGTCGTCTTCTCATTTTGTAAGGACATTTGGTGTCGGCTGTAGTCATGACAATTCTTGGTATAAGGATTCTTTTCCCAATATTTGTCCCTGTGAGTATCTCTGCTTCTATCACTCTCTCCCCTAACCGTGTTATCAACAACCTTGTTCCATTGCATAAGCCTTCTTTTTGGTTAATATTCCGCATCAGAATAATTGGTGCATTGAGCTTCAGTTGCAGCCGATGATTAGGTAATCCTGAGCATTTAAGACTATTTAGATACTCTGGTGTGTAGAATGTGTTCTTATCTTCTACATTTGTATCCTCACTTGCTATGCTGTCGGAGCTCAGATATTTTTTCATGTTGCCTTCTAGCTTTGACAGAATAAATTCGTTGATCTCATCAACGGTTTCATTTCTTGGGGTTAGAATTGCTCTGCCTCTTAGATATTCGTGATTGTTGAAAGAAGCATTGAAATTTGTGTATGTGGTTTTGAAAATCTCTTCTTCTGGATTTTGGGTTGAAGGTAATAGTAGATCTTTTGCCACTTCTATGTCATTTGTATCTGAATTTTTGGAATCAGATGTTGTTATTTTTTTGGCTGCTCCATCTCCCACTTCCAAAATCCACTTTGAAAACAATTTCTCCTCAGCGTTTAGACGCATGTTCTTGCTAAGGACATACACATTACGTTTTTCCCATAGATATGACCGATTAATAGATGCTGATACAGTATCCTGTCTATTGCCTTGAGGGATTACTGGTAAAATTTGTCTGAAATCACCACCTAACAATACTGTGATTCCCCCAAACTCTTTATCAGCAGCTTCTGGGTTTTTCATGCCCATGATGTCTCTTAGTGTTCGATCTACTGCCTCAAATGTGTGTCGGTGTGCCATAGGAGCTTCATCCCAAATGATAAGCTTTGTACGCTCAATAAGCTCTGCCAGCATTGTTCTTGGTTTTATGTCACACATTGACTCCTCGTGTAAATCTATTGGGATCTTAAACCGAGAGTGCGCTGTTCTACCACCTGGTAATAGTGTCGCAGCAATTCCTGAAGATGCTACGGGGAGGACAATTTGTTCTGTTGATCGTAGCTTGGCGATTATAGTTCTGTAAACATGTGTCTTCCCTGTTCCTCCTGGCCCATATAGAAAGAATAGTTTCCCTCTAGAGTTATCGATGGAATCCATAACTGCGGTGTAAATTGCTTGTTGGTCTGAGTTTAGTGAATCTAAGAGGGTGCTGTGCGTAACAAGTTCTTCTTTGATGTTGTACTTCCTCTCTTCGTCAAGCAAGGAGTTTGATAACTCGCTCATTATGTTTTTCTCGGGTTTTGGCATATCCGGAAAATCATCAAGTGATTTGTTACTTTGAATTAAGAGTCTCTGAAGCTCCACCAGTGTGTATTGCTGAATCTCCTTTTCTGTTAAGTTCCATTGGTAGAAATTCATTTTTTTGCGCTGTTTATATGTAATATCCTCGGATAAAACCTGCCAGAAATTTTGCCACAACTTTCCTGGCGAACTCACTTGACAGTAGACCAGTATTGTTACAAACAATTCTCTCAATTGCCACGCACTTGCCCAACCCGATGCCTCATCTATAGCTTCGTGCCATTCTTTATCTCCATCTAACAGACCCATCGCATTACATGCTTCCATAAATGTTGAGTATGTTTTGTCGCCAACTGTACGAATGTCCGCGAAGCTTGTTTTCCCTTTGACATGGTTTAGAATCAGCCTTAAATAGTACAGATCTCCTGCTGATGGGTGGATGTTCACAATTCTCCCTATTGTTGTTCCTCTTTCCCTTAGTGTCCATATCTTGTTTGATGTGTTCCAGACAAACATGATCGGAAACTGGACGTATGTAATATCTTGTGCTTCCTTATAGTGTTTATTGGCTTCCATCCATTCTGTGAACATTGTGCCTCTTCCTGCCATCCTTGCTTCAATATTTTCTGGAGAATCACTTTCATCAAAGACTACATTCTGTTGCCCTTCTAAATGTATTATTAGCTTTTGAACAGCTGGTCTTTGTTCGTGGATTTCAAAACCAAAGATCCGCCATGAAGCCTCATGTGCTGATAGATATCGGCATTCCTGGTAGTTCTTTATCTCATCTACCTCGACTTCTTTTTCAGTTGTGTTTCCTACTTGCTGAGGTGCTCCTTTTTTCTCGATAATAATTGTTGCTTTGTCAACGCCTTTCGTTATGTACTTAAAAAGGTATTTAATAGCTTTAGAAGTACAACACCATTCCACATTTATGTGTGCTCTGTATTTTTTCATCAAATCCAAGTTATGCGGAATGACATACCTATTGTCAAGAGTGGTATCACTTTTTTGAACGGTGTTCAGTGGGTCTTCTTGGCGTCTGTAAATTATGTACCCATTTTTGTCGCAGGATGTGTTTTGGGCATAAGGTCGTGGATATTTTTTGCTGCAAATCCCATTTTCCATGCATGGAGACTGTGGTCTATCTAGTCCACATGGACCATGCATCATGTGTTTTTTTACTAACTCATATCCTTCTGCATCTCTTTCTTTATCTGGTAGTTCTGCTGATATTATCTTGTCAATAACATCAGGTGAGGGATTTTGGATTGAGTTTTGCAACCACAAGAGGATGTGGGCATGTGGAAGGCCTCTTTTCTGAAACTCGATTGTGTATACACCTGTTTATTTATTTTTTTGTTATTTAATTTAGTTGGCAATAATTAATTATAATTTAAATTGAAGATTTTTTAATATAATTTATTGTATTTTAGTACATAATACCTGCACGGAAGTCTCCAAAGAAAAGCCCTTTCTTGAAATCGCTCATCATTTCATTAAGTTTCATTTTGAACACACGTGAAGCAACGTCTGGTCTATCATTACATGATCCATTTCCACACTGTTGGAGATGCTCTTCTATTTCTGGCCATGCCGGATTTGCTGTTATGGTAATGAATAGGTGTGGATTACCATAAGTTCGGCAAATTGCCATTGCGTCGTGGTAATTCTCGAGCATGTACCGTGGTCCTCCTGTAAATGATGCAGGTAGTATGATTCGTTTTCCCAATGTTTTAGAATCTGTATCTCCTCTTCCTACTGCATCGCGGACGTTGTTGTAGAGATCGGCTCTTAATTTTTTTTGGTTGTTTCTATTGAACCTCAGTCGCTCTTTTTCAACAGCGGTGTATGCGTCTACGATAAATTGGTGCAGTAGCCTCCCGCCTAGGATAAGGGTTTTCCCTTCAGACAACCTACTCTGGATTTGGTATGAATAGTACTCTCGAATAGTAACATTTTCTCTCTTAATTTTAGGCCCATTTGTTGGTTTGTATGGAATATTCAAGTGGAAGCCACTTTCTCCATATGGGAAAAGCAATGGGTACTGGAGGGCCATATAATGTTGGTGGAGAGTGTTTATCCTCTGTAAACCATCCGTTTTTGATTGTACTAAGACATCTCTGTGACCTGTGGAAGATTCAAAATTGCCTACAATGGGCCCTGCAATTTCATCGCCTGTGGGAAGATCATATTGTCTACCCTTCTCTTTTTGCCCAATAAGCCGTATTGACAGCTCTTCTATTTCGCCAGCTTCATATTTATCCCTAGCTTTTCTAAACTCCTTTGTTAGTTGATTATTTGCATCCAGCATTGAAATAAGGTCACCAACTATCTTTGCATCCAGTTTTTCAGACTCCTTTTTTCTTGACATAGTGCTTATCCGGTTCTGAATTTCGTTGGCTGTATCATAGATGTAGAGTTGGTTGAATTTTGGGGCTTGTCCCTCTTTTGGGAGGAGTGGGCCTATGCGATGGTGATTTTGGCCGTGAATCCGGAAGGTAAATGGCCCGTAACCATTCATAACCGACTGATCAATCTTCGCCCCAATTGATGTAAACGCCAAGATGGAATTGTAAACCCTGATATTTTCTTTGAAGTGAGGGGTTGGCAGCAGATCTTGTAACTCCATTGGTGTTGGTCTTATTCTTGGCAGAAGAACTCTTCCCTTTTGACAGCATATTGTAAATAGTGGTTGTCCCGAAGTTGATCTCTCGTTGCTTTCTGCTTCCCATACCAAAGCTCCACAATTGAAGCATTCTTGTAGTTTATTAGGTTTATTCCTATTTTGCCTTTGTATGGCTATTTTTATACATAGTTGTGAGTTAATTTCTACGAGATTTTATATATATAGATATATATATGTATATCGGAGGGGGGAAGTGTTGACTTACGGCGGCCTTTGTTTGTCATTGGTTTCTTTTTTGATGGACCAGCAATATGTTTTGATTTTGGTGTCGGGGCTATTAGCATTTATTGGAGGTGGAGAATATAAGTACGAAGAGGATGTTATGATTAAAATGATCATGTTATGGTCTTCTAGTAATTTATTATTTGTAGTTTTTTTAAATTTAGTAATTTGTTACCTTTTTCCTGACACCTGTTTTTTTTCTCCTTAAGAATAACGCTTCTCCTTCTCCTTGCTTCTGCGCAAACATCTGCAAAATAAGTTAGGCCTGTTTTTAAGTTTCTTTATTAATAATATCTGCATATTTCTGAAGTTGTAATTCAAACCTTTGTGTCCTGGGCCTTCTGGCTTAGTTGAGGGACATCCAGATTTCGATGACGTCCCAATTATGATGGAGTTTCCTATATGATTGTGTTTGATATTGTTAGCATTTTTTGCGGTATTTGTTTTGGGTAGCAATGTTTGTTAAATATTGTATTATTTATGAGGACAATTATGCATATGAAAGCTACAGGTGTTAAACGTTTTCGTTTTGGGATATAGTAATTGTGTCATGTAGACGTTACGTCTCTTGTATTACACCTTTGTTTGTATTATTTTTATTTTAATTTGTTAAATAAGTTCATGACTAAAATTTTGCCTTCTCTCCAGCTATATATCTTTATATTTTAATTACATTTTTATGGCCTCTTTGTATTAAGATATGTAATGTGATGTAGGTATATGTTTTGAGTAGATAAATGTAGTTGTATATAGTTCTATGATGTTATATTGGTTACTATTATGTACTTTTTCCCTTTCATAAATCAATGAAGACAGTTTTTGCGCAGCATTTAATTTACGAAGCAGTCCCTGGTAAGCAGACTTACTTTTACATTCGCGGTTAGTGTTTATTATCTGCCGTCTTTTTGCTCTGTTGTCTCTTGTATCCTTTTTGGAAGATTCGTCCAACTCTCGTTTGCGTGTATCCATCACCCTTCATGTATACAAATTTGTAGTGTTATTTTAAAACCCTTGTATAATATGTAACCGTCCTACAAATTTAAACATTCCCTAGTAATATTTCATTCATTAAGATTGAATTTTTTGTTCTTAGAAAGCTTTTTTTCCCTTCCTCATGGTCTACATTTCATTAGCCTAACATGATACATCAAAGATATCAATCGGGTACTTAACATGTTTTGGTTTGCCTTGTTTGAAGTATTACGCATACAGTCATACAGAAATATCAATTAAAATTTAATTAATGATAATATGATGTGGGCATAGTTACTTGATAAGGTATGATTGTCAGCTGGTGGTTTTCTCGCCAATGATACCTTATTTATTTGGTAAGACCCTTTGGAAGTGCATCTCGTTAATCCTGTTTGTTGTGTAGTACTCATGTTTATTTATTTTTAAATAAGTTTTCTTATTATATTATACACCATATGTAAGAATATAAGAGTTGTGATAAAATTACCCAATTTTCCGATGTATTGCCCCCTTCCTTATATCTCGCTTTCTGGAGTATGCTTGCAATTGTATGTCTGACCCAAATATTGTTCTCACTTATGCTCTTTTTTATTTCTTTACAAATCCTCTCCAAACGGAGGCTTTAAAATTCTGCTTGAGGTTTTCCAGTGGGTAGTTAGGATTGGGGGGTTTTAAAGTGAGGATTGTTTATACCATTTATTAACTATGACAGTTACTTTCTAACATACGTTTGTATCATTTAGAGCTGTCTTTATTTCTTCGCCGATAACATGGTTTCAGTTTAATTGCCTCTTAGGTGACCTTGTTTCTAAATCATTCAATTCTGACCTATTCAGCGGTAATAAACCGGGCACGGTATGATTCTGTTTGGGTCTTTTATTTTACCGCGTACAAGTACGTTTTATTTAATGTCATTGGCCGTTGTACAAGTATGCAACCGTCAGTGTGGTCGTTGACCGGCAAGGGTTTCGCTTAAAACGTCTTGGGCATACGACGTTTAGAAATCTCGTTTTTCTTTCATTTTTTACTCTTGCTTGTTTAGAAGAGGTCATATATGACTGTTAACGTATTTATTATATGTGTAATTAGTAGTTACTAACGTCAGTTTTGTATGGGAATAGTAGAGTAGATCAATTTGTAACGTTTTTGGTTTCATTGGTGGTTAAATAGGAGTTAATAAAAGTTAATAAGGTAATTATTGGTGGAGGAGATGTGAGAATTTCGGTTTTGATGGGCAGAGGAAGATTAAAGTGCATTAGCAGTGTTCCCTCATCTCATCAGCCACTAATAATTGTACAAATACATATTCGAATATTTAAATTAGGGGAAGGTTTAATTGGAAAGACGAAAATTGAAAATGGCTTCAGTTTCCATTAAATGATCATTTGGTCATTGGTATGTTATTATAACCCATATAGTTTTTTTGAAATCAAACAATAAGTTGGCAACTAATATTTTTAAAATTTTTTTAAATCATTTAGAAAAATATCAGATCACGGTATTCTAATTTTAATGAGTATTCATCCTATGTCATATTATTAGTAACTGGGTAACATATCATTCTAATATAGCATGTGTTTGTTCGTCCCTCGCGAATATATATGCAGCACTTTGTGAGTCATTAATCATTACGAAAAACTTAAGAAGCTTCATGAATTTAACTTTGTTAGAGGTGAAGATGACGACTTGACGTTTGTAAATACATAGACTGATATAATATAAAGATTAGTATTGTAACATATGCATATATTCACTGATGGCTTATATTATTGTTAACTGTTTAAAATACTGAGCATTGAATTAATTTCATAGAACACCAATAAAATTAATTTTGTGTACAGATAAAACCCTATTTTTTAGAGATGGATCCAATTTTAAATTCTAAACTATCAATTAATTTAGGTATACTTATTTCCATAAAGAATAATCGTAGCATTATAATTAAATGTGGTCCAAAAAGGCTTCGTACATATACTAAAATGTTGTTTTCACATCATTGAATAAACATTGTATTTTTCAAATTTAGAAAACATAATAGTGTTCTCTGCTTGTTATGCGTTTTTTTTAAATGGCGTACTGACATTTATATAAAACCTTTCATAGTAGGTACATATTTGAGACAAGGCATAGCTTAGATAAGCAACTGTTGAAACTAATAGGTGCTGCAAATCTGATTCATGGTAACCAAATCGTCTGCCCTTGGGCTCTAAAATTTAAAATAAACTCTGTCGTCGTAACAATGTCTACATTTCTTTTGACTTAGTTGGATCGTCGTTTTTTGGTCTTTGGAGATGCCGCAATAGCTGGCTTAAGCTCTGTTTCCAAACTTTTTGATTCCTCGTTCTTAACCGTCATGCTTGTCCTTGCTATTCCTTGGGGTGCCTAATATATTTAAGTGTATTTAGTGTTGTGGGCACATATTTTGAATGATACATTGAAATAATAACGGTGAAAAATACCTCTTTCTTGCACTCAGGTAAACAGTTCAGGATCTGGCCACCACAAATTCCATCTGTCTTTGCTGTATCCATTGTCCCAGTAAATTGTATACCATGTTTTATCTTCAACGGACCTTGGTCCCCACTTTCTTCTAAGATCACATCTTCTGAATCCTGAAATCATTTCCGGTTTTTTAAATTTCATCTACCTGTTTATTTAGTTTCAAAAATAATTTTTTTTAACCTCATGAGCTATCTCTGCATCTTCACGTAGAACTCTAGTGACGGTAAATGTTTGATATGACGTAGTGAAGTTGTAATTCGTGATTTTGATCTGAAATTCCATCGCCTTTCCTACAATATCTGTAATACAGTGTGGTATTTCCGCATGGTTGTTGCCGTCTTCTTCATTTGTGCCCTGTTCAATAATTTTGAATTAATAATATATATTCTTAAATATTGTGTTGGCTGTGTTTGAGAGATTGTGTAACAATATTTGAAAACTTCACCATGAGTAAACTGACTTCTTCAGCATTTCTGTTGTTAATTTCTTAGCGGCTCTATCAAAAATAACAAAGTTTGTACCTCCTGTGGAATCCTCAACCACTACCTCCACTCTGAATCTGGAAAATTCCATGACGAATTCAATTAATAGTAAACTGTACTTAAAAAATTTTGAATATCTAATTATGCTCAATATAAATGATTTCTTACTTCATCACTCCAACTGCATTTGTGGTGTGGCATGTGGAACATGAGAAAGATGTATCACCACGAACCAATTTTTTAGAGCATTTTGCACAAGATATGTAGAACCAACCATTGCGTGAACAAATGGAAATGACCTTAGCTTTACATAAAACCTCCTTTTCCTATAATTGTTAAGTCAAATTTGGTGCAATTCCTTTAGAACTTGATGCCTCAATTACACCTCTCAACTTTGTTCAACAGGGGAAAAAAGTGCTTACTTTTCTCACCGTAGACCTTGTGTACTCTAATAATGTTTTGATTGACAATCTTTCCATGTTTGCTTCCTGTTGCCGGTGGTCTTCTAGAGACGGTGGGATTGTGTGATCAGTAATGCCCATCCTTGCATGACAAGTTGTTTTGTTTACATATTTTAAAATAATTACATTAATAACCTACGTAATAGAGTAATATGTAGAATGAGATTGGATTTTCAATAAACTTACTTTTCCATAAATTGCCTCACCACTTTTAGATCTGTTTGAAAGTAGAATTTTGATGCTCCCGTGCTATTCAAGTACATTGTGCCTAGTTTTAAATTTAGTAAAGTTAGTTATGAATCAGTATAACAATATCAGGGTGTTGGGTTTGTGAGCGTTTTACCTGCAAAAAGTTTGGGGTTCATACATGTGCAAACAAGCACAACACTTTGTCGGCCACATGATAGATACTGTGATCGGAAATCAGCTGCTTGGCCATCCCAAATTGTTAGTCGCACAGTAGTACGTCTGTAAAACAATTTAAGAAGATTATATTATTACATATTTTTTGTTATATTTGTGACAATATCTGTGTAGCAAATGATTTAGTTTACAAATTATTGTAGTTGGGAAAACGTGTTTTTAATTCATAAGATTTCTTTATGTTAATGTGTCTGCTTTTTAATTTAATTGGGTACAGTAATATCTATTCTTTTCAATGTTAAATGTTGTGTTACGTTGTTGTGAACGTTATATGTTGTTCATAAATAAGGTGGCTATAATCGTAATATTTCTGATTGAAAAACTTACTCGCTCAGCAAAAGAAGCAGCACAATTTTTTGGCTAGAGTTTGGGTCTTCTAGATTTGGCCCTTGAATGCTTAGTATCTGGCCAACAACATCTGCATACAAGTATGGAAAACAGGGTTGTAAGTAACTTTTCCAGTCGGCACATAGTTAATATTATATTGGAAGAATCGTAATCGTAATACATGTTATATTATAACGATGATCACTTAAAATTTTCAGGGTACCCCTTAATTGCATGTTGGTATTTGCTAGTGCCATGTACTCAGCATATGTGGACATTCTGAAGAACTCCTGTTTGATGGGCCTTATTATGTTTTCCTCAATCGTTACTTCAGTACTGTCAGTGAATCTTATGGAGTTCTTATTGTCCGTCACCTTGTAGCGGTCATATGCGGGTATGACTTCAAAGTTGGTGATTTTGTAAATTTTCCCAACATGAAGGTGGTTTTTGAATTGAGGTATTCGACGATGGTGGATTGAGGCTTGGATAAGGGAGTCCTACATTTGTTGTGGTCGTTGTCAGTTTTGTCAATATCTAAAATGTGAAAGCTGTTATTGACCAGTTTTAGTTGTTATGATTACCTCACAATCAAGAAGAAGCATGTCCAGACTCATCAATTCCCCATTTTTTTTGAAGTTGCGGGCCTCCCACATTCGCATAAGACGGATTGTGATATGTCGCATACTCGTGCCGGTTGTGAGATTCGCAAGGGTGGTGGAAGCATGTTGTTGTTCTGGTGGAGAGGAAGCACGGGCATCCATTTCTGGTCTTACTGTTTATGTACCTGCAGTTCTATAGAGTAGATTAGGTGGGACAGTTTGTGGATATTTATATAAATCTATGAACCGTGCAGCATATAGAAGGGGGAAAAAAGATGAAGGGGTGTGAAAGGAGGAGTTGTATTACGTGGTTTATTGTTGACTCTCAGCTCTCAGTATTTTTGGTGGGTTTTGGTGATGGAGTGACGGTATTTATAATTTTAAGGGTGTGTGAGACCGTTTTGCTAACGGTTACTATTACTGATAGAAGATGAATCAATCTTGAAAATAATGTTTAAATTAGTGACAAAGTGGGGTCGGTTAACAACTTCTGACATTCCCTTTTCTTAAACCCTCTAATTTTAAGTTAATATTGTTCAGGTATTGTGGCCTTCTTACATTCCTGGTGATCGTATGTTTTAATACCTTAAGGGAAGGCTTGTTATGACAAGTTAATGTGAAATCTGATGTCCTTAATTTAGTATTGCCTTTATGTTCTGTAAACGATGTTTAATCATGGAAGAAAATATATCTACCTCGTAACTTGTTTCTGTCTATTCAGCTTCCCTGCAATAATAATGTATTTAAAATTATTAGTACGTGACGTTAGTGTTTTCAGGAAATATACATTACATGCATGGGTGTTTGTAGTCATTGATTATGTATTTCTGAGTTTACTCACAGCAGGAAATTTAAAACTGAACCGGTTGTTTTTTGTGCACATTTAGTTGGACCATCGGAAAGGATGTAGAATTTAAATGACATTTTACTTCCCGCATATATGTATTTTATATTTCCAAAAATCTAATATTTTCTTGGTTTGTAGGCCCTTTTGCTCTATTTATTATGCATGATTGTGTGTTTATATTAATATGTTAGTTAGGATGTATTGTATTAACGGTTTTGTGTAAACGCAGGTTTTTATATTTTATTTTTCTACTATATTGAACTAAAATCTTTGTCATTTTTGGTCATTATTTTGTGAAAAAGGAATTTACGGTAAGAACACTGTATCTTCTAGAAAACATAAGGTACATAAGTGTCGTAATGACAATATACTATTATGGATTCATGGTATTTTGTACCGTAATTGTTTTTGTGGTTTTTACAAGAGTGTATCTGATCCTTTTTTATCTAATTTTTTGGGCCCTTTCGAGGTTTTTTTTTAAAATTTTTTTTGTCTAATTAATTTAAATTTGGCTCTACTTCTCGGAGGGAATAGGGGACTCGTTGTGTATTTTGAATGGTGAATCACATGTAATTACAGTTCAATTATAGTTTTTCTTATTACACAATGGGCACCACTTCTATAATAATTACAAACAGAAGGCTGGTGTTTTGGTAATCATTTTTTCTAAACCGGTGTAAATATGAATTTAAAAGCAAGGACTAATTGTGAGTCTTGTACGATAATTATCAGTAAATCCGTACTGATTAGAAAGCGTGGTTTGAGTGTTTGTTTTGTTGGCCTGTTATGTTAGCTGGGTAAATTTGTAAGGACATATTTGAAACTTGAAATAGAAATTTCAGATATATTAAACACAAATAGATATTTAGTAAAACAAATGGTGAAATGGAGGGGTGTTTAACAACGTAATAGGGTAATTCCAAAATAAGATATGGAAAACTAATATTTTGAAATTACATTTCATACTCTTCCTAAATTGTGTAAACAAATTTGATCATTTGTTTGTAATAATAGCACTTCTCGCAAGTATTTTCCATGTCATTTAAGTTGCAAACATATGGAGGCATCATTGCCCATAGTGAGTGTGCATATTCTGGCTTCCTTATGATTCCAATCCCATGAACACCAGTTTTAATATTCTTCCAGCATAGGTCTGCTACTGATTTGTCTTCCTTCCACCCAAGCTTGTCCAAAAACTCTTTTCCTACTTCATATTCCCCAGTACATAAGTTGATTATGCCATAGAGATAAACAGCCTCTTTGATTGGACTTTTGTGCTTTGCAGCCACCTTCAAATGATTCAAGCCTTCAAGAGGATTGCCGAAGTAAAAATACTCTAACAATCCTTGAATGTAGTGTGCTGATGGGTTGGAATGCTGTAAGCATTTAGCAAGTAAATCTGTATAATTGCCTATAGCCAGCAATGGTGTTTTTACAATATCATTGAGCTCCAATGTTGCTAGGACCTGAACATCATCAGCTGATTTTCCAAGTACCTTGCATGTTAGCATGGCATTTTTAACATCAACACGTGATGTCTGACCAGCTAAGCCTAGAATTTTGGAGAGAATGTCTTGAGGGAGGTAGGAAAGCGAGGGTGTAGGTTGGTTTGATTTTTTCATTGTAGCTGTAATATTATTGTTATAACTTGTATTAAAAATTGTATGGTGGTTGGTGTTTTTTGGACGAGTTTGGCCACCGCTTTTATAGGGTGAGTTGTCATTAGAAATGGGTCGAGGTCATTTAATATCGGGGACTAACCATATTCTATATAGTAATTGGGTTTCGTTTTAGGCATTAATATGGCTGTTACCCAATGCAGTCCATTTATATTCACATGCAGAGAAGATATAGAGTTCTAAACCGCTGATTTCTCATTACAAGTGAATAATAATTTCACATATTAAATGATTATAATTGTTTTAAATCACATTAAATTTAAATTAAATACATGATGGTATCAGGTCAGAGGGGTGTTTGAAATTCACCAAGAAATTACCAAAGAAGGCCCCAAATTCAAAGAGGAGATGTTTTAGGAATTAAGGATACGTGTGTTTTCTTTAACTTAAGAGTAATGAGGCACCATAGTGTTGGAATAAAGGGAAATGACATTGGGTTATATATTTTGGCGTTTTTTAGATTTCCCTTACGGCGGTTACTATTATTATTTCCTTCTTAATAATAATTTTGACTCTTTCTTGAACTTGCTTAATAAAGCCGAATCAATCCCAAAATGTTCAATCGACGCCAAAACATAGGGATTTGTCATTAATATACCTAAACTATAGTAAACTTGGAAATGCACCCTTCAACTTCTTTTTCTCAGTTGCAGTTCATCCTTTAATTACCAGGAATTATAATATGAATTTAATTGTCTATAATTTTCCCCTACCAAAACCTTGTTGATGGAGTTAGCCGAAAAAATCCAGGCCGGATCAAGTATAGTGAAATGTTTACTTAAAATTGTACCTATGTTTACAATTGTGTAGGTACTTATAGCTTAGCTATTATGAGACTCAATAGTTTAATTGTATAAAGAGTTATTAGTTGTTATTTGGGTTACAAATGATAATCTGAAATTAAAAATTAATAATGCGGTTGTGATAAATTGATATGAAATGAGGAAGTAGTATACAGTCTCCAACTCAGGTATGATATTGAGCGAGTGTTTTGAGTTTGTTCTTTTCCGGATAAGTATAGTATCAGAATTGTGACAGTCATTTGTTCGTAAATTAGACGAAATGTTTTTTTCCGGAAAGAAATAGCAACTAATATGGATGTGTACGTGAAATTGGACAAAACTATCATCAGCAAACACTAATTTTTCTCAAAACATCCAGAGACCCCTGGGTAATGCTTGAAAAACGATTTCCATATGTGTTGTTTTCCTTATATGATTAAAGTTTTTAAGGTGTCTGATCACTGGGTTTTCTCAGTTGAGGTGGCAATCTAGGGAAAAAAGGGTCGTGTGTGTAGTACAGAGAATCACATAATGATTGAAGCTAGATAATTGTATTATTTTGTTTTTTTGTTTCCTCAGAATTGGCTTTTGTGGGCATAGAATATATCATATATATGAAATCTGATACATTAGAGTTTCATAACAAGACATAGATAAAAGAGGACCGAAATGATAATGGGATAACTTAAGATATGCTAAAATGGAAACATAAGAATTTCAGAATGGGCATGTAGTATCCTCGCTGATGGGAATTTTTCATGCAACTACAGATGGTGTAGGGCGCCTTTGGTTAGATACGGTGGCTTTTAGTATTTTTGTTCCCCACTTCCGGAATGATAAATGATGAGGTACTTGCAATGTTGGCATTGTGATTTAAAGACTGCATGGTGTTATCATTCTCTGCATTGCCCGCTGTAAAAGTAGGCTACAATTTTGAAGAATAACACGTGTTATTGAAGGTGGTAGATTTTTACCATAAAAACAAATGAAATGCATTTCAGAAAATGTATGGCTAAATTGACCTGACCAATATTGGTTTGGTTTCTGATCTTTGCTACTGTGAAGCTGCGGTTTGTGACGGCATAGTTTTAAGCGGTTACCTTGACCTGGAAAATTAATGAATTTCCTATGATGTCTTCAAGGTAGTCACTCAAATCTGGGAATATTTCTTCTTTGACCTGTATATTATGTATATCAGAATAACCAATATTAATAAATATGAGTAGGTTTTAAATATTAAGAAAATATTAATTAACCTTCTTGCATAAAAGGTCATATGCATTTGGACAGAGAAGATCAATGAACGCATCGTTTGGCATCAAAAAAGTGGCTATATCTCCCCCGTCTAGTACAGCCAATGGTACATAAAACCTGAGTTATATTTAGACATGAAGATTATTAGTTGGGACTAAAATAAGTTTTAATGGTATTTTCCTTTAATATATACCTCTCATCTCTGTAATAATCATCTTCATGACATTGAGCACAAAGAAGACTGTTGTCATCAGCTTGTAAGGTGCCAAGACAATTTCTGCATGACATGTGGTTCCACCCATATGTTGATAAAACATCTACAACTGTAGCTTGGCAGATGAAGTCAGCGTCCTTGATTCTCTGTAAATAATTTTAAGCAGTTTTGTATTAATTAATTAAACAAACTAACAGACATGAAGATGAGGCGTAGAGTAGACCTGAAAATATGCCTGCGCAATGAATTCAGTGAGGTCTGCAATTGTCACACTTTCTAGCTTGTGAACATTAGTAGCTATGTCGTAAATAGTAAAACCTTGGCTTCCTTGGATCCCAAAACTGAAAAAGAAAACATTGTATTATTTCTTATATATTTTTATTAAAGTAATTGATAATAGAAGACAATAAGGCACCGCTTTGAGAAATCAGATATTGGTTTGATGTTTTTGTCAAAAAAGAATTGGGTGGACATAGTGGAATCCAAGTAAAGCATTCCTGTATAATAAAATGAGTGAACAAATTGATTTCAGATGTTTGAAGTGAATTAAACAGATTTATAAATGAAAGTAGTCATACCTTCAAGGAGGGACGGGTTGAGCGATGTAACCACAGCAACAGATTTAACCTCGCTAGGTGTATTTAGTAAACCCCGAAATCGTGAAGCTGTATCACCCCACAATGACAGAGAAATTGTAACATTTCTGTGCAAAGACAGTGGAATGATTAGTTGTAAGCAAATAGTATTTTGTTTCTATATCCTTGAAATTCCTAAATAGTAAGGGTAGTGACTAACGGTAAGAGGTTCAAGCGAATGAGAACCCGATCTGTAGAAGTTGGGTTATGAAGATTGGTTCCTTCAACTGTTGTGATTTCGCCAACAACATCTAAGGAGTTCAAATTTTTTTTTGTATTAAAAAATAGGAAAAAGGTAAATTAGTTTACAACACCAAAACTTTTGTGATTATTTTTTTGTGTTTAAAATCTAAAATGTATCGTTATAGGTTTCAAAAAATTTGCAATGTGTTTCAAAAATCCAAAATAGAAAGTTTGCCATAAATTTAAAATAATTAATTGTAAAAATAAATTTTTTTTTGAGAAATATACCAGGGAGAGCAAGGTTTGTGTTTGCCAACGCAAGTAGATGGTCGTAGCCTTTAATCCTAAATTTGTACTTGGCTATACTCAGCCATGTGTTGCTGACATCCACCAAACTGGTGTTCTCGGTGAAATTGATGACTAATGGATAGTCTGTCACTTTGTGGTGTTTAGTGCAGCCTTGCACTTCAAAATTGTGAATTTGGAAAATTATCCCCTCCCTTAAATCAGCATAATATTGTCCCACAAGTTCCTCGGAGATGAAGCAATGGATAGTTGTGTTCTGTGGAAAAAGTAAAATGGTTGATTACATATGTTAGGCTTAAGGAAACAAAATATTTAATAGGAATAGTATAGTAAATACCGATTCATCAAGCAGGAGAAAAGAGATTCCTTTGAAATCTTCATGATTGGTTTCATTACGAACCGTCCAGAATTTCAGCATGCGGCCAACAACATGTTGTGCTTTCAGACCAAGACACAGATCTTCAAAGACAACATAAGGACCAATGGTTTGAAGTGAAAAATCCATTGTCTTTTTGTTTTGATATGGAATGAGTAATTTAGTGAGTGATTGTTTTTGCTGGGGTTTAAAACATTGTGAAGGAGATGGGCAGAGTATTTAGTATTTATAGTTTTGTGGATTTGTTGTAGTATTTAATAGGTGTGTTAAAGGTATTATAAAGGAAATTTGTGTGGGAAGTGTAGGAGTCTTTCTTTCGAGGTGAACGTATGCGTGAGTCAGAATTGAAGAGGTCATATATGACTGTTAAAGTATTGAATATATGTGTAATTAGTAGTAACTAACGTCTGTTTTGTGTGGGAATAGTAGAGTTGATCAATTTGTAACGTTTTTCGTTTAATTGGTGGTTAAATATGAGTTAATAAGGTAATTATTGGTGGAAGAGATGTGAGAATTTCGGTTTTGATGGGCGGAGGAAGATTAAAGTGCATTAGCAGTGTTCCCTCATCTCATCAGCCACTAATAATTGTACAAATACATATTCGAGTATTTTTATTAGTGGAAGGTATAATTAGAAAGACGAAAATTGAAATGGCTTCAGTTTCCATTAAATGATCATTTGGTCATTGGTATGTTCTTATAACCCATATAGTTTTTTAGTGGAAATCAAACAATAAGTTGGGAACCAATATTTCATATTTTTTATTAACTATTTTGAAAAATATCAGATCACAGTATTCTAATTTTAATTAGTATTCATCGTATGTCATATTATTAGTAACTGGGTAACATATTTTGCTTGTCGTTGTTATATGTATGGCTATGAAATTCTGGTAATGTTTACTCATTTGTTGATGGCATGCCGTAGTCTTATACTTTGGTGGGTGTAATGACAATTTGCCAAATATAGGATAATGACAGTGAAGGCATGTTTTACAAAACGTAAAGTAAATGATCGCCGACAATCTATTCATGAAAAACTTGTTTTCTATTGGAGGTTAAGTAATTACAGAATGTTTATATTGGATCAAAAAGATATTGGTTCTTTCACTTGTTGTTATGTGAATAAAATTAACTAATTTAGTCTTACACGTAGCTAATTATTGGGTGGAGTAGGAGTTCAATTTTATTTGTGACGTCGACTTTTAGTTACACAAATTTGGGATTTTTTTTGGTAAAACACCAATTGTGTTTTTAAAAATAAATTAGGAAAATTACCAGATAAGAATTAAAGATTTACATACTCACTGAGTTATATAGTGTTATGTTTTGAGGAGTATAAGTTAGGGGAAAAATTTGTGTAATATAGTTAGAGAAGTTGGGAAAATAACATTTTTTTGATGAAAATGGAAGAGGGATCGTGTGCGTTTCCTACATCGCTTGGAGAAAGGAAATGAAGGTGCTCTAACAGTTGATGCTATTGGTTGTTACTAAGGACTTTTTAAGAGATTTCTTAATATTTTTATAACTTTATTCAAGATTTTGTAGTGAGTGTTATGTATGCAGGGGTATAAAGTTCCTAAATAAACTTGTATAATTTACTTAGAGAAGGAGGGAAAATAACATAAATTTGATGAAAATGGAAGAGGAAACAGCAAGTTTAAGCGTTCAGACATTATAGTGTGACTAAAGACCACTGGTTGTTATTAAAAAGAGGATTTACGAAAGGAATAGCCAGACTGAAAATAAGGTACCAAGAAAACAAAAGTAAGGTAGAATATAGAATAAAGATGTTGATGAAGTTCAGTAGTCATAGTATTCATTGCTTTCACGGCCTTCTCATATACCATTTACGTAATTTCCAATACATGAGAGAACAGTCAGACCCAATGCCTGTAGTTGTTTAGGTGAAGCCCATGAAGTAGCTTCTGCCATTGCACCATAGTATTCAGCAATTGTGTCAAGTACATCTGTAGCATAGCTGGTGTCTCCTCTTGCTATTGAAATCCTCTCTTCTTTTTCAATCCAAGCATGACTTTCTTTATCCCAGTAAAACTTTATTGGGTATTCGTAGGATGTCTTCTCGAGTATTTCTCCAAAAGCTTTGTTTCGATGAATCCATAATGCAAAAGTCGAAATTCTTGGACTGACCAAATTGGAAGGGTACCTCAACATGGCTTCTCTGACACAACAAGGAGAAGGAACCTGGATATATATATATATACAATAGCAACAGAGTAAATGGTAGAGGACTTAAGAAGCAAAGATCACACACATATATAGACAAGCAAAGTATTCGTAGTTAGCACTATATCATAGTTATATGTCTGCGAAGCATATATTTAAATACCAAAAATTGTAATTGCTAAGCTCTCTGTGTGAGAGAGAAAAAGAGCAGAGGATGTAATATATGCTTGTAAGGAGTTTATGTACTATCAATATATAAATCACAATCATAATGAGGAATGGTATGTTTAAAAGTATGCATGCTCAATTACGTACAAAACGAGTAGGTGTTTTTTCAAAGGTGGATGAATACGGGAACAGATGACAATGATGGAATATATGAACTTTTGTTTTCAGAAAAACCTGAGTGTCTCCCGATGGGGGCGAACCCAAAAGAATTAGCAAAGCGGATGGGGATCCAACCTGTAAATCACAGAATATGATTCCAAATTACAGGGGAAGTCTTTGTATTAAAGAACACTATATGCTTAACATAAACGTTAATACTTAGTGCTTAGCACAGATTTGACCTTGTGGTAAATGTGAGCTCCGGGAGGAAATCTTTCATGGGCAGGTGGTCTGAAACACAATGTCATTTCCTGGAAAACAATACGGGGAAAATCGGGAGCCATAACAAGCAAAATCAGGTTGAGAGTGTAAATACAAAGAGAAAGACTAATATGATTACCGTGATTGTGTTGCACATGTAATCAGACAACGCGCAGTTGAAGCTCTTGCAGAAACCTCTGTAAACCTCCGTTATAGTCCGTGGATCAGGTACGGCGGCAGCGTCAACAGCAGATGGCAAACAGAGTTCTGGGTCATCGTGGAAATACAATGAAACATTTAGCTGGAGCCCCTTCTTCTTTACACACTCTGCAACTGCTAAGTATCCTGAAAAATCAGATTTGCCTGCGTATTTGTGCTCAATCAATCGACATGAGTTTGGGAGCTGAATATCATATGTGTCGACCGGTTATAAATTGTTTACAAAATCAGGGATACCTAGAGTTTCTTTCACGTTGAGCAAGTTTGAAGCTGAGGACAATGGAAGCCCGACACATAAGTGCACGCTTTGAAGCTGCAGTAATGTGGGACAAAAAAATAAACCATGTATATAAAATCTTTCTGCCACTAATCATGAGTTTAAAATAAAGTCACCACTTGTGTCGTTGAAAACATATTCAAATAATGATAAGTTATTTAATACACAACTATTTACAAATATGCACATCATCACATCAGCAAAGATGAAATGAAAACAATGAGAAGGGGAAAACCATAAACCAGGAGAGAGCTGGTGTGTGTAACCAATTATAAGTTTGTGTACCTAAGTTAGTCAAGGTAAGTGGCCACCAGAATCAAAATGTTGGACGGTGCTATGAAGAAGGAAATGAAGTGCGTAAATAAACGTTTACAAATTGAAGATGTAAATGCAGAGACTAAGTACCTTTCCCTCTCGTACAGATGTCAATGGTGCATTTAGTTGCTGCTCAAGGTGCTGCAGATCTTTCATGCTTAGAATATTGAACTCCTTACCATGCATGTGTCTGCAGAACAGAGAAAGACAAATCCATATAATCACAAATTTGGCTGGTGCTTAAAGGGAATTTATGTTATAACAAAGTGGGGGTTCGGACCCATACAACTGGCTCTCTTGAAGCTTTGTAAGCCCGTCGTTTGAAAGGGAAGTCCTTGCACAATCTTCCTGAACCATATATATCAAATGGTAAGGGAAATCAATAATCACAACTGAATCTGTTATATGGGAGAAATATTAAACAAACCAGTGTAGAGGTAGTGTGAATATCTAGATCGAACAATTGAGAGTTGAAGATGATATATTACGTATCAAGTTTTCAGCCTAGAGTTACGTACAGACGTCTAAAAAACGACGAGGTATATTCAGTGCTTTTATTCAGTTTGAAAGCTAAAGATACATGTGTGTTCTATAGATGTAATACACATAAGATACGGCTTACATAGTTTCACAAACGGTTCCTATGAATTTGTTCACATCCGAAATATAAACCGTAAAAGAAATAACAAAATATGGAAGTTGCCACCAACTAAATGGCGCAATTACTCTATTCTCTAATGAGTGAGGAGTAACCATAAAAACAGTATACATGAATGAAAATAAAAAAACAATACGATTTCAACATGGCCGAAGAGTGGCTGACCTCTGCTTTAGAAGTAATGAGAGGGGCTTGTGAAGAGAGCTGGTAATTCTGGTATCTCATAAGCATTTGGGTCATGCTGCACGACAATTGTGAAATTACATGGAGAGCAGAAGGGAGGTGAGAGTAGAGACGCTTATTCGGGGATTCATTATTCCTCTCAGGTGAGATAAATTAAGAGACGTGGACTACTAATACAACTAAGTGGAAAGCCGGCTTAAGGATGCACAGATCAACGCAACGCATGGAAATTGAAAAATGAGAAAGAGTAATTATGAATACCTGGTGCTGGCGAACTGGAAGAGCTTGCCAGACTTGGAGAAGACGATGACCGCGACCTCGGCGTCGGAAAGAGTACAGAGCTGGCGAGCATTCTTTACCAACCGAGAACGCATCTTCGCAAAGCTAGCTGGCCGGCGATTCGCCTGAGCAAGTCGCTTAATCACGAGTTTGCGACGAATCATCTCAATTTCACAATCGTGAAGCACAAAATATGGGAGAATGAAGAAATTTTTGAGGTGATGAAAGTGCACAAATTTGGCATAGATCAACAGGTGAGAATGATTTTGTAGGCATTTCGAGATAAGGAAGTCCAGTCGGCAAAGTGATTGATTACTGGAAAGAGTGGGGATTAATTACAGGCGTTAAGAATCTGAACAAGCGAGGCAGACGTAGTGGTAGCAATTATCATTGCTTGAGAAAAGATGGGTATACCGTACCCGACGAATGTTTTTATTAAAATTGTGGTCCAATTGTAAATGTCTTTTGTGGATTATTAATGGGCTGTGTTTTAAATGTGGATTTCAGAAACCCAGCTTGTCATCTTAAAAGTTTTGATAATTTAGAAGGTGTTGTACACGAATTAAGACCAACGGGGAAGTGTTTTTAAATATACATCAAAAGGTGGACACGTGGCCTCCTTTCACGTGCTGACGTGGCGGAATTATGGAGAGAGTTGGCGTAGATTCATATATATAATTTTTTAAAATATGTTTCCAACACGTTTTCGATTCCTTTCCAAATCTCGTACAAATTTTCATGAACCTAGCCTATAAGTATATTTTAAGTATTTAGTATTTATTTAAACGAATATCATAAATGACAACTACACAAAACCAATATTTGTCTCCTTAGATATCTAGCTAATAAACAAACACAAGGAACCCAAGATGTAATAAAAATCTTACCCTTTAAACTTCTTGTTGTTCTCTTGATCTAAACTTCCAAACAAACTAGGTGTCTTGCCCGCATCTTACACGGACCCCCGAGAGGTTTAAAATTGTAAAACATAATTTTATATAATATGAATTCCCATCCCTCCCTCTCTATATTTATAACTTAGATCTCCTTAGGTTTTCTCTTCTTTTTCTTTTTCTTTTTCTTTTTCTTTTTATCTTTAAATTAATGATAAATTCTACAATATGGCTTTAGCCTTATCTCTTCAACTTCTCCTTCTCTCTTTTGTTCTCTTTGTTACCTTCAAGCCATTGTCATCTCTTTTTTCCACTTTTTCATATCAATCATCACACATTTCTTTGCCACCCAATTATCTTTTCTTGTTTCATCCATTGTTTTCGCTTCCGTGTTTTCTTCACGCATTTCAGTCAGGGGTTCAGACCCGTTTTAGTAGTATCGAATTCAATGTATGAGTGTTCAATCTCTGTTGGCTCGTGTTCAAGTAAACCAGTAAACTTCAGAAACACATAACAAAATTTTTAACATAGAAACCTATTCGAGATTTCATCTCATTCTTCAACTCTTCTTCGAAGATACAATATAAGCTTTATCTTCTAAGATTTGGGTTTTAGAGAAGCAATCAAAGAATGGACTGTTCTATTTTTTAAGCAACGGAGTTATACGACACAAAAATTACTTTGTACACATCGAAACATATCAGAAATGCAACGTCTGAGTTTGTCATTCTTCAATTCACAAGAATTTCAGTCATCTATGTTTCTTAGATTCTGGTGTCACAGGATCATCAATTTATTATGTACACTGATGAAGCCCGGAACACTAAAAGTGTAGTTCCAACAAGCTGAAACAAATTAAATTACAAGGATGATAAAAATTACAACCTGAATATTTCTCTAGCAAACATTCTTTTTCCTCTGTATTGGTGACTCTTCTTCCTTCAGCTGGTTTAATCTCTCATCAGGGGTTAAAAAAAATTGATGAGATCATAAACAAACGATGAAACTAAGAAGTGGGTCAGGGATTAACCATAGTATAATTCAACACCAATTGGATGGTGTCATTTGCAATTGGTTTGCACTCTGTTCTCAATACGATTGTTGTATATCAACACAAGAACTTGATGTGTAAAGATTATAGTCACACCGAATCTAGTCTCGTTGTCACATGCTTTTCTTTTGTTCTTTGAAGTTATGAGACATCACATTCCCTATCATCGACTTACCAGCAAAAATATTGCTTTAATGCCTACTAGATTTAGTCTTGAGAGTAATTTAATGTTTTTCTGATTATAGAATGTGTTGGGTAAAAATTAAAACTATAAAATATTTTTTCCAGAAACAACATAATTGCCTTTGGGCAAAAAAAATGGGAAAATTATAAAACAATAGACCTTGTTTTGTTCATGTTACATATTTTTAGTAAACTATAAAACCAAAACTAATCCGAACTGGTTACTTTTTTTTTTGCTTAAAAATGCATGTCCACACAAGCTACCACGAAAATAAACATAAACAATAATATAAAAAAAATATATAATAGAACCCAAGGAGAAACTAAAACATGAAATATACACACACACAAAAAAACTCATTTATATGGTTTTGATCCTTCTAAAAAGATAAAAATAATAAATTAGAGAGTTTACGAATATCAATAAAGCAAATTAGAAATTTTAATAATTTGTTGAACAAAAAAAGAAGTATTAATGATTTATTTATAATTACCTGTTAGATTCATTTGAAGATATGATTGCAAAAGTTTGAATCAATCACCTATAGTTTGCGGGATGAACTCTAGGTTCAAGGAAGACAATAAAAAAGTTCAGGTCAATCTATATTTACGAATAATAACTCAAATATATCCATAGGAAAAACTTAATAAAGAGGAACACAAATATCTAATATGGAAGCAACATATTTTATATCTCTATATGAGTAGACATTGACATAAATGAACCTTTATTCGTAAGATATTACAGAATATATTACATAAATAAATCTTTACTTAAAAAATATTACATAAATAAATTTTTATTTAGAAGATATTAGATAAATAAACTTTACAAATATAGAAAGCTCAACTAAATATTCTTTTGTAAAAGATAGATAAACATAGAGCTCACATATTTGTTTTAAATATATATGGATATAAATCAAAAGTGTATTTAATTTATTTACTGATTGTGGTCGTGTGGTGAGGGTGTCAAGTTTTACCCTAAATAAAATCAATAGCCGCAAGTGCACAGCTGATCGATTGTAGTACTTAGGGATCGAATCCACAGGGAAGGAGGATCTTTCCTGCAAAAGCCTTCGAAAGAAATATAAAGTAAGGAAGTCTAGAACCAGGCGAGTTTTGTGAGGGTTTTGGTGGTGTGTTTAAAACGTAAAAACGAATCTTAAAGAGAAAATACGGGAATTAAAATGACCTAATAACTAAACTTAACGAAAACGAGTAAAAACGAGAAAAACGGTTAAATCTAATTGCTTTAATAAAAATCGATTGGGAGAATGAAAATACTAGACTAAAACTTGAAAGAAAATCGGTGTAAATCTATAGGAAAGAAAGCGCTGGGGTTCAGGAAGTTTTCTCAGGGGTATGAACGATTCAAAACATTGCTAGAGAGTAAATTTGATAAGATCTTAGTTTAAACTTTTCGAACTGGAGTCACGGACGTATGAATATGCCACTGTTGTGATCATAGACAACTATCTCTCTTAACTCTGACCAGTAGGTTTCCACTCTGGCCCTAGAAAAGAAGAGGTGCATTATGTTTAAGACTCGTCAGCATTCACAAATCGCCCATAGGTAGGTTTCCACTCCTATATTTGTTTTGCTCTCCCAAACTAGATCTGACACCGGATGAACACTTTCGTGTCACCAAGCATCTGGATCAGATTGTAGTTCATGACGATACTCTCATGCAGTAAAAACGAATTCAGAAGAAAAAGTTCTAAGATTCCGCTCAAAAGCTCATGGAATCCTCATCGAACATATATAGCCCCATCGAAAATCCCTTAGACCCAACAATAAAACTACTCAGACATGATAAACGAAATCAAAAACATAGTATTAAAAAGTAGTACAAAAACCGAATTTGAAAAAGAAAGAATAAGGGTTCAAGAGATAGATCTCTCTCTCTCCCTAAAACCTAAAAACAAAGCTTAAAGTAAAATTTCTGTAAAGTATTTCGTCTCTCTTCTTCTCTCCCTAAAAACGACCTAAATGACATGTATTTATAGTCTCCAATACTCTCTAGTGTCTAGGGTTCCAGAATTGAGGCTGGGAAAATGATATGGGCTTCAAAAATGGGCCTTCAAACTCGGAGTTAGCTGGCCGCGGTCGGGAAGTGCGTGACCGTGGGGAATGGATGGCTGGCCGCGGTCAGGATGGTTGTGACCGCGGGGAATGACCTGTTGGCTGCGGGTGAAAACGCTTGCTGGCTGGTTTATGGGACATCTTGCTCTTCGCGTATCTTTTGATTGAACCGTTGGATTGCCAAGCTGTAAAGTGTGCTGGAAAGCTGATACTTTCATCTTTAAGATCTCCAAATTTGAGCTGGATCAGACGGTGAGAAGGCCTTCAATCGGGGGTGAACTTCTGACGGTTTGACTATGAGCTAAAAATCTGCTATTTTATCCATTTTGTTAAGCTTTTCCCTAAGTTTCCTGAAAAGAGTCTTGGAACTACAAATACAAGAAAAACATGATAAAAGTACTTAAAAGCAATTAAAAACATAGAAAAAGTATTTCAAAACGATCCATAAAAGTGGTCAAAATCCGGTGTTATCAACTCCCCCAGACTTAAACCTTTGTTTGTCATCAAACGAAGTAAAAGTCTAAACTGGTTAAGTGAAAACAAAAAGTAGGGAATGCACAAATCTCAGAGACATGAACTCCTAAACTAGGACCAAAGATAGTGCATCAATCCACAACTTAGTCTCGAAAATTCTCACCAATACACAAAAGATACTAGTCCACTTTTTCCGTCATGCAAAACTTAAACAATCTAAATCTTGATTCCAGTCAACTAGCTTTCTACATTCATTAAGTTCAATAGTGAGTTCTCATTAAAGATATCATCCAGGGTAGACGGCGTTTGACATTAAAAGGTTGTTTAAGTGGTGGAGTTAAAGTGTTTCGGGTTTCCTGATAAATCTGGAGGATGCAAGATAATATGCAAAACCGCAAGAGAGATAAGGACCTATTGAGGACCACAATTTTCAGTCATTTCTTCTTGCCCAATGTTGTTGCATAATCCTTCCTCTTTTGTTGTGAACAGTTATTCCCTCAGACTTAGATTCTTTCCGGGAATCAGAAAATGATCTCCAAAACTCCATAAAATCGAACTCCAGTTGCCTTGGGACTTAAAATTCGACATCTCTAGACTCTCTAAGGCTTTTGTTTCCTTTCTTTTCTTATTTTCGGATTTTTTTTTTAACGAAAAGAAAATTCCTTTTAAAGAGAGAGAGAGACTATAGGACAAGATTGTACCAAAATTTGAGATTTTTCTAAGGCAAACTGAGCTTCCTCTTGTGTTGAATCCTTCCGGGAACTTTTCCGGCAAATCGCAGGTCTCTGTCTTTGGTGACTGAAAATTGCGTCGTTCCTCTTTCTCTCCAACGTTTTTGCACTTATCTGCATATAAGACAATAGAAAACAAGAGTGCTTGTGGTTTGAAAGAGGATTGGTTAAGGTGGGGTACTAGCTAAAGATGAACTAGCCATTCAGGATCAACATAGGTGGGGTACTAGCTAAAGATGAACTATCATTGATTCATGTTCACCATTCCCTCTAAAACGTATTTTGTTTTGAAAACCAATTTTGAAAAACTTTAAGGAAAATTCAAAAAGTGTAGATAATGCAAGACTCATGAAAGAAAAGTGGTTAGAAAGGAATGAAATCCTCCCCCAGACTTAAATCACATTATCCTCAGTGTGAAACAAGTCGAGATTGGATGAGAAAAATGCATATATAATCGAATTGGTAAGGCTAAAGAGAACTTACCTGGATCCGAGATGCTGATGGAGATGAACCGGATCCATTCGTAGAGGTTTGGGAAGGTGATATGTGGTGATGAAGGTGGTGGGAAGTGATAAATGAGGTGGAATGGGGATTGGTGAGGTGGAATGAGGTGAAGTGGGTGGTTTGGATTCGGGTTTCGTCTCAACGACCATTTGCCGCGGTCAGGAGCCACGCGACCGCGGTGAAGTGGTGCTCGGCCGCAGTCAGAAAGACGCGGCCGCGGTGGAACATGCATTTCCTGCGGTCAGAACATCTGCGACCGCGGGGGCTTATATCGCGGCCTGTTCCTGCTTCTCCTTGGTTCCTGCTGAGCCGAGCAGTCAGGGACCATCCTTCTTTTTGGTCTTTTCGATTTTTTTTTGATTTTTTTGGCTTTTTTGTTTTATAAGAAACACCTAAAACTAAGAAAAAGATCAATGGAAAAAGAAAGAAAAATCCTAAGGAAAACAATACCTAAATGGGTTGCCTCCCATTAAGCGCTTCTGTTTTAAGTCGTTTAGCTCGACTTTTGGTGTTGGACGTGGCTTAGTCCAATGAAGAAGGCCTTGTCCTGAGACAAGTCATTTTCGACATCTCCTTGCTTTGCCTAGCAGGTTCTTCGTCACTCCAAAGTTCTTCTTCAAACTCTTCTGTTGCAGAACGTTTTCCTGCTTTGCCGTTGTATGGGACAGCTTCTGTGAAGACATCTTTGTCGATATTAGCAAACGAAATCCACCAGTTTGGCCAGTCCATTATAGCTCCGGAAATTGCTAGAAAGGACCATCCGAGAATCACTGGATGTGTTGCGTCTCTCGTTTCGACAATGTAGAAGTCGACCGGCACAATGCAATCTCCTATTCTCAAAGGAATATCATGAGCTATTCCTTGAGGTGTTGCATTGGAATAATCAGCTAGACTAATTCTTGCTCTTGTCCTGCGTAGGTGCTTAATACCAAGTCTCAAAGCAATTGCCTTGGACATCATGTTAAGACAAGCTCTAGAATCACAAAGCACGTTTTTTTAACATTTCACCTCTATAGAACAAGAGATGAGAAACTGACCTACACCTTCGATTTTGTGAAGTGTTCGAACAGGTTTATCTCCTCTAGCATGATTGAACAAGTCTTCTATCTCAGGGATTGATTCCTTGCTCTCACAGAAGTAATGGCCTATCATGAAGTCCTTGCAAGCTCTGGCAAATGTGATTTCTTCAGGCAAATTTCGGACTATATCATTGAATTCGTCGAGCTTCTCTTTGCTGATTTTGTTGGTATAGTAGCTGCAGTCTTCAGGTCTTTGAAGGTGGATTGAATAAATTGCAGCATCAGGTGATGTCCTGGGAAAAGTCAGGCGTCTGGCCCTCCTAAAATAGGTTCGGATATCCTCTTTTGTCTCCTTGCTGTACCTAAAGAAAACTTGCAAACAACCAAGGTGCCATATATCATTGAAACCTGTATAAAGAGGGATCGATTTCACAAACTTGTTGAATTCAATGAGTCTTTCCCTGGAGATTGGTGCTTCTAGTTCCACCATTTTGTCTGGATTGCCTCCTTCTATGAACAGGCGATAGTCTTCGTCCTCGAGATATTGCCCTTCATATTCATCTTTATATGCTAAGACTATGTTACAGGGAAGTACCTCATCTTTTTCTTGAGATGTTTTGGAGCTGATGGCGTCCACCGTTTGCTCAAGAAAAGGAGTTTTGACCGTCTCAGCAGATGTATCAAATGAACATTGACCTGTAAGATTAGAAAAGGGCTGAAACGAAACTGACCGACTATTTTCCGCGGGTGGAGGCTGCACGACCGCGGGTGGAGAGTGGGTTGCCGCGGGTTGGAGGCTCACGACCGCGGCTGGAGGGTTGTTGGTCTCGGTCGCTTGAGTCGTGACCGCGAGAGAGAGACTCCAAGATGGTTCAGCCGTTTCATCTTCTCCTTTGCCATCTAAACTGATTTTTGGGTCTTCCAACTCTATTTCCTCTTCTTTTAGGTCAAGATCTTTGATGGGAAGCGTTGAACCGTTCGTTTCACATTCTTTCATAAGCTTTTTGACCTTATCTTCAACTTCATCTAGGGCACAGACTACTTTGTAAGAGCAGAAAGATCATCAAGCTTTTTGTTAAAGTGAATTGACATGCTGTCAATTTTATCGTGAAGGGCGGCTCTTGATGTGGCTTGAGCTGCGATTAAGTGCATGACCACCTTCTCTAGTCGACTCAATCGGTGACTGAGCTGGACGTTTTCATATCGGTGAGGCAGACGACAAACAGGATGTCTAGGGTTTACCATTGGAGGTACGTAGGGCTCGTTCTGGAACGTTCTGTAGTCTTCGGTTCGAATTTCTTTGTAGAGATCGCGTAAGTACTGCTTTTCTCTGCGTCTGGTGGCTTGAGGAGTGTTGTAAAAACCTTCCTCATAGTAGGGATTTCGATTTATAGGATCCATTGCTTCTGAAGTGGAAACAAAATAACCGAAAAATGGAAATATGCAGAAAAAAGGGTTCTAGAGTCGATTTACCAACCTTTCTCAGGGTTTCGCAGAAAAGAAAACGCGTGCCTTCCCCGGCAACGGCGCCAAAAACTTGATTGTGGTCGTGTGGTGAGGGTTTCAAGTTTTACCCTAAATGAAATCAATAGCCGCAAGTGCACAACTGATCGATTGTAGTACTTAGGGATCGAATCCACAGGGAAGGAGGATCTTTCCTGCAAAAGCCTTCGAAAGAAATATATAGTAAGGAAGTCTAGAACCAGGCGAGTTTTGTAAGGGTTTTGGTGGTGTTTTTAAAACGCAAAAACGAATCTTAAAGAGAAAATATGGGAATTAAAATGACCTAATAACTAAACTTAACGAAAACGAGTAAAAACGAGAAAAACGGTTAAATCTAATTGCTTTAATAAAAATCAATTGGGAGAATGAAAATACTAGACTAAAACTTGAAAGAAAATCAGTGTAAATCTATAGGAAAGAAAGCGCTGGGGTTCAGGAAGTTTTCTCAGGGGTATGAACGATTCAAAACATTTCTAGAGAGTAAATTTGATAAGATCTTAGCTTAAACTTTTCGAACTGGAGTCACGGACGTATGAATATGCCACTGTTGTGATCATAGACAACTATCTCTCTTAACCCTGACCAGTAGGTTTCCACTCTGGCCCTGGAAAAGAAGATGTGCATTATGTTTAAGACTCGTCAGCATTCACAAATCGCCCATAGGTAGGTTTCCATTCCAATTCAGAAGAAAAAGTTCTAAGATTCGGCTCAAAAGCTCATGGAATCCTCATCAAACATATATATCCCCATCGAAAATCCTTGAGGCCCAACAATAAAATTACGCAGACATGATAAACGAAATCAAAAACATAGTATTAAAAAGTAGTACAAAAACTGAAATTGAAAAAGAAAGAACAAGGGTTCAAGAGATAGATCTCTCTCTCTCCCTATAACCTAAAAACAAAGCTTAAGTAAAATTTCTGTAAAGTATTTCGTCTCTCTTCTTCTCTCCCTAAATATGACCTAAATGACATGTATTTATAGTCTCCAATACTCTCTGGTGTCTAGGGTTCCGGAATTGAGGATGGGAAAATGATACGGGCTTCAAAAATGGGCCTTCAAACTCGGAGTTCGCTGGCCGCGGTCGGGAAGTGCGTGACCGTGGGGAATGGATGGCTGGCCGCGGTCGAGATGGTTGTGACCGCGGGGAATGACCTGTTGGCCGCGGCGGAAACGCTTGCCGGCTGGTTTACGAGACATCTTGCTCTTCGCGTATCTTTTGATTGAACCGTTGGATTGCCAAGCTGTAAAGTGTGCTGGAAAGCTGATACTTCCATCTTTAAGATCTCCAAATTTGAGCTGGATCATACGGTGAGAAGGCCTTCAATCGGGGGTGAACTTCTGACAGTTTGACTCTGAGCTAAAAATCTGGTATTCTATCCATTTTGTAAAGTGTTTCCCTAAGATTCCTGAAAAGAGTCTTGGAACTACTAGAAAAACATGATAAAAGTACTTAAAAGCAATTAAAAACATAGAAAAAGTATTTCAAAACGATCCATAAAAGTTGTAAAAATACGGTGTTATCATTTACTTATTAAAATATTAAAATATATTGTATTATTTTAAATAATAATCAATTTATATATATATATATATAAAATCTGTTAAAGCTTGTGCAATATTTTTCATTTGTATTTTCATTATTAATTAGTACCATTTTCAAAAATCAATTCAATTATTTTTATAAAAACTGAAATATGTTTTCAAATTTTTAAATTGTGTTTTTTACGGGTTGACCAAAAAATATTTTAGTAAATTGCAAAATAGATTAAGTAGACGCGTTTGTCCACTTGAAAATCCTATATATATAATTATTATTTGAGTAAAAATTTACATAAATGAAAATTTATTTGTAAGATATTACAAAATATATTACATAAATAAACCTTTATTTAAAAAATATTTCATAAATAAATCTTTATTTAGAAGATATTACATAAATAAACTTTACAAATATAGAAAGCTCAACTAAATATTCTTTTGTAAAAGATAGCTAAATATAGAGTTCACATATATGTTTTGAATATATATGGATATAAATCAAAAGTGTATTTAATTTATTTACTTATTAAAATATTAAAATATATTATATTATTTTAAATAATAATCAATTCATATATATAAAAAATCTATTTAAACTTGTCCAATATTTTTCATTTGTATTTTCATTATTAATTAGTACCATTTTCAAAAATCAATTCAATTATTTTTATAAAACTGAAATATGTTTTCAAAATTTAATTATGCTTTTTTACAGGTTGGCTAATCAAATATTTTAATAAATTGTGAAATAGATTAAGTAGACGGGTTTGTCAACTCGAAAATTCTATATATAATTATTATTAACATATATTATATAATTCATTAATTAAAAATGATAGTTGGTTTCTAATAAAATATTCACAATTAAATTATTTTTTTATAGATATGTAAATTTAGATTCTAATCCTTGTTGGAATGTATATACGTATATATATATATATATGGACTTCTAATCCATCATATCACTTTCATATTTTAAAAACATATCGGATAACAAAACTAACTCAAAGTCCTATTTGATGATATTTATACAAATAAATATCGGCTGTGTGATATATATATATAAATATATATTGTTATCAAATTGTCACTAACTTTAAGTATTTATATTTTTGTTAAAGGATTTTCGCCATTAATTTTAATTTAACCAAAAAATTAAATTTAAATTTAAAGATAATTTAAAAAATATTATCCCGCACAATATGCGGGTTAATTCCTAGTATAGAATTATAAAGCAAAACAGAGAACACAAATATGATATCTCGATGATCAATCGCATAGAGAGTAAAACAGGGGTTAAAAAATAAGACAGTTGTGATGCATAGTAATATAGAATACGATAAAAAAAAAAAAAAACATAGATATTTGACCGGTTAGCATAGAAGAATCTCGATCGGAACAAAACAATTAAAAGGTTAGCATGGAAGAACAACCAACTAAACAAATATATAATTTAAACCAGATCGGGATATACAAGGTGGACGAGTTTTATAAAAATTGCTAGACTTTAGAAGATGGATTTTGTATGTAAAAATATATGTAGGTAATACATGTATATATAGTAGGATAGATGCTTTAGGGTTTAGGGTTTAGGGTTTCGACGTCGATGCTTTATAACCAGAATCGGTGGCTCTGGACAGAATCGGTGGCTGCCACAGAATCTATTTTAATCTTTTTGGCATGATCTCCTCTCACAATAAAATTGCAAGCCTGTCCACATGCATCATTACAACACACGACTCTTAGTGGTGTACTTCACACCCCTAATTTAACCTGATATGAATCAAAACCGGTTTAGAGAAACCTCTGTTAATGATGATTAGTATCGAGTCTGAATCGGCGGGCCAGCCTAAGTCTCTTAAAGAAGCCCATTAAAGCCCAATTTGACAAATTTACACCGAGCTCTGAATTTCACGGAGGATTGCCAGAAATGTTGGAGGGAAAATCATGAATTCCATATCGGGGGGAAAAAGCAAATTAGACTGATTATGCAATCATATAAATAGAAAGGACTTCATTTATTCACATCATCCAAAATTCGATATCAAAGAGAAACCTCACAAAGTGAAGAGCTTTGAGATCGTCAAGTTTACTTCTAGTTTTCCCTTTGTTATTTAGTTCCTAGACCTCCAACGACCTAATCTCTTATTGTATTTTTCCGAATGTAGAAGCTTAGAATAAAACAAAATTGACGATTTAAATATGACTGTTTTACCCTTGTTTGATATACGCTATCAACAACGACCATTATCTTTCCATAGATATTATTATCGACGAAGTAACTTGGAGAAGAACCATGCCATGTGTTATATAACATACAGTTTGGTATTGAGACAGTCATGAACTTAATCCACACCATCTCTCCATCTTCATTTTTAATTTTATTCTTTGTCACCCAAATCTCAATCCTCTTTGTTCTAATGCATTGTTCTAATATCAAAAACTGATCTCCCTTAAAAACAGCCAGAGAGTGGTATCTTACGTAGTACTTACATGGTCGAATACTCAAAGGCTTGAATATCTCCTTGGAACAATCAAAGATTTTGATGAAATACTCGAGAGTGGCCTTATTATAAGCAATCCAAGAAAAATTTCCATTCATGAGTGACACTGAGCAATTTTCGACAATGACTTGTTTGCGTAAGAAGCATCAATATACTACGCATTGGTTGCAAATTAGTAGATGGCAAATCGTCCATAGTCATCAGTGTGATTGAAACTTTTTCGATGATAAATATACAAAAAGATCTTGTACTTCTTTCGAGGCTATTACTATCGTATCTAATGCCATATAAGCTGAATAGTTGAACCTTATTCTGTCTAGTTTGTCTCAACCACAGGTTCCAAATAGTTGCTCCACTGTTCAGAGCACAAAGCAATAAGCCATCACAGTAACTTGGTATGTATATCATGAGCTTCTAAACCTGGAATATATAAGTTTATCTCACGCTCCTCTTCCTTTAGATTGTCGGATTGACACTTACCGAATAAAGGTTGCATTTGGCCCTTAAGATGAACTCAGGACGGGCACGAGCCAAGTGGTTGTTGACAAATCTCTTAACGTTGAAAAGAGTGTTCCATCATTTACAAACAGTTCTGAAACGAGCGATAGATAAAGGTGGAACCCTAACGAGTATGTCTTCTTCCAACTCCGATGGAACCTTCTCTGACGCCATTAGTTCTTAAACTTAACCTAAACGTTAAATTGTGCGGTTTTATAAATAATATAAGAGTTTTAACACTAAAAAAGGGAAAATAAAAGGAAGATATTATCGACAATCAGATCCATTAGAGAATCAAAATGTCTACTCACCATCTTATGGATGGAGAAGTATGTTGGCAGCCAAACCGTATCTCAAAATGGCAATCAGGAAGACAATCGGTCGGGACTAAACACCAGAGCCTGGAGTGAACCTTGGATCCCCGACGCCAGGGCCCGATCTCCAAGAGCAGCCCCTCAAATCAGCTTTCAGGATCCAGGAATGTTAGTCTACCATCTTATCCGTCAAGATACGAAGCAATGGGATGAGCCTCTCCTAAGAGATTTTTTCCAACCTGAGGATGTCTCTCTTATCCTTGGGTTGAGACCTAGCAGGAACCGTATCCTAGACGGATATGTGTGGAACCATACTAAATCAGGGATATATTCGGTCAAATCAGGTTATGAGTTGATTAGAAGAACGAAGCTTGCACAAAATTTGGATGTCGTGAAAGAATCGAGTATCATAGCTCTTCAAAGCTACGTTTGGAAAATACGAACGCCTGGAAAGATGAAGCATTTTATGTGGTAAGCTTTATCAGGATGTATTGCTACTTGCCAAAACCTGATCTACAGGCATATGGCAACGGATAAGCATTGCCCCCGCTGTGGGAGTCCTGAAGAATATATTAACCATCTACTCTTTTTATGTCCCCCGGCTTTACAAGTCTGGGCGTTATCGGACTTTCCGTCCCTTTCGGGCCTCTTCCCGAGTACTTTTATTTACCAAAATATGAGCTTGCTCTTTTGGAAAACAAAAGAGCTAGGCATGAAAGATCCACAAAAGGATATTTATCCTTGGATCATGTGGTATATTTGGAAAGCAAGGAACGACAAGATCTTCAACGGGAAAGAAATTTCCCCAGTAGATACTTTGATCCACACCAAGATTGAATCAGAAAGCTAAATGATTGAAAACGACCCGGAAGAAGAAGAAGACGCAACAGACGAGACTACTCCCATTCATTCGCTCCCGATTTCTCTACCTGATGCCTAGAGGTTCCCAATTTGTTGGTTTGATGCATCCTGGATAGGCAGAGGCCTAGTTAGTGGGCTCGGGCGGAGCCTGAAGGAGGATAGGAGTGGTGAGACTTTTGGCCTTCAGGGCTGTCGTATAAGCGTCTCGGCCCTTCATGCTGAGTTGGAGAGCCTCTTATGGGCTATATCTTGCATGAAAGATAGACTGATCTTATCCGTCCACTTTCAGATCGATTGCTTGGATTTGGTAAGCATGTCAGAATGTCCATTGGATTGGCCATCGTTCTTGTCAGAGTTGGAAGTATTCCGCAACCTCCGAGAAAGCTTCTTGAACTTCACACTCTCTCATATTCCTAGAAGTTCAAATGTCCGAGTCTCAAAAATTGTTTTGGATCCATTTCAAACCCATCAACTAATAATTTTAATTTTTTCCTTTTTAAAAAAAATTGTTTAGTTCCGCTAGTTTTGAAGTTGAGTTACAATCGATGTTGTAATTTGATGTAACCTGCAGTAAAAATTATGTTTTATAAACTGTAAATTTCTGCGGTAAATTTGCTGTAAAAATATGAGTTTTTTTTATTTTGTTAAAATAATTGATTGGTAAAAATTTCGTGGTATAAATTGTAGTATATGTTATTTAAATAAATCAAAATTTTGATTATTAATAATGATTGTATTTATTAAAAATAATGAAAAATAGATTAAAAGGTGAATACTAACTTCAACTCTATTATATTTAAAAAAATATTTTTAATAGGAATAAAAAATGCAAAAAAATAAAAAAAAATTAAAACCTAACTACTAGATTGTAAATCATATTTACACAGAATGAATATACACAAAAAAAGCTTGTCAACGTTGATTATTTAAAAACATACATGAATATGTTTTTTATGCTAGTGTATTGTTATGTCATTTAAAATGGAAAAAGAATACAGTTTATTTTTTTGAAATAATTTATTAGCCAAGAAAATACAGTGCAGAAAAAAAAACGTGGGATAGCAATTTTGATATGATCGTGACAAGCTCAGAGGAGGAGGAGCCGGAGATAGCTGGAAGGATCACTCGTTCCAGAGCTAGGGAGATGGCTAAGGAAGCTCACGCTCTCATTGCCGTAGAGGACAGCGATCAACTGGAGGCTAAAGCTCATATCTTCAACATCTCTATTTTGAAGAATGAAGAACCCAATAACAATGACTAGGTAACTTAGGTGATGATTCTGTACTCTTTTCCTTGGTGAGGATTTTGGAAGGAAGGAGGTTCTTCTCCAAGGTTTTTAACGAGGCAGAAATCATTGCTACGTCGAGTTACTTAGAAGTTGTTGCTAATGGGTAATAATGTGCTAAGTCACAATGACTTTTGCACTAGTAGTTTTAGGCGCACCACTTAGGATTTTGGAAAGGATGCCTCGCTGTTTTATTTTTAGATCAAACTTCCTGTTGTTTTATTTCAAACTTCATGTAGTATTGTGTCTTTAGGGCTGCGATTTCTCTAAGTCTATATAACTTAGAAATCGACTAAGTCATAATCAGTGAAGAATTTTTAGCAAAACCTTATTGTGTTCTTTGCTCTCGAGAACAAGACAAACTCTGAAATTCGAATCTCTTAAAAACTAATCTGTTTACAAGAGATTCTTCTATCTCACAAACTCGATATCATTCCCTTGTTTGAGAATCGATCATCACACCATTGTCACAACCCCATCGACTCGATCATCAAGCCATCACCATCATCGATCCGATCATCGTATCACCCATATCATCCCATCGAATCGAACGCCTAGCCAACATCACCACCCCATCGCATCATTGTTGCATCCTGTCCAGAATATCGCAGCATCTGTAGCCTTTTTCTTCAGAGTTGATCACCTAGGATCTTATCACGTGGTATCAGAGCCAACTCTGAACCAAAGGCTGAGAAATCTCTAACCCTAATCTCTGTGCTTTGAATTTTCGTTTCTAAACCTAGATTACCTGGTGTCGATCTCCGCTTTCATCGTCTTGAATTTTTGTTAGGTTGAGTTTTTAATTGTTTCGTGTCTAGGGTTTCAGCCGTTCTCGTTTTCGTTAGGCTTAATAGTAGTATTCGTGGATTCGAGTCTTCATCATCATGTCTACTCTTCCATCGCGCATTCCTCAGTATCGATCGCTGTTTATTTGTTTAGTGTCGAGTCTGATAGATCGTGTCTAGGGTTTCTGCTGTTATCGATTTGTTTTTTTCGTTTAGGTTGTTAGGAGTCTTCGTGTTTCATTTTCGTTTAGGTTGTCAAGAGTCTTCGTGTTTTCGTTTTCGTTTAGGTTTGTTAAGAGTTTCATGATTTCGTTTAGCTAGTGTGTTAGGGTTTCGTTGAGTTTTGTTAGTCCACGTTCTAGTTCGGTAACATTCGTTGTTACTTAGTATTTGATTGTGCTTTTTCTGTGTTAACTTATTATAGGATATTATAGGTTACGCGATTTTTTTTGTTTTATGTTGAGATTAATTAAATCAAGTTTTTGTCTTTGTGATTTCGTTTAAAACAAGTTACTGCGAGTTCTTTTTTTAATTTTTTTTAGGTACTATGGAGCTTTCAGCTGAGGCGATGGAAGCTCTGAACCGAGAAATGTCTCAACAGATTAAAGAAGTGAATCAAGCCATAGCAACTCAGCTCACACAACAAATCAAACAACTCAATGACAAGTTCGAGACAAAGATGAATGATCTGCTCAAAGATCTTAGTGCAAGTGGAGAAGAGTCGTCACAAACTCCAACTCCGTCGGAAGCAATGCGCTTAGCTAAGGGTAAAGGGCACATAGGATCTTCACGGAAACTCCCACGCCACCCAACACCTTCTGAAGCCAGGACTAAAGTTAAGTCCAACCGAAACCAGATTGGGGGCAGAGAGACTACGTTTAATCCGAGAAGGAACCCTACTGGTGCAGATCGAGATGGCCCAAGGGTAGATCGTCAAACACCGCAGAGAGGAATATATTGCTGGGCATCGAGTTACCCTGGAATCAGAACCAGAGTACTATGAGGAGGACGAAGCTTCTGATCATAGCAGAGAAACTGTGAGAAGAGATCGAGGTCGAGGACATGATCGAGATTATGATCCTCTACGCCAGCAGCTGCGTCATATCAAAATCCAGTATCCTCCTTTCCATGGAACTAATGATCCCGAAGCTTATCTAGATTGGGAAAGGAAGATGGAGTCTAATTTTCTGGTCCAAGGAACTTACTAGCTCAACAAGGTGAAGATCGCAGTTTCAGAATTTCATGGGTATGCGCTTCTCTGGTGGGAGCAGTTGGGAGTCACCAGAAATCTCCTTAGAGAACTTCCGATTACTACTTGGGATCAGCTTGTTGTAAAGATGAGGAAGAGGTTCGTTCCAGCCCATCATCAGCGCGAAATACTCAACAAGCTTAGGCGCCTCGTCCAAGGTACAAAGTCTGTTCGAGATTACTATCAGGAATTGGAAACTTTGCTCATTCGTGCAGATTTGAGAGAAGAAGAAGAGATGGTAATGTCGAGATTTCTTGGAGGGCTTAACCGAGAAATTCAAGACAAGGTAGAACTTCAGGATTTTGTAGATATACAAGAGATGGTGCAAAAGGCTGAATTGGTTGAATCTCAAGTCAAGAGGTGAATCATCAAGTCTACATTCACGCCTAGTGTGCCTAAGCCTAAGGAGAGCAGCAAACCAGCTTACTCCAGAGACATCAAACCGGCCTCTTCTGGGGTTAAAGAAGAAGCTAAAACCGAGTTCAAACCTAGAAGTGGTAATTCTATCAGCAACGTGAGGTGTTTCAAATGTCAAGGAATGGGACATTACTCTCGAGATTGTCCAAACAAGAAGGTATTCTTGTTACAAGAGGGAGGAGAGATAGTTCCTCAAGAGGAATCAGAGGCCGAATATGAGCTAGAGGAAGAGGAAGAAGCTGCTGCCGTGGGTGAGATGCTGGTTGCAAGAAGGACTTTGAGTGTTCAGAACCAACCTGAAGAGACGTGTCAGCGAGAGAACCTATTTCATACGAGATGCTTCATTAAAGAGAAAGTTTGTAGCATGATCATAGATGGAGGAAGCTGTACTAATGCTGCAAGCGAAGAGATGGTTAAGAAACTCCAGCTCAAGACTATCCCTCATCCAAGACCGTATAAGCTTCAGTGGTTGAATGACAGTGGAGCCTTGACTGTATCTCAGCAAGTTATGGTTTCTTTATCTATTGGGAAGTATGAAGATGAAGTTCTATGTGATGTTATTCCCATGGGTTCGAGTCATGTGTTGCTAGGCAGACCGTGGCAATCAGATCGTAGAGTCATACACGACGGTTACACCAACAAGCATTCATTTGAGTTCAAAGGTCGCAAGATTACTCTCCTACCTCTCATGCCTACTGAGATTTACCAAGATCAGATTCAGATGAAGCTCAAGGAGAAGGAGAAATTCGCCAACAGCCTCTACATAAACTACAGTGAATTTTCTAAACTCTTTGATCCTGAAATGACTACTTTTATGTTTGTATACAAGGAATCCCTTTTAGTACTAACCCTTCACAGGAACGTCCTAGTGCTATGATTGAGATTTTGCAGGAATATAAGGACGTTTTTCCGGAAGAAATTCCACCAGGGCTACCTCCAATTCGCGGGATAGAGCATCAGATTGACTTGGTACCAGGATCAGCATTACCTAATAGGCCAGCATACCGAACCAATCCTGTAGAGACTAAGGAGCTGCAGAAGCAAGTGGAAGAGCTGATGAGCAAAGGCCATATCCGAGAAAGCTTGAATCCATGTGCGGTTCCAGTTCTGTTAGTGCCAAAGAAAGATGGGTCATGGAGGATGTGTGTAGACTGCCGAGCTATCAACAACATCACTGTGAAGTATAGGCATCCGATTCCAAGGCTAGATGATATGCTGGATGAGCTTTGTGGATCGACAATCTTCTCTAAGATAGACTTGAAGAGTGGGTATCATCAGATCAGAATGAAAGAAGGGGATGAGTGGAAGACGACATTCAAGACAAAGCAAGGACTCTACGAGTGGCTAGTTATGCCGTTTGGCCTCACCAATTCTCCCAGCACCTTCATGAGATTAATGAACCATGCCCTGAGACCATTCATCGGCGTGTTTGTAGTGGTTTATTTCGACGATATCCTCATCTACAGTAAAGGTTTGGAAGAACATCTAGACCACATCAGATCGGTTCTTGATGTTCTGCGCTCTCAATCTCTCTTTGCCAATTTATCTAAATGTTCATTCTGCACTAACGAAATTGTTTTCTTAGGCTTTGTAGTAAGTGCAGGAGGAGTTAAAGTAGATGAAGAGAAGATAAAAGCTATCAAGTAGTGGCCAACCCCTAAGAATATTGGAGAAGTCCGAAGTTTCCATGGTTTAGCAGGATTCTACAGGCGTTTTGTTCGTGATTTCAGCACCATAGCCGCGCCCTTAACAGAAGTAATCAAGAAAGACGTGGGGTTCAAGTGGGGAGAGGCACAAGAACAAGCTTTTACAGCCCTTAAAGAGAAGCTTATCAATTCGCCTTTGCTAGTTTTTCCTGACTTTACTAAGACTTTTGAGATTGAATGCGATGCTTCTGGTGTAGGTATTGGAGCAGTTCTTATGCAGGATAAGAAGCCCATCGCTTATTTCAACGAAAAGTTAGGAGGTTCAACGTTGAATTATCCCACATATGACAAGGAGTTATACGCACTGGTTCGAGCTCTCCAGACGTGGCAGCATTATCTATGGCCTAAGGAGTTCGTCATTCATACCGATCACGAGTCTTTGAAGCACCTCAAGGGTCAGCAGAAGCTTAACAAAAGACATGGGCGATGGATGGAGTTCATTGAGACATTCCCCTACATTGTTAAGTACAAAAAAGGTAAAGATAATGTGGTCGCAGACGCGTTATCCCGGAGGTACACTCTCATTTCTACCTTAACGTCAAAGTTGATTGGATTTGAGCATATTATAGATCTTTATAAATCTGATACTGACTTTTCTGAGAGCTATGCCAAATGTCATAAGTTTGCCTGTGAGAAATTTTATAGACAGGATGGATACTTGTTCTTCAGTAACCGAGTGTGCATACCACGAGGATCCATTCGAGAGCTATTGGTACGAGAAGCTCATGGAGGTGGATTAGCTGGACATTTCGGTGTAACAAAGACACTTCTTGGACTACAAGACCACTTTTACTGGCCAAACATGAAGAAAGACGTTGAGAAAATATGTTCTAGATGTGTCGTATGTAAGATGGCTGAGTAAAGTTCAACCTCACGGTTTGTATACTCCTTTGCCTATTCCTTCTCAACCTTGGACTAATATCTCTATGGATTTTGTAGTTGGCTTACCTCGAACCAGAAATGGTAGAGATTCTATTTTTGTAGTTGTTGACAGGTTTAGCAAGATGGCTCACTTCATCGCTAGCCAAAAGACAGATGATGCCGTGAATGTAGCTAACTTGTTTTTCAGGGAAGTAGTCAGACTGCATGGGATGCCACAGGCTATCGTTTCAGATCGAGACACGAAGTTCTTAGGACATTTTTGGCGAACGCTTTAGGCTAAGCTGGGAACCAAGCTCTCATTTTCAACTACCTGTCATCCTCAGACCGATGGACAGACCTAGGTGGTGAATAGAACATTGTCCACACTTTTAAGGACTTTGGTGAAAAGTAACCTCAAGACATGGGAAGAGTGTCTGCCTCATGTCGAGTTTGCTTACAATCACGCTAAGCATTCCGCTACTCTCTTTTCTCCTTTTGAAATTGTATATGGGTTTAATCCACAATCACCTCTAGACTTGATCCCTTTGCCTTTAAGTGGAAAATGCAGTTTGAATGGCAAGGAGAAAGCTGAACAGGTCCGAAGAATACATGCTAAGGCTAAGGAGAACATCGAGAAGAAGACAAAGCAGTATGAGAAGCATGCCAACAAAGGACGAAAGGAGCTGATTTTTTAAGAAGGAGATCTGGTGTGGATCCATCTGAGGAAGGAGCGATTTCCAGCTGAACGAAAGAACAAGCTAATGCCCAGAGTTGATGGACCATTCGCGGTCATCAAAAGAATCAACAACAACGCCTATCAGATTGATCTTCAAGGTAAGTATGACGTTTTTGATGCTTTCAATGTTTCTGACTTGCTCCCTTATGTTGCAGATTCAGATTTGAGGACAAATCCTTTTCAAGAGGGAGAGGATGATATGATCGTGACAAGCTCAGAGGAGGAGGAGCCGGAGATAGCTGGAAGGATCACTCGTTCCAGAGCTAGGGAGATGGCTAAGGAAGCTCACGCTCTCATTGCCGCAGAGGACAGCGATCAACTGGAGGCTGAAGCTCACATCTTCAACATCTCTATTTTGAAGAATGAAGAACCCAGTAACAATGACTAGGTAACTTAGGTGATGATTCTGTACTCTTTTCCTTGGTGGATTTTGGAAGGAAGGAGGTTCTTCTCCTAGGTTTTTAACGAGGCAGAAATCATTGCTACGTCGAGTTACTTAGAAGTTGTTGCTAATGGGTAATAATGTGCCAAGTCACAATGACTTTTGCACTAGTAGTTTTAGGCGCACCACTTAGGATTTTGGAAGGGACGCCTCGCTGTTTTATTTTTAAATCAAACTTCCTGTTGTTTTATTTCAAACTTCATGTAGTTTTGTATCTTTAGGGCTGCGATTTCTCTAAGTCTATATAACTTAGAAATCGCCTAAGTCATAATCAGTGAAGAATTTTTAGCAAAACCTTATTGTGTTCTTCGCTCTTTTGATTTCCGAGAACAAGACAAACTCTGAAATTCGAATCTCTTAAAAACTAATCTGTTTACAAGAGATTCTTCTATCTCACAAACTTGATATCATTCCCTTGTTTGAGAATCGATCATCACACCATTGTCACAACCCCATCGACTCGATCATCAAGCCATCACCATCATCGATCCGATCATCGTATCACCCATATCATCCCATCGAATTGAACGTCTAGCCACCATCACCACCCCATCGCATCATCGTTGCATCCTGTCCACAATATCGCAGCATCTGTAGCCTTTTTCTTCAGAGTTGATCACCTAGGATCTTATCAAATTTAAAGTGGGAAAAAAAGAAAAAAGAAAATCTAACTCAATCTCTACTACATGAGATTTTCCTTGATGTTGAGTTAACTTTTGAGTTATCAATTTTACAAAGGACATAACTCAAAATTGTAATTCAGCCATGCCACTTTTTAACTCAAACTTAAACCCAAAAAACTAAAACTAATGCATGATTGGTAACATTTTTGATGTATGCTCATAACTTAAACTAATGCAAGTGTAACTCATGTCACCAATCAAAGCCATTTATCCCCTCCCCTAGATATGCTTTGAATTTTTTCATACATGTAGTCAGAGAGATATTCTTTGTTTTATATGGTTGATATTTAGAATTAATATTCAACGACACTTAATGCACCATAATGGCTCCAACAAGTAACATAAAGAATGATGGTATAGCAATGCAAACATATATTGTATAAGATGATTGCACAAACATAAATTTTGGTTGGTAACATTTTAATAGTACAAATAGTGCATATCACATTAATTCTTTTAAAAGCGTGTTATTTTAGAGAATTGTTGAAATAGCTCACTTATTCTCAAAACATGACCGAAACCCGAAAATTCTTATGTCTTAAAGCGTATATAGTAAGTAATATTAAAAAAAGGACCAACAATGAAAGTCCTACTTGAGTCCCGGACCACTGAACCAGTACTCTTTAGTTCAATAGTTCTACTTCTATGCGTGTCAACTTTATTTGTGTCAACTGTATCTGTATGTATGTGTCACCTTTTAAAACCTAAAATAAATCCCACTCAGTTTAGTTTTGTTTCTTGTCAATTATCCTTTAAGATATACCCCAAATTAAAATAGACCCCTCCCCACCATCTCTCTCAATCATGGGGTAATTTCCTAAAGCCAAGCCTCAAGTTTCTGTCTCCACTATTTCCCTTTTCTTTCCTAAAATTTTTTTTTTGATTCAAAAACAAAATATATCCATGATAAACACAAGCACTACGACTACTAGGCGATAACAAATTAACAAAAAGGAATATATATACCCAATTGGCCACTTGCACTTTTTACACAATATATACCCTTCAAGTAACCTCTCTTCTCCTTTGTCAAAAACTCATTACCAAAACTAAGATTACCAAAAAGATAGGCAGGAGATGCTGAAGATGTTGTCTGTAATAAGGAGAAACCTCCAAAACCTTCGAAAAAGCCCGCGTGTGGCCGACGAAAGCTCGTTGCCTTCGACAACCGTTAATGGAGAAGATAGATCAGGAAACGGGAGTAACTCCGTGATGATGAAGTTTCCATTATCGATCATGTCTTGCTTCGCAGTTCCACGTGGAAGCATGACAGATGGTGTGTGGGTGTCGGGAGATTATGGCAGGGTCTCGGAGGTTAACCATCTCATGGTTTGTGATGGCATGAGATACGCTCTCTTAATGTAATTAGCTTATTGACTTTTTGTTTCTATAGATAGCAATGCATCGATCTTACAATACCCATTTGTTTTTGTTACTTCTTTTGTTGATGGAGTTTACTATATTAGGGCATCTTATGAGATTATACAATGGGGTTTTCACCTCTTTTTTTTTTCTTCTTTTGTGTCCATGAGGCTTGTGTTAATCACTTAATCTAGAAGATATCTTAGGAATATTTAACTTTTTTAGTCATCTGCTTTTAATCTTTTTCAAATCTAGTGCTAGTGGTAAGATAACCGTCCACGATCGATCATGTATATTTGCAGATTCTTGAACTTGATAAAAAAAAAGGAGACTTATATCAAATATTGATTGTTGTGTTAGATGATTTATGAGCACATATTATTTATTGGCGAAAAATCAGCCAACAAATGATATAGTGATTAATTTTGCCAAATAAGTTAATGGAATATATTTATCATACAAAATAAACGACAGGATAACAAAAAGAAAAAATATGTTGACTAAGGACTTTTAGTTATGGTTTAGTAATTTTCTGTCAACATGCATTATACGCTTTTGTTCATTTCAAGTAATATAAAATTAAATACAAACCTGGTATGTCTGACTCTTATAACTTAGTCTTATATATTAACTACTCCTTCCGTTTTTTTATACATATCATTTTAGAAAATTCACGCAGATTAAGAAAAGTTTTAAAATATCTATTATAATCTTATTTATTATTCAATTCACCTAATACGAATTATTAAGTTTATTAAAAAGGGATATATAAAGTTATTTTCTACTAGTAACTCTCTAGATTGACGAGAATGTCAATTATTTTGGTACAAAAAAAAACTTAAAACGTCAGCTAATAAAATACAGAGGGAGTAATAATCTAACAGTATTATATGACACAAGGAGATTTACTAATATTAAGGTTAGTACTAAGTGACTTACGTTACAACTAGAAAGTATTGCGGCAGCTTAATTACTATTAGACCTTAATATGATACGAGATAATAGAATTCGTAGAATCTGATTGACCATGGTTTGTCGTCAGGTCATTGTATTTTAAAATAGAGTGTGTCGTGCGTAAATTATAGATGATAACAAAAAGTTGGTATATGATATGATTAGATATCTAATCTAAAAAGAACGAAAAAAAAAATTGAATAACCAATAAGTGATAGTAGGCTAGTATTTCCTACTTGTGAAAGAGGATATGTTGGTCTAGGCTATAGATCAACTTTGTACAAACATGAAATTATCTAACCACTTTCATTTAGTCAGTCGAAATAGTAATATGTTTTAAATTCATTAGAAGACCCATATATGGATTACTCGACGATTACACTGAGATTAGCCAGGTGATAAAAGTCCAGATCACCACATGTTATATAAAAAAACAGTGATTTAAGTAAACTACAAATGGTTGAAGAATAGGTCAAAAGTTTACCTAACGCGGGAAGTACCAGGATGTGGATATACTCATGTCCATGTTTAGTGCGACACAGCATGAACCGACTCTTTTTTAATAATCATTGCCAAATTTAATTGAAAAGAAAACAAATTGTTGTTATATGTTATGTCGACTGAAATTAGGATTCTCAGTGCGGTTCGCTCTATGAATCATCCCATCATTGCTATTCACGTTTGTTAAAAAAAAAATTCTTTTACATGATTGGAGAACTCACAATGTTCTAGAATCTAAATTATGATAAGACATACGCAGACTATATAATAAGATCATGTAACCTCCCATTTCGGGTGGGTTAATAATGGCGAACATAATGATGATGAAGAAAATCACACCGTCATGAATCTGATCAGTTTATTGGGCACGTTATCTTCTATATAAGACTATTGATCAATTAAATGTTTCCTTTTTCTTTTGCGGTCAATGAATGTGTAAGTTTCTTCTTGATCCACTAATATTTTGAAGTGAATGTTCTTCCACAAAATTGTATAGATTATCTTATTCTCGAGTTGGAATCTTTTATGTAACGAGTGGAAAAACTGGAAACTCCTGTTCTTTTTGTTTAACATTGTTGCATGCCAGCGTCATCATAGTCTAATAGTTGAATTCATTTTTAAGTTCATGACAATGAAGAAGATTGTGAATAAGAATATGGTACATTAAAAGTTGCTATTTGGTAAAAAAAAAAATATTTGGAATTTTCATATAAAGTATACAACTGAGTATATACGTATGGGTGAGCAAAAAATTGCTATTTGGCAACTGAGTATAAAGTTGCTATTTCGAATTTTCATACGTATGGGTGAGCCAAAAAATTAGATTTAAGAGGAAGAATGCTAAAACTAAATTAATTTTATACATATATATTTTTTTTGCTTGTATTAAATAATAAAATAGCATCATCTCAACAATATAAAACGATAGAAATTTCACTCTGTCAAGTTTGTCATATTGAAGGAGTCAGTCAAATGTTAGCTAGCTAACTAAATTTCTCTGTTTGAAAACTAACTAAATATTAACCCAATTTTATTTTTATTTTTAAAATTTATTAGTGATCCAGACTTTTCTTTAATATTTTTAAAAACGGAAACGAAATTTAATTCTATATTTTTTTCTGCAAAAAGAGGGATATCAAGCCAATATAGAAAGACGAAAACGAAATTTTTTAAAAGTAAATGCACTAAATGACCATGGTACTGTACCATATTTGCACAAACATCTACGATACTATTGCGATACTGTTAACATTCCAATAATCCGCTTTTCTTAAAATAAATGTCGTACACTATTTAAAAATATTTTAATTAGGGTAATTTATTAGTTAGACAGAACCCAGAAACTTTTTTCCCTTGTTTTCGCCGCTGTTCATCCCCGGACTCGAGTTTCATCCAATTTTACAGTCTCAGGTCGCCGATTGTTGTAAGTAAGTTCTTTGTTACACCGCCTTTCAAATTTGTACATGGATATTTACTTTGATTTTTGACTATGTGTTTTTATCTGAATTGAAATGAAAGGATGCCTAATATTCACTTGCCTGATCGAATTTTTGCTGCCGGCCAAGAGCCAGTCGGGGAGAGGGTGAACTCGTAGCAAAAAGCAAAATCAGTACAGGCTATTATGAATGCTCTGGACGAAGATGAAGCGAAGAGGCTGCATGACTCCCAACTTGGAAGGCTCCTAAAGACGATGGAGAAGCCTTCATTTTCTGGGAGCTTTGGCTATTACATGCTCGCTCGGCTTTTGCGTGTGAAGAAGAAGCATGAGTTATGGTTTTTATTTGCTGGTCGCCCAATAAGATTTTCTCTTCGAGAGTTTGCTCTAGTTACAGAGCTTGAGTGTGAGAAATTTGTTCAGACGAGAAAGATTAAAAATCTTGTGGCCCAGAAACCGTACTGGCCTGAGCTCTTTGGGTTACTCAAGTCATGCACAGTTGACTCCGTCATCCACATGCGCCAGAAAAGAAAAATTTCCGACAAGGAGAAGAGAATCAAATGCGTCTGCCTCGCTGTTACTGCCTCTGTTCTGGTTCCTACCTCACATGTTACAAAGATTGTTCCCGAACATGTCGAGCTCATAAGGGACATAGATGCATTTCTTTCATATCCTTCGGGTAGAGTTGGGTTTGATTTGCTTGTCCCTAGCATCAAATCCAAAGATGAATTGGAACTCTCGCAGAAGACAATCCCCGTAAAAGGATTTTTTTATGCGATCCAGCTTGTAATGATGGCTGCGGTGCCAACGCTTACCGAGGTAGTTCAAGCTCCATCCGGTGAGTCTGATAGTGACTATGAAGATGAATGTGACACTGCCGCTGATGTATCCACCAGACAAGAGGCCAATCTCAGTGGCGATGCCTCTGATATGGCTGAAAGAGCAACATCTTCCGGCGTTGTGAAAATGATGCTTAGCCCCAGCCATGCACGGGAGATCGACGAAGATGAGAAGGTAACTTACCTGACTTGTTGTTAGTGTTTACTTTTATAGTTACCGGTTACATAATCTGAACGTTGACAGGCCAATCCGTAATCTTTGACATATATGTTACTCATTTTAATATCAGTTACATTTTTTTGTTAACATATAACTTTTCCAATTAACAGACATTGATTTATTCCATTATCCCTACTGACGAGGTCTGTGCTATCGAAGGGATGGACTTACGTTGGGCTGACGAAGTTGGTGATGAGTCCGTAGATGTTATGGTCAAGCTTATCAGCGAAGGTTATCGTTTTTCCACTGATATGTTCACGGGTGGTCTTACAACTGCTGACTTGGTTCGTATGCGAACTGATAAGGCTCAGAAAGAGAAAGAAGCTAAAGACAAGAAGAAAAAAGACAAAACAGGCGACTGTTCATCCTTCTTTGCTACGGTTGATCAGGAAGGGATCGCTGAGCTGGTGCTTGATAAATTGAAGCCCGAGTTGCAGTCCTTTAGTAACAGGTTACGGGATCTTGAAGCGTCAATCCTTTTGCAGGATGGGAAGATTGGACAAGCTATTATCGACGCCTTCTAGTCATTTCATCACTCCATTATTCAAAGTATATCCGAATATGTTCGACAGGCACCTAACTCGGCGGAACTTGGTGATCCTCCTACACGACAATGCGTTCCTGAGTCTGATAATCAGCATCAAGCACCTTCAATCCATTCTTCAGGCGTGAAGTCAGGTGTTTACAATGTTCCCAATCCGAAAACCTCTTTTAATTGTGGCTCTCATCCACCGCCCAATCCTCTATTTCAACCAACTGCAACTGTGCCGACACATATGCAAAAGGCTCCCTCCCTTGCCATGAGTAATGAAGATTTCATTCGCAGTTTAACTCAATCTATAAACGCCCAAGTCAGTGGTCATTTTTTACTCCTCTTCTCCTTTACACCCGCAGCTCTATTAATTAAATTTCCCTTTTCCCATTTCAGGCCAAGGACTCTTCACCCTTCAGTTGTGGCTTCCCTGTTAATCATGTGTCACAATCTCACCCGACCCCTCCGGATTCAAACATGGCATCACAAGACTTACCAACCCAGCCGGCTGAGGTTAGTTTTTTGCCATTCAAGTAATAATCTAGTTGTCTACATATACTTTTAATGTAGTTACAATATATATTTCCGAATACAATTAGATATAGAGAACAATTATTATGTGTACATGTTTACAACAAACTATATCACCAAGTCTATTATTGTTTGTATTTGATGACGTCCATTTCTAATGTCCCTCTACCAGATCGATCCCAAACATCCATCTTGCAACGCCATTGGGGGAAGCACGAAAGCGGTATAATCCATTCATTATTAATTGTTTTGTTGTTACATACGAATCACTAATTACCATATATTGAATGTAGATGGATTTACTGTTGTCTGTATCACCATCCTTTTCTCTCGATTTAACACAAGATGAACAATTTGTTGCCCAGAAGTCCGATGACATCAATGACAACGTCTCCGACAATGATGAAGTTCTACCCCGCAAAAGCAAAAGAGTCAAGACCTCATCTGTTGTTTACAAGGATTATCAATGCGGTTTCAACCGTACAGCAGCTGCTAAGTGTGCATTTTCAATGCCATGCGACCCCAACGTCAATGATAGTGCTCGGTTTATGGAGCTGAAAGCCAAGCTTACCCACGACAAGTAATACATTTTTCATTATCTTTATAATAATCGTTTTACCCGTTACATTTATTATTATATGTAAAAGTTCGTGTTAACGGAGTAAACTATGTTTTAGACGCCCAATGGAGATTTACGAGGGTGCATCTGTTGTTACCGAAGATGTCATTGCCATTGGCGATCGAATCCGTGTGCTTCATTCTAAGGTAATACTCTGGCAAAAAAAAGTCCCTCATATTTAAATGCGTCTGTCTTCAGTTTACAACACTTTGTCAACATATACTCGTTTATGATTTTATAGCTTGTCGACGCCTTATTGTTATACGTCTGTCACCTTTCCAGCCCTCCGATGAATCACACAAAGATTAAGTTTTTTGATATGATCTTTCAAGTGCTTATCAAATCTCAATATGCTAAATTTTCCTAGACCGCTGTCAAAGATCGGTCGAAGTTCAAAATCCACGGATCGCTGCTATCGTACTTCGAGTCAGACAACCCGCGGCGCCCTCTTCCGAAGGCAATGTACTTCTCCTTCAACTTTGACAAAAGACATTGGGTTGGCGTATGTGTGAACATTCCTAGAGCTGCTATTGTTGTCCTTGACTGCAACGTATCTTTTCATTCTGACAGTGCTCTCAAGCGTGACTTCAACCCCATCTGCAATATGTTTCCTTTCATTGTCAGAGCCGCAAGCACAAAAGCTTTGCGTGATGAGAAACCATTTTCCCTGGAAAGAGTTACGAGCATTCCACAGAACGAGATCAACTCAGATTCAGCCGTCACCGCTGTTTTGCTTATGCAGGCCCATGCAAGTGCTAGATTGGACGGGTGTCGAACCATTACCCCTGAGGTACTGACGTCGGAGGCCTACAAGTTAGCTGTTATGTTTTACGATGAGTTCGGGCCGAGTCCGTAGCCTTAGATATCAGAACGTTTTATGTTCGATGCTAATGTTTCTTTGTATTGTACACTTACTCATTGGATCTTCCTCTAGTTGGTAATTTTTGTTGACTTTATTTTAGCATGATATCATTAATAAGTAGTTGCTAAAAATATTGTTGGACGGATAATTATCTTTAACGAGTACTAATGTTCCATGTAGATTCCCATATGAACTTGTTGATCGTTCTTTTAAATGACTTTATTCCTTTTTCAAACACTATTTACTGCGTAAAATTGAATTTATCCTTTCTTTGTGGGCTTAGTATATAATTTTCTGTTATAATACGCCATTACTATGTTTATCTGTTAACTTTGTTACTAGTAATGCTCTTGCCGTCTGCTTCTAAATTTATTGGTTAATTCGTACTACCATTCACCTCAATTTAAGCTTACTTTATTTTCTACAAAATCTAGTTCACTCCGAAATAAATTTTTGATATCTAAATGTCGTCTTACCCTATAACACATTTAAGTCTAACTGTCTTTTTATCCTCTACTAGGTTTTCTTCTAACAAATCCACTTCACTAGCTTAAATATTACTGATATCTAACTGTCTTTTTAGCCGTTAACATATTTAATTCATAAACAAACTATTTCACATTGCTTCAAAGTAGATACCATAAGTTTTGAAACAAGCATATTACAAACAGGAGAAAGGACATCTGAAACATTCTGAGACAATATCACACACGATACAGTCTTATCAAGGGACTTACGCTTAATATTACACAACACACAAGATGAAAATTTGGCCGGCCCTTAGTTCGGCTCACTACCAAAATAAAACACGATCGCTTCATAGAGTCCTCCTCCCACTCCCATCTTCTTATATTTCATTTTTACAGGTGGCTCGGTTGTGGTCCCGGCCACCACACTGACCACAGATTGTAAGACGCCTCATAAGTCGCCCCTGCAAACTTAAAGGGTAAATACATTTCGTTATACACTTACTTTTAATGTTAATTATTGTTTTACTGTCTACAAAATATAAGTGCTTGTTAAATTATAACTTATCCTGAATTCACCACGTGAGTACATATGCTGCTTACGTGGGCGTCCAGGAGGGCGTCTGGTGGCGGGTGGCAGTAGTGCAAAGTTCGCAATAAGGTCACCTTCTTCACTGGACGACTGATAATCTGGCACTGAGTACCGCATAAGCCATGTGCCAAAATTTGGTCATTAGCTCCTCCCCTACCAGCTGCTCAACATTAGCATTGGACCTTACGGCATCTGTTAATGCATGCGAACAAGGGATAGATCCACACGGGAAGTGAACCCTGTTTTGTCTATCACTTCGAACTCACTATCGTTGATGCGCTTTACGACATACCCGGTCCCTTTCTCGAAGTTAGAAGCCACGATTGCCTGAACTCTTTTCGTTAGCACACCCACCTCGTTTGTTGCCTTGTTTCGCCATCCATTAAACCAACTCATCAGGGTTGTGCGAATGTATTCCAATAAAGCCAGAATTAGGAACCCCCGAGCTTCAGCCATTGTAGCGTTCAATGACTCAGCTATGTTGCTGGTCATGACATTGTACCTCACTCCTCTAAAATGTGCCCAGGTTCATGGCTCAAATCCTATGGCGGCGAGATACTCTGCACATGAACGATCGATTTCCACTATCTCGTTAAAGTGTGTGTTAAATTCCGAGATGTGATAAGCTCTTGATGCCTTGGATACCAGATATGCTAGGTGTCGTTTTTTGAAGATGGCTTGGACGTTCCTTTGCAAATGCACAACGCATATCCCATGCCTAACTTGCGGGTAAACCTACAGATACACGATATTTATAACCATAGAGGTCTAACTTAACAAGTAGCGAATAACATTAAATTTTCCATTTAGCATCACTTGTTGTTCATACCTTGCTGAAGGCAGCGTATATCGAGTTGTGCCGGTCAGAGACAAATACCACGTCGTTTGCGTCGGGTATTACATTCAGCAGATTCTGGAAAAACCAGGTCCATGATTTGTCATTTTTCCATCCACAATGGCGAATGCCACCGGAAAGATATGAAAATTTCCATCATGCGCGCTCGCAGTTAGCATACAGCCTGCATAATTACCCTTCAGATGAGTCCCGTCCACTACAACCACCTTTCGCATATACCTCCATCCTTGCACACAAGCTCCAAATGCGACGAAAAGGTATTTAAAATGCTGCCCCTGGCCTTCTTGTATGTCGGTCTCTAGATTAAAAATCGTTCCAGGATTTGTTATCACCAGTTGTTGGAGATAAGACGGTAACAACTTGTACGAGCCGCCGTTACTCCCCTTCGCATAATTCATTGCAACATGTCGAGATCACCAAGCCTATATTTAAATAATCAATGACTATCTTCATAATTACCATGTAATAAATTTAATAGGTGATTCAACATATCTTGCCTTCCAGTACGATATAGGCACATCGTGGTCAGCTCTCATCATCTCCTGCACCTCATTTGGTTTTGGTCCAGCCTGCGTCCTGCGTACCTTGCTCGCGTCATGTCTCCTATTACAGTGGATGTTGCATGTCTTTGGAAATTCCCCCTCTCATCAACCGTGCATAAATGATCAGGTTTCACTTTCCTCACTTGGTACCACTCCGACCTACTCATCTTCACCACATAAACCCTCCATGGACAGTTTTTGCCAACACACTCTAACACCATAACAGTTGGTGTAGACTTCTTATGCGTGAACCGAAACTTGTGGTGCAATGCGTACATAGCCATGTGGAGTTTGAAGGCTTCCTTGTTTTTAAACATCATTCCCATGTACACCTCTTCGGTCCTGCTTAAACCGTCCCCTGTTTGTTAACAAAACTCGTTAGCATATGATTTACATATTCTCGCTATTTTCCATTGATGTATATTAAACATCCTTCTTAATTTTCAGCAACTTTTAATTTACATTTAGGTGTAATTTCCTTCAATCTACTACGTTCCGTTATCTGATCTTCCTTAAAATGATCTCGTCCATATTTTTTCCCTATTAACTTGTCTGTTTCACCTTATGCTATAAACGCTATTATTATAAATATCCGGTATCAACTTTTTTACTGACGAAAACATCGCCTATCAACTCTTCCTCTTCGGTGTCTTCAGCTATGGGGTCATTGTTCTCTGACCCTGATGGACAAGCTAACATCAAAGCCAGATGAGACCCACTCTCTAAGCTGTTCTCTTTTGCCTTCCCTTTTCCTTTCTCTTCACTAAACTTCAGAGTGTGTGGCGTCACGTCACCAACTTCTCCTCTTCCAACAACTGCATTGCATAAGTCACCAGTATATGTTATAGATTTAACTAAATTTCCTAGCCTCCATACTCTTATAATCGTACGTACCTTTCACTGGTGTCATTAAGGCTAGATTGGCTAGTGCATCGTCGAAGCTTTCTGGACCCATGTTGGTTGTTTAGTAAGCCTTATGATTTCTTCGTTTTGTTCATCTCCCTTGCCAGGATTGTTGCTGGACCCCGCCGATGACTGGTTGTCACTCAGCTGGACAACTTGGTTCGGTATGGATTGCTGATGGGCCGCCATTAACTGGGCTTCCAGTTCTGCAGACTTCTTTGTAAGAGTCTTAGCTCATCTGGCGTGCATATCTCTTCCAACACACTCTGGCTGCACTGAAACACATCTCTCGAAAAGAACCCTACATACACAATATTAAGTTACCTATTAGGTTATACACTATGTAACATTTGTTATTATCATTTACCAGTGAATCTTACCACGGTAGTTGAAACTCCCGAACTGTATTGGAGACGGTTGCACAGCTACCGGATTAGATGGTCCTCCAACATCGTACGTAGCACGTTTCTGGAACTTGTAACGGTTAACAGCATCAATTCCAACCGTCACACACATCGGTAGCTCGGGAACCTACGAACAGCCATGAAAACCTCCATGTCTGCGTTGTTCAACACATCGATCGGTGGAGTCGGTGGTCCGGTGGGTACCAACATCCAGTCGGGGATTGGTAGCTTAATGCAACCTCTGTGGCGGAGTCAACATTGCATCGTACTCTCACACTGTTCAGAAGCCCGTCGAAGCTCGCGTTCTCAGAGACCATCATGCAGAAGCTTTCTCCTTCACTGTCGACCTTAAAACTCCAAGCACCAACCTCCGATCTTTTCCCACGAACCACAGACAAGCATAACCAAACTTCCAACCATCTAGCAAATAACCCAAAAGAAAAAATTTTACATCTACTCTGCAATTTATAACTTCTCGGTAACTTTACTTCCAAATCTCCATTTATGTAAGCATTTAATGTTGTAAAACGACAGATTTTAGACTTTATTGCTCTGCCAGTAATACTTACTCGGTAACAAAAGGAATATATTGAAGACATTTGAGTTAATTGTCGGCTTACCTTTAACGGAAGTATCTTTCTTGACTTATTCAACTAGAAGACAACTTTAACTTTAGGATATTTCTGTGTTTTTTCTGTGGTGGCTAATAAACTGGGAGTTGGGAACAATACATATTTATATAAAGGGTAAAAAACCCTAATAACATACATATATATACATATATGCCATGACATGCCACATACACATACCAAATCTCTCAGATTCGGCATTAAATGCGTAGCTTCAGGAGAGGAAATTTTTTATGGACAGCAGTAGCCTACTCGCAGACCTATTAACTGCTATCGTCCTCTAAGTTTGTAGATAATATCTACACAATATCTTTCTTATTGAAATATTTTATTGCTGTCTATATTACAGAGATTGTCGCCAAGGGTTTTTTGGTCATCAACCACCATTTCGAAATCCAAATTCTCCCTCGCTATACTGTTTTTCCCATGGACCTAATTTTGACCAAAAAGACGAATTTCTAGCAAATTCATCTATTTTTTAAAAATGAAATTTAATTCTATATTTTTTGCAAAAAGATCAAAAAAAAATATAGAAAAATAGAGATCAAGCTATAACAGTATAATTTTATATTTCTGCCGAGGTCTTAGATCAAATATGTTGGTCAACGTAATATCCTTAGATTGACCATTGTCATTAACCATACTGAGCTTTCCCGTGACTATGCCAATTTGAATTCCCCACTCTTATGTATTTCCCATAGTTATTTCTATTGGTATTGTATGTAGAAGAATTTTTCTATGGAGTGAACCCAAAAGATTCGTGGCTGCGAGAATCAGGCTTGGACATTTCACCTTTTTACTTTGCAAAAAACATTGGTTTCCATTCTCAAAACTGCAGCAATATGATTATGTAACTCCTTTGGTTCTTCCTGTAACATTGAATCAAAGTTAACATCAGAATGGTCAGTACCGCAAGAAACTAATCTCTTATACAACACTGAAATCATTCATCAGTGTCACAAAAGATTTTACTTGGCCCTTCGAATCTTTAAAGAATTTGAAGATAAATAAAAGGTGTGCTCCTTCTACTCTTACAGTAAAGCTTTACAGAGAAGTTCTTGTTTCAACTGCAATGTTGACTTTGTTGATGAAGTCATCAACAAGAATGGTTCCAAGCTCTCCTCCAAACCTCGATCTAACCGTAACAGTCCCGGTCTCGACTTCCTTAGGGCCCACAACCGCCATTAACGGGATTTTCTGTGTCTCTGCGTTCCTTATGAGCTTCGGCAACCTCTCTCCATGGCACAACTCAACTCTCACTCCACAAGCTCTTAGCTTCTTACTCACTTCCTTGCAGAACTCCAACTAAAAATCCCCTCATTAAGTCAAAACTTCAGACTAAAGTATATTCATCAAGACTCAAGAGACAGCAACAACTTAAACCTGATTGTCTGTGACGGGCAAAACCCGGACTTGAACAGGAGAGAGCCATATCGGGAAGTCTCCAGCGTAATGCTCTATAAGAACCCCGAAAAATCTTTCTAATGACCCCAAAACCGCCCTGTGGATCATTATAGGACGTTTTTTATCCGAGTTTGTGTCGACATAAGTAATGTCAAACCTCTGAGGAAGATTAAAGTCGACCTGCGTGACACACAAGAACCTGTTAATAGAGAAGTAGCCTAGGGTTTATAGGAGCAGAGGAAGCTTACTTACCTGTATGGTTGAGCATTGCCATTTTCTTCCCAATGCATCTTCGATCTTAAGATCGATCTTTGGGCCATAAAAGGCACCACCTCCTTCATCAACCTCATAGCTCCATCCTTTATCATCTAAAGCCTCTTTAAGGGCAAACGTTGCCTTTTCCCATATATCATCACTTCCAACTGATTTTTCAGGCCTTGTTGATAAGTTAACCTCATACTTTTCGAACCCAAACCGTGACAATATCTCTTCTGTGAGATCTAGAACACCTCTGATCTCATCTTTGATCTGATCCTCTAAACAAAATATATGTGCATCGTCCTGGCAAAGCAAATGCTAGTTATGTTAAATCCTAGTACTTAGTAGAATTAGGGCTAGGTTAATTATTAGATTAATGACATATGAGGTAACCTGTGTGAATCCTCTGACACGGAAGAGGCCGTGTAAGCTACCAGACAACTCGTATCTGTACACTGTACCGAGTTCTGCAACTCTTATGGGCAAATCTCGATATGATTGACGTTTTCTTTGGTAGAGCAAGATGTGGTATGGGCAATTCATGGGTCGGAGTTGATAAAGCTCGTCCTCAATCTCCATTTGATCATACATATTCTCTCTGTAGAAGTCCAAGTGACCACTGATCTTCCACAGATCAGCTTTTGCGACATGAGGTGTATAGATCAAATCATAACCATGTTCAACGTGCATCCTCTTCCACGATTCTTCGATTATGTTTCTAACAATCGCACCTTTTGGATGCCAAAACACTAATCCTCCCCCAGCTTCATCCTGGATGGAAAACAGATCGAGGTCTTGGCCAATGCGTCTATGGTCTCGCCGTTTAGCTTCTTCTTTAAAATGGAGATAAGCTTTTAGTTGTTCTTCGTTCTCCCAAGCTGTTCCGTAGATCCTCTGAAGCATTTGCCTCTTTTCATCTCCTCTCCAGTATGCACCAGCAACAGATTCTAGTTCAACAGCTTTCTTGTTTATCTTCCCTGTGGTCTCGACATGAGGTCCCGCACAAAGATCCCACCATTCATTACCTAGATGGGCATTCGAACTGGCATAAGATGGAGACAAGCAATTACCAAACTAAAAATATGAACTTAATTAGAGAAACGTTGCAGTCAAGAAGCAAGCACGAAGCTGCAGCGTACCGATATGATAAACAGTGATGGGTTCTTCCTTGATACTATCTAAAATCTCCATCTTATAAGGCTCGTTGATCGCCATGATTCTTTGCCGCGCTTCTTCCCTTGAGACTTCTTCTCGTAAAAGTGGTAAATTCCGACTAATGATACGATCCTAGAGATATGCAACCGAGAAATCAAAGCGAGCCAATGAATACTATTCTAAACCTCTCCATCAGTTGACAATTATAACTCAACATTAAAAACTTCATCTGAAACTAACCATCTCTTTCTTGATTCTTTTGAGGTCTTTATCTGTTAGAGGCTCCATATCGAAATCATAGTAGAAACCGTTATCAATCCAGGGCCCTATTGTCACTTTGGCATTCGGGAAGAGTTTCTGAACTGCCATGGCCATTACATGTGCACACTGAATTCAAATGAAGCACAAATATTCAGTTCAACAAGTAACCCACAAGTAGAAACTGATAATTCAAAGCATAAAAACTCTACATTTATCCCTAAAACCATATACAAAAGTTCAACCATGAGAATGAATCAAAATTCAAACTTTTGCAAAACCCAATTTGGCCAAGCATAAAAGTCAAACAAAAGTTTATCAAATTACACAATTACACAACTCAACAAGTAACCCACAAATAGAATTTGATCCCTAAGCATAAAAACTCAACATTTATTCTACGTACTACGAAATTTTCCAATCATGACTGATTCAGAAATAATAATTCAAACTTTTGCAAAACCCAGTTTGGCTAAAAACATCAAAGTACAACAAAACTGATCAAATCACAGAATTATTCAGCTCAACAAATAGAATTTGACTCCTTTAGCTTTAAAACTCAACATTTATCCTAAAAGAGTATTACCGAATTTTCCAAACATTTCTTATGAAACTGGATCAAAATTCAGACTTTTGCAAAACCCAACTTCGCGCACACCATAAAAGTTAAGAAATTGATCAAATTACGTAATAATCTTAACATAACTAATTGGTGTCGGACTCAAAATTGCAGAACAGAAAACAGAGCAAAATAGCTTACTGTGTGACGAATTTTCAGCAGCTTTTCGGATGAGTCGTTGCTGGGAAGCGAGACCGTCGACGGCTCCGTTTTCTTAGTTCCGACGCGGGAGATAGCCGGCTCGGTGGCGACGGCGAATACGGTGGAGAAACCATGTCGCCTTGGCCAGAATCTAGGCGTCTGAGACGGAACGTAAACAAAGCGTCTCAGAGAAGAAGTGAAGGAAGAGGGCTTGGAGAGGAAGGAAGAAGAAAATAGAAGAGAACGAGAAGAGGCCATTAGTGCGAACAGCCCCGCAGAGATTTTGAGATTATGGGAAGAAATCTGTGGTGTAAGCTTCTCTGGTAAATGGATTGAATTGGAGGAGAAGACAAGACTACAATTTGGTTTTGTTTACTTCCTTGTGTTTAATTTCGGTTCGGTTCTATGGTTTTTGGTTCCATTTGCAAATTCAGTTTGATTTCGGTTTGGAAATGAAATTTCGATTTAGTTTGGTTTCGTATCTTTGTTTACAAGTATTTTTATCACAGTAACTGCTCTCCATATTTCTCATTTCTTTTCAACAACCTAAAAAAGAAGATCAGATTTATCTGCGGTTCTTGTTTTCAGTTGTTTGAGCTTCTTTAAATATACTCCTGAGGGTCCATCGTATATATTATTGTGAAATCATCATTTGTTTAGGCTCAGCCTCAATTCATGATCTCTAACAATAATAAGCACTGAACAAAAGCTTTATGCCATAGCTTCTCTTCTTAGCAGGAGCAGCGAATCTAATGGACTGTCCGATGAATAGGTGTGAATGGTGACATCCTCTAACAACTTCAAGAGCTCTGCTCGGTGGAGAGTTGTCACCGTGTACTCCAGTGTAACCTGCCCGGTTTGGAAGACTTAAGAAACTTGGTAAGAAGACTCCTCAAAACCCTACAACAACAACAAGTGTGTTTGGCCATTTTTCTTTGTAAATTCAGGTATGAAGTACACACATTTTGAGACAACAGAGTAAGTTAATTTGTACCCGTTTGCGGAATAAGCTGAGAGAAACTGTGTTTGATTCCCCAATCTTGGCTGTAAAACGTGTGAATCTCCAAGTTCGTGACAGCATAAGCCATCATCATCAAGACCGATTCCTTTCCTAATCCTTTAGCACGGCTACTCTATACCAAGGGTTGTAACGAAAAAGAAAGAATCATGTACACGGAAATCACATCAGCTAGAGTGTATAACACCAAATAGGGGTCCATAAGTAAACATGTTACTGTGAGCATGCGTGACATGTGATAGACGAAGAAAATTACCTTCTAGGCTCAGCTATCATTATTTCAACCTCTACAACCTTAGGATCATCTACATCGTTCATGTAAATGTTCACATCACCCGTCATGGCTGCGCAAAAGCTTCGGTTACTTGTTTACCATGACTCAACGTGAAAAAAATATCCACGAAAAAAAAAACCAAAGGAACATCCTAGTTCATCTTAATAGACTTCTTTTGAACAAACAAAAACAAAGATCATAAAGCTAGCCAGTCACCAATGATCTAAACCACTAACAAAGGATACGTTCTCATTTCCACGTACTAAACACACTTTGTTGCAAGAAACAGTTCCACTACATTTACTAAAGTTAGAGAGTGTTTATATTAGTAATTAAAACTAAGCCACTTTGTCACAGTAGTTTTATAGAAGATGCCAAATTGATGCATGCTTAAAGTAATCTCTTTTATGGCTTTATTCATCAGTTCCTCAAGGTGAAGTAAGACAAGAAACAAACCTTCTACCCGAGATTCACCATGAGCCAATTCTCCCTCTATGAAATCCTTGTCCAACACAATGAATGTCCGCTCTGAAATCATAACAAACCAACAACAGAATAAGCATGAAGAATCCGGTTTACGAAGAAGATAACGTCATGGATCTTCTCTACACATTTTTACTTGATTATGAGTCCCTCAATTGCTAATCAATGAACCTCATACCAAGCTATATGACTAATATCACAACACAAAACAAGTCAACCTGTTTGTTGTTTCTCATGATGAAACTATTCTGTTTGACTAACTCCCAAGTAACCATCATAGCCATTATCTTTCATCATCTTCCTAACTCTGACGACGTCGTCCCACATTTCCTCTGTTGCATATAGGTTTGACATCAATACATATAGCCCTCCATTTCTGTAATCCAACATAAACATTTTCTTAGCTACATATTCCCCAAGCTCGATCTCTCTGTTCACAGTGCATGCACTAAGCAGAGCACCCCATACTGCAGAATCCGGCTTTATATCCATCTTCCAAATCAACGTCAATGCCTCGGTATACAAACATGCTCGACCCAACAAACCAACCATAAGTGCATAATGCTGTAAACTTGGCGATATGCCAAACACCTTGACCATTTCTCTGAAACATATGTTTCCTTCATCGACAAGGCCTCCATGTGCACATGCAGACAGAACCCCCAAAAAGGTGATCTTGTCAGGTTTCGATCCCTGCTTTCGCATTTCCAAGTAACAAGAAAGTGCGCGACTTTGTAACCCCGATAAGCTGAATCCTGATATCATTGAGTTCCATGTTGCTGTGCACGGAGCTTTTATGGTCTTGAACACATCTTCTGCTAGTTCTGAATTTCCACATTTAGCATACATGTCTATAAGAGCTGTACAAACAAAGTTCTCATTTTCAAAATTGTTCCTAAGAATATAACCGTGAAGTTTCCTCCCCAAATTTAAGCAACATAGCTGAGAGCAGCCAGCAAGCAAACTTGCTATTGTAATTGCATCCGGCTCAGGTCCACTAATCAACTTCATCTGACGGAAGACCTCAAAGGCTACGCTTGCCTTTCCCGACTGTACACATCCCGATATCACTGAGTTCCAGCTAATTAGAGGAGTCTCCTGCAGCTGCTCAAATAAAAACAAGACAGTCTCCACATCATCAAACTTAGAGTACATGGTCATCAGTCCATTCGCAACCAGCGTTTGTGTGCACAATCCGCTTTTGATCGCATAAGCATGAAACGACATTCCAATGTCGATGTGGGAAGAGTTTGTGCATCCATGGAGAATTTCTACCAAAGCTACAGCATCAACTCTCATACAAAGCTGGCGCATTTTAGAGAAATACGCAACCACGACGTCAATATCTCCTTTCTCTGCGTAACTTGAAACGATCGAAGTTAGGCCAACGATACTATCTTGAGCACCAGACGCATAAAGACGTTCTGCTGAATCCAAATACCCACACCTCGAATACGCACAGATCAAAGAAGTAATCACAGAGTTATCGTTCACCATTCCAGTTTTAACAACAAGACAATGCAATGACTCGTGACTAACACGACCAGAGAGAAGATTGATGACAGTGACCGGACTTATCTCCACGCGCTTCTCAAACATATCCCTGAAAACAGCAAAGGCCTCTTCCTGGAGAGCACTCTGGCTATAAGCACCAATCATTGTATTCCAAGAAACAGTGCTTCTGTCTTCCATTTCTGTGAATAAGACTTCTGCTGAATCCAACTCTGCACACTTTGAATAAAACGAAATCAACGCGTTCTTCACATGAGAATCCAGTTCCAGGCCAGACTTTGTAGCAATACCATGAACGGACTTCCCATGAGAAACGAATCCACATTGTCCACAAAAAGGCAGCAAATTTACAAGCGTGGTTGCAGACGGAGAAAACCCTTGTTGAACCATTACGATAAAGAGCTTCCACGCGTCAAATTCGTAGCCATTCCGTGAATACCCACAGATCAACGCGTTCCAAGCAACGGTATCTCTCTCAGGCATTTCATCAAACAACTTTCGTGCAGTTTTTACAAAACCCATCTTCAAGTATATATCGAGAAGAGATGTTTTCACGTAAATGAACCGATCAATACCTGATTTTGTGATATGGGTTTGGACTAGCTTCAACGAATCGACAGAGGCGGTAGAGGCTTGGAGAAGGATAGACATTGTGAAATGATTTGGTGTGAGAGAGGAACGAAGTAAGTCACGGAAGATTGTGATTGGAGAAGAAGAGTTGTCACCATGAACACAAGATTTCAGTAGAGAGTGGAAGAAAGAAAAGTCTTTAGTGACGAGACTTATGGGTTTGTTAAGTCGCATACTTCACAGAGATCATGGAAGGAAGAATCTGTGGTGAATTTGAATTTGAAGTGGAGGAGAACATAAGTCAACGTTTTGGTTTTAATCGGTTTACGGTTTACAGTTTAATTTGGTTTGGTTTTTGGTTTTTGATTTTTGATTTTTGATTTTTGATTTTTTAGCTTTGACATGAAACCATAAACTAACATTTGTAATTTGGGTTGATTTTGGTTCAGTGAACTTCAATTTCGTTTGCATTACATTTTATACAATAAAAATTTAGCGATGTTTAGATTACACTTATTTCTATGATTATGTTTGCACAAATTTTTAATAATTTTTGGTTTAATCGAATTCAAGTTTAATTTAGATTCACTAAAATCGAAAATCGGTTTCGTTTGAGGTTCAGTTTGGGTTTTCCAAATTTCTGTTTTCCCAATCTACAAAACCAAAAGGTGGTTTCCTTTTCTTTGCAGCGTGCTGAAAACCAAAAAGATGGTAGATTTGATTCGATTTAATTCAGATTCACTAAAATCGGTTTCGCTTCAGGTTCAGTTTTGGTTTTCCGATTTTCCAATCTAACAAAACCAAAAAAAAAATGATTTTCTCTTGTTTGCACTTAGCAGTGTGCTGAATAATATCATTTACTCTTGTTTGCACTTAGCAGTGTGCTGAATAATATCATTTACTATGGTCCATTGAAACTTGGAAGCTCCATAAATTATTGTGCTACCATCATTAGTTTAGGCTCAGCCTCAATTCATGATCTCTAACAATAATAAGCATTGAACAAAAGCTTTATGCAATACAAGTTTCTCCTGTTAGCAGTGAATCCGATGGATTGTCCGATGAATAAGTGTGCGTGATGACATCCTCTAATAACTTCAAGAGCTCTGCTCGACGGAGATTTGTCACCATATACTCCAGTGTAACCTGCCCGGTTAAAAGATTTAAGAAACTCTGTCTGTTTTTAAACATGAGCAGGAGAGAAAAGGAACATCCTTGTTACCTCTTTGAAGATACCACTGTAAGAAGAATCCTCAAAACCCTACAACAATTAGCCATTTTTTCTTTGTAAATTCAGGTACGAAGTTACATTTTTTAGACAACAAAGTAAGTTGTTTATACCAGTTTGCGGAATAAGCTGAGGGAAGCTGTGTTTGAGTCCCCAATCTTGGCTGTGAACTTGTGAATCTCCAAGTTTTTGATAGCGTAAGCCATCATCATCAAGACAGATTCTTTTCCTATTCCTTTACCACGGCTACTCTACACCAAGGGTTGTAACCAAAACAAGAATCATGTGCACAGAAATAAGAATCATCTCAACACACTGCTGCAGGAAGTTAAAATGTTTCGGAAAGGGCACGCATGTGATGTGTGATAGAAGAAGAAATGTTACCTTTTGGACTCAGCTATCATTATTTCAACCTCTGCAACCTTAGGATCATCCACATCGTTCATGTAAATGTTCACATCACCCGCCATGGCTGCACAAAAGCTTCGATTACTTATTTGCAATGGCTAGATTTCTTTTTTACACAAAAAGAAGCCATTCACCAATGAATCAAAACCACTAACAAAGAAGAAGTCTTGTAGATTATGTTCTCATTTATAGTCACTATACACACTTTGTTCTAAGAAACGATTCCACTACATTAACTAAGCCACTTTGTCACAGTAGCTATATAGAATATGCAAAACTGATGCATTCTAAAGTAATCTCCTTAATCATAAGTTCTTCAAGTGAAGTAACTCAGGAAACGAACCTTCGACATGAGGTTCGCCATAAGCCAATTCTCCGTTTATTAAGTCCTTATCCAACACAATGAAAGTCCGCTCTGGAACACAAGCATTAAGAATCTTATGTTCGAAAAGAAGACGGATATAATTAAGAATAATTAGGTCATGGATCTTCTCCACTCAATGTTAGTTGATTATGAGTCCATTAATGAACATAAGAAGCTAATTAGGTAATATTACAACACACTTGGAGAATTGGTGAGATCAAATTTACATCCAAATATCAACAAACTCAAAATTGAAAATGATAAGTATAATAGTCTAGTGATCAAAACCCAGATTAAAAAAGTCAACTTTGAGATTCAGGTTTAGTCTAAAGTCTAAACGAAAAACCCAAAACCCTAATTGAGAAAAAACGCCGTAAATTGATAAAATCCACATTTCAGAAGATGGGATAAGTAAGAAGTATAAAAGGGTTTAAGGCTCGTTATACTATTGGGATCTTGAGTCCAAGAGATTTGCATCTCATACTCCTGCTCGAGACTCAAAGGCTCAGATCCTGTGGCTTGAAGAAGCGCCGAATCCTGCATCCAGCGATGATACTTTGGGACATGGGCCGCCATGTACGGAACCAACACCACTATCTTCCCCTCCAAGCTCACCTTCATCGCCATTGTTGTCACCATCTTTTTTCTTCTTCTCTTTTTCTTTACACAGAGAATAACTTTCACAAACCCAAAACGCTGTCGTTTCATGTCATCATTTATCCACGTCAGATTTTATTAATTTATTCGCATGAGAAGCATAATTATGTCCAAAAAATTACACAACCAACCAACTGTGTCGTGGTGAGTGATCACTTAGCTTCAAAGCAAAGGCTTCAATGGAAAAATAAAAAAAAATCATAATTTTCTCTCCAAAAGATAAATAAAAGATGTCACTGATTCTTCTGGTAGCAATCATAACCAAAATGTTCACTTACATTACATATATATAAATCCGTTTCCATCAACAGAAAAAACAGAGATGCTCGGGAAATGGCGACGACTTTAACGTTGACTCTAACATTCTTCTTGCTACTTCTAGCAACAAAACTTCCGGCTTCACTCGCCGGAAAGTGCACCACCACGACGGCGACTAAAAACTTCGAGAAATGCATCTCTCTATCGACACAACAAGCTTCAATCGCGTGGACATACCATCCACACAACGCAACTCTCGACCTCTGTTTCTTCGGAACATTCATCTCTCCTTCCGGGTGGGTCGGGTGGGGGATTAACCCGGATACACCGTCGCAGATGACCGGCTCTCGAGTCCTCATCGCATTTCCGGATCCCAATTCTGGCCAGCTCATCCTCCTCCCTTACGTTCTTGATTCCTCCGTTAAGCTCCAAAAAGCTCCTCTGCTTTCTCGTCCTCTTGACATCCTCCGTCTCTCCTCCTCCTCCGCTTCTCTCTACGGCGGTAACATGGCCACCATCCGTAACGGCGCCTCCGTTCAGATTTATGCCTCCGTGAAGCTCTCGTCGAATAATACCAAGATCCACCATGTTTGGAACAGAGGTCTTTACGTCCAAGGCTACTCTCCCACCATTCATCCAACTACGTCCACTGATCTCTCCTCCTTCTCCACCTTCGATGTAGCTTCAGGTATCAACAAAAGTGGATTGGTCCGTGTCCTTTATAAATTATTTCAGTCCGTATCCCTTATATATATTTGTTTGTTTGTTTTCTATAGGATTTGCAACGGTTCATCGAAACAGTGGTTCGAGAGCTCTGAAAGTGACCCACGGAGTAATCAACGCGGTGGCGTGGGGATTTCTCCTCCCGGCCGGAGCGGTAACAGCTCGATACCTACGCCAAATGCAATCAGTCGGACCAACTTGGTTCTACATCCACGCAGCTATACAGCTAACTGGTTTCCTCCTCGGAACCATTGGGTTCGCACTCGGAATCGTGCTAGGCCGAGGTTCCCCTGGAGTGACCTACGGGTTACATAGGAGCCTTGGGATAGCAACTTTCACTGCGGCTGGGCTGCAAACGCTGGCTTTGCTTTTCAGACCAAAGACGACCAACAAATTCAGGAGGTATTGGAAGTCTTACCATCATTTTGTTGGGTATGGTTGTGTGGTGATGGGCGTGGTGAATGTGTTCCAAGGGTTCGAGGTTTTGAGGGAAGGAAGGTCGTATGCAAAACTGGGATATTGTTTGTGTCTGTCGACGCTTTTTGGGGTCTGTGTAGCCATGGAAGTTAACTCGTGGGTTGTGTTTTGTCGCAAGGCTAAAGAAGAGAAGATGAAGAGAGATGGTTTGACCGGTGACGATAGATGCGGTGGGATTCATTCATAGTTAGGTCTTTGGTCCTAATTATAAAAGAGAGTGTGTGTGTGTGTGAGAAAGAGAGAGGGACAAGACAACATTTTGTATATCTTTGCTTAGTAACTCATCTTGGTAATATACATTGTTGAGGTGTTTCCATCATTGTTCATAAAAGATCCAGATCTTGATCATATCAGTTTTGAGTTTTAACATAAATGCATAGTTGCTTAACTGAAACTCATCACCTTCAAAATATGATCAAATCTTGTCATCAGACTTCATTCGTTTCTTGCTCTCTTCTTTGTCTATGCACTGGTCATCTTCGTTTACTTCTCCATTGATTTCCACCTCTGAAGCTTTTGTCTTGTGCGTGAAAGAACTTGGAAGAGTTGGAGTTACCCGCATTCTTTTTTTGGTATTGACGGTATGCACCCCACGTTCTTTTATTACCCATTCTGATTCCAAATTCAAAGAGAAGCTCACTGGAAGTAACATCTGCTTCAAATTCAAAGATGTACATATGCTCTGTTAAAGGGGAGGTAGAATGTGGTTACTTGGACTACACGAGACATCGAGGTTACTCTGTTTGTCCATGATGTAACAATCTACAAACACCATGTCCGCATCACCAGGTTCGACGTCATTCTTATTAGCCAGTAAGAAGCAAGCTTTAAATGTAATAGATGAAGGGAAAGGGCTCTCATTCAACTTCACACTCAAGGAATCTCCATTAACTCGATAAGTGAACTAGGTGGGTATTTTTCCACCGGGTAAGACCGTAACTTCACAAGTTGATGTCTGGATGATTACATTTCTCTATTCAGTTTGAAGCAGTTACGGAAGTTGAGAATAATCTTTGGATTAGGAAAGGAGCAATCTAATCTCTCTAGAGACTCACAATTTTCTGCGTCTAACTCTGATAAAGAATCCGGAAGCTCAGGGAGCGACAAGAGCTCGTTGCATCCCTTGAGAACAAGTCGACGAAGATGAGAGATTCTCTTGATCCATGGAAAGACTTCTTGTATTTTCGTATCATTCAAGTGAAGCTCTGTGATGCTATCAAGAGCATGCGGGAATTTCTTGAGGTTTTCACTGTATGACATATATAAAGTCTCAAGACGAGACCATGAGCTGATTGACAGAGGCACTTCTTCTATTGCGGTTCCAGTGAGATCGAGATAACTGATGTTTGTGGAAATCTCAGGAAAGCTCTTGAACAATGAGCAATCATTAAGAAAAACTGCCCCGAGAGACTGCAAGTTGATGTTGATCGGAAGAAGT